>NC_036638.1:602103-644077 GCF_002806865.2 Cucurbita pepo subsp. pepo
ATATATATATATATATATATATATATATATATATATATATATATTCAATTATTGAAAATACTCCAAAAACCTTTAAAATTTCCAAAAATATTTAAACTTTAAAAAAATCTAAAAAAATATAGTTAGTTTTAAATGAAAATCTTGATTTATTTCAAAAATACTCTTAGTTTTAAAAAAAATATTCTTAAATTTTTAAAAAAATTTAAAATTAGTATTAATACCCTTTATTTTTATTAAAAAATAAAAAAAATTCTTACGGTCAATATATAAACGAAAATCTTATATTGAAACTTCATAAATTATTTTCAAATTTTGCACTTTAATTTTCTAGAAAAATTAAAAGGATATTAAAGAAAATGGAGAAAATTCAATGGTAATTTTTAATCAATTTTAAAGTTAAAAAAATATTTTCGAAACCATTAAGTTTTTAATGATGTTTTTGAAATAAAGTGTTAATAATTTTTATTTAAAAATTTAAAGATATTATTGAAATTTTTAAAAATTTAAGAATATTGTTTTAGAAAGAAAAAAAAATCTCTTTCTCTCACTTCTTTCTCTCTCCTCTTTTTTCGCATTACGCGATTATATATATATATATGGGGAAAGGCCCATTTTGCGGTTGTCTATTCGTCTTCTCAAATCAGCCCTAACTCTGCTAAAAAGAGAAAAGAAATCACTGGTTCTACACAGTTTTTTGAAGAATGCCTTCTTCGGTTCACCTTCACCGGATCAATCCGAGCAACAATCCCGGCGGAGGTGCCGCCTCCGCGGCAACGATGATGAACTGTCACAGAAGCGCCGCGGCGGTGGAGGTGGTGCGGCAGAGGACGAACATTCCGCTGAGGGACGGGGCGCCGGTGCCGGTACCCGATGCGGTGGCTCGGTACCATGCGCACGACGTCGGATCAGAACAGTGCTGCTCCGCCGTGATCCAGATCATCGACGCTCCGGTTTCAACAGTGTGGTCCGTGGTGCGACGGTTCGACAATCCTCAGGCGTACAAGCACTTTCTCAAAAGCTGCCACGTCATCTACGGTGACGGCACCGTCGGCACTCTCCGGCAGGTCCAAGTCGTCTCCGGTCTTCCCGCCGCCTCGAGCACAGAGCGCCTGGAGATTCTAGACGACGAGAGACACGTGATGAGCTTTTGCGTCGTAGGTGGAGACCACCGCCTACGAAACTACCGATCCGTTACCACACTGCATACGATTTCATCATCATCATCAAATTCAAACAACGAATCGAAATCGTTGACGGTTGTGGTGGAATCTTATGCAGTTGATGTACCGCAAGGCAATACCAGAGAAGAAACGTGCGATTTCGTTGATACGATCGTACGGTGCAATCTCCAATCTCTCGCACACATCGCTGAGAACATGGCCAAAACTTCCTAAAATTTGGATCCATTTCTTCTTCTACTTGTTTTTGTGATACAGGTGTGCAAGTGGATTTTAATCGCACTGTGAATCATTATTAACACACACACACACATACATTCACGATTGCAGCCTCTTTTTCCCCCCTTTGAAACCGATCTCTGCAGATTCATACACCCCCTGATTTACTTTTTCCTTTTGTCCGTACGAATTGTTGTATCTACAAATTTGTTCTTCGTTTATGCGTCCAGTTATATGGCTCTTTCTTCTGAAATTTGGCCATTTATTGAAATCCTCTTCTCCATGGTTGCTTGGAAAAGTTCATATTAGGGGGAGGTTCAGAGTTCAAATTCCAATAGAGTACAATTATTTAGTTAATCGAGGCATGAACAAGGAGGGGAGATTTGATTGGTTAATAAATATAAATTAAATAGTTTAAATATATCTACAAATGGAATTAAAATAGCGAATAAAAGCTTGGAGGAATCAAACAGCTGCATTAAGAGGTTGTGGAAAAACAAGAGGCCCATTGCAAGTTGCCTCTGTTTTTATTTTCTTTAATTTAATATAAATATAATATATGTATCTAAATATTCTCACAATTTAATTATTTTTCATATTTTCAAAAAAACTTTGCAACTTGCTTAACCAACTTGCCCATATAAAGACACTTATATATATATATATATATATTTGTTTCAAATAAATAAACTACTCTATTAATTTTCTCTTCTAAATATTTTTCATAATTTTTCTCTCTCTAAATACTTTTTGTAGTCTATTATCTTCAACTAAAAGGGAATAAATTAAATTATCAATTATTCATAGTTTTATATCGATATTAATTAGTCATAATATGTAGATGTGAAAATTTGAAAATAATGAAAAAAGATTAATGCATTTTTAGGTATCTTAAATAAGAAAATAAGTATTTTAGTTTTTAGAGGAATTGTGCCATTGATGACTTAAATCATTATATTTTCTTCAATTAATTAATTGATAATTTTACATTTCTTTTCCAAAAACAAACCTGTCAGACATTGTTTTAATAAAAGAAATTCCCTTCCCAAAAAAAAAAACTCAGCTCTCCCTTTGAATTTCACATGAATAGATGTGTCTGGAGGCATGTATTCAACATCACGACGTATGAATTGTATTGTTGGGAATCAAGATGATATTGAGATGCGACGTGATTGAACACGCACACACGAACGACATGTGTGACTGGATGAGCTTAGATTCCACATAAGTTGTGTTCAATTGGTGAAGGCAAACCTTGTCGACGATATGACGAAGCCACAAAGCCGGACGAAATATATGAATGGAGCTTGAGTCCCCTTAAGACTTGTCGTAAGCATCTCAAGATCACAACTTCGTACGATTGAAGATATATGACCGTGATAGTGATCATTCTCTCTATCTTTCAATTGATTTTCTCATCTTTTATCTACACCAACCAATCCCAAATCTCACAAACCCACGTGAAACAAAGAGGATCTGAGGGAACCCAGATGAATTTTAACATCAATTAATGAGGATAGAAAAGTTTGGTAAAAAGAAGCTCATTCCAAGTATCTTGGAGACCAGGCATGCACCAATGGATGCAATCCGCGTAGCTTACCGGGTTCGCTAGCTGCTCTGGCGTCAATGGTGACCATTGCTTCTTGTAAATTGATGTGTGTGCATCTCTACGATAGCTCGAGAGTTGTGTGATGTTAAGAAATGTGATAGGAAACTTCGACATGTTGAAAACTTCTCCAATCACTTCCATTATGCTTTTTTTCGAATCGGATCCCCAATAGTTTGGATCTTCAATTAGAGTCGTTTGGTTGTAGCAGTTGCCACCCTCTTCACCACCCCAATCAATACTCCTGTAGAGCCAAATGAAAGCTTGGTTATGTTACGATGACTATGACAAAAAACATTATTCAATATAACCGCTACAAATGTGTGCTATCCTCAAAATAATTTTTCGTGTAAAATCAGATGTCACATTATATTCGAGTCTGAAAAGAGAGAACTAACTTTCCATGAGAAGGGGACATGGCAGTGAAGAGAACCCTAGTCTTTTTGGGGTCCATGTTCTTCCTAACCCATCTCAACATGCTCTTCATTGCCATGCGATAAGCATCCTTTGTGGGCAACTCTACTATGTCCTGTGCTTCGTCCCCGAAAGACCCTTGTCTGTAAAATTTCATTTCATTCATTCAACAACCATTATATAGTCTGTTCAAATGTATATTGAGAAAGAAAGTAGGTTAGGGAAAGAACGTCTCTTACAGGATTTTCATGTTCGAGCCAGTAATCCACCAAAGATAAGTATTGAAAACCATAATATCAACCTTTTTCCAATGCCTTCCATGTTTATTAATTGAATCTCTTTTCACTATCCGATCCGAAATTCGGTGGATCACTGCATTATCCGAGTTCGATTCCAAGAGAAACGGCGCCCAATAGAACTCGATTGTCATATTGTACTCCTATATCATTCAATATCAATTAATAGTTATTAAAAGTCTATATTTTGCTAAAAAACTTGAGAAACATAAAAGTTAACATACATACCTTGGCGGTGAAGACAGTGAGTGAACCGAATGTTTCCATAGATTTGGCGTCGTCGGAAATTAGAGAGTGAAGAAGACAAACCATTGAAACATATTGCCCTCTATTTAGAGAATCTCCAACGAACATCATCCTCTTTCCCCTTAAGGTTTCTAGCATCATGCTCGCATTAAACCTTCATTAAAAAAAAAAAACAAACAAAACAATTTTAAAAGCTCAATCAATTTAATATGTATTATTTAATTTTACTAATATTTCACTTCTTTTTTTAATTCTTATCCAATGAGAGATACAAACTTCTAACCAATAAATTTTATTTAAATTTTAAATAAAAACAAAATATCCTAAATAAATTTACAAAAATACTTGTACAAAGCCTAAAAAATCAATCAAGAAAAGGAAAAAAAAAAAAAAAAAAAAACCTAAAGTTATTATCATGTCAAAATCTAATTTAAAACCAACCACTTGCAACAAGTTGCTTCATTTATGGGATATTCTTTCTAGATCAAGATTTAATTTTTAATATAATATTAATTCTACAAATAATTTAAATCCACATATTTCTAAAAATATCCACATATATTCTCCAATTTGGTTCTGCACGTCACCCTCGTGACTATCGGCCGGACCTTATACTAATGCCACCATACGTTGTCGTTTCGTCCCAATTTTATTTTTTAATAATTGCATGGCCGTTTACGGAATCATTTGAAAAATCTGGAATAACTCAAAACTATATAATATTTTAATAGAACTTTCATTGACTTTTTGTTCATAAAAAAATTGAATCGATATTTTAATATTGGACAAATTGAAATTAATAATACAGTTTTACTTTGGTCAAACCTGTTGTCATTGAACCGATACTCGGTTTTATTATTTTCGTAATTTCTTTTCTTATAAATAATTTTTATTATACTCCCTAATTGTTTTTTTTCTTATTATTTTCTATTTCATTCTTTCTAACTTTAAAAAAAAAAAAAAAACAAATTTGATGCTAACTTAGGTAAGATATATGCATGGAAAATGACCTTACTATTAAAAAAAATTAAATGCCCAAAATTAAAAGGGATTAAAATTAAAATTTTTAAAGCATTAGAAATAATATATATATATATATATATATATATATATTTCCTTTCTTTTTTGGGGATTAAGTTAAATTTCAACAACCGTTTTATCTACATAGATGGAAAATGAAAGGTAGAAAATAAAATCAAACAAAAAAGAAAAAACAGAGAGAGAAAAGGGATACCTGGGAAGATTGCAGCCGTGGGGCTGCCACCGCCAGTACTGATAACTCCGGTCCGGCCGGCCGTGCTTCTGACACGTCAGCTGCGGCGGAATGTACGGACAATCCGACTCATCATATAGCGGCCGAGTCACCTCGTCCCTAACCCAGCTCCCACTGAACACGTCACACCCCTCCTCCAATTTCCCTATCTCAAATGCCAATTTATCCCTCTTCTTCTCTAACCACTCCACACCCACAAATCAAACCAGGATCAAATTACTTAAAATTTATGGATTTCAATCATTATGGGTTTAATATCACGTTGAAGCTTAAGTACATGGAAACTACCATAGAACCATAAAACAAATGCGACTATCCAATATTAATAAGAAGACCTCCAACTCTAAAGTCATTGCAACTAAATCCGAAGGCTTTGAAGCTTTTAAGTTACGGTATATTAATTCTCAATGAAAAGTAAAAGGGAGAAGAACTCACCTGTGGCGGGTGGAGCAGTGGCGGGGGCGAGGTCGAGCTGGAGTTGCTGGCTGAAGACGCAGGCAAGGTCTTTACGAAGGATGGAGACGAAGAAGATGAAGACCACGAGAGTGAAGAGGTATGGGGAGAATCGAGATTTCCTGAGGATGGAGGAGGAAGAGTTGGGAGGAGGAGGCTTCATTTGAGAGCAAAAAAAAAAAAGGCAAAATTAGAAGTTTTAATGTTAGACAAAAACGTTGATGCTAATAATATATGTACCCATAAGTTTTGGTTTATTGGCAATTTCGCCTCAATTAAATGAATGAATTTGCTCTTAAAAGCAATAGAATATACATTATAATATAGATTAAAATAAGGCTTATTGGTAAATAGGTTAAAAGTTGGCATCAAGGGTAGGGCATGTTTTATATTGGGTTTGACTTGCCAAGGGTATATAAGTCATTGTCTTTAAGGTATTGAAAATGAAAATGAAAAAGAAAAAATAAATCTCTTCATTTTAATGGTTGACTCGCCAAGGCTATATAAGATTATTTTATTGGGTTCAAATCTTATTCGTTCTCTTTTTCCATTGTTTGGTTCAAGAAGATAGGAGAAGAGATTCAAGCAGAATTTAAAATAGATATAGTATGCTCTAACAATTAAACTATACTGACAATATGAATTAATATAAAAAATACGATACAGAGATTTAAACCTTCAATGATGATACAAAATTTTAAAATATTAGGGACAAAATCAAAATGCATACATTATGGACAATTTGTAAAAGTATTTGGTTTCATTTTCAACCACCTAAGTACTTGGTTTGGAAGTTTCCTTCAGAGATGTAAAATTTTCAATTATGTTGGAAATGGCCAAGGGACTGTTGTTATAAAAACTAAAAAGGTTGAGGGTAAAATTGAAAAGCAAACAATATTAAGTGCATACTTGACAACCACATAAATCAGAGGAACCTTTGCACAATTTAGCATAAAAATAGTTTTAAACCATGGAATTACGTTATAAAATAGACATACCATAAGCATGTGATCACGTTCATTTGCATCTCGATCTCTCGCTCGAGTGGGTAGAAGACTGGGTTATGGAGCGAAGGGCTACCCGACAGGAGCTATCTCTCTCTCTCTCTCCCTAAGCTTCTCAAGTACAAGATGCAGATCTATAGCAGAGGTATAGGGTTGCTGGCGCAATTTCAGGATGACCTCTTGTCGCTGTATTTGCCTAACCAAACAAACCCATTAGAACTTGATCTGCAAAAAATTCATGGTAAGAGAGCAAACAAAACAAGGAGTCTCACCGGCAATTTGAAGCACAAAATGTGTGTGATCAGAAGTTTACCGGAGAATAAATATCTCGATGACCTTGCGAGGGTCCCTTCAATTTTTGGACCAGAGATGCAAACAAACTCTGCAATGTGATATAAGTTCCAAGCATGTGCAAGAGATACAGGGAGATTGAGACAGAGAAGAAGAGAAAAACAGTATTATACCTGAATTTTATGAGGTAGGCTAAGCCAGAATTCCGGGTTGGGAATAACCTGATAGGAAAAGGAGGTGGAGAGAGGATATATTAGAACGGTTGTAGAGATCTGAACTGCGTTCATAAATCAAAAATGATCTTGAAAAGGCTGCAGTAGAGATCGTACGTACATTAGGATATATTTAACGGTGCGGCATCATGACAAGCCTTAAAGAGAACCTAAGCCCCATATTTATTTTTTGTCCGTATTTGTGGCTTCATTAGAATTTAGGTAAGGTTTGTTTTCGTCAACTGAACACAATTCATGCAGAATCTAAGCTTGTTCGGCTACACACGCCACCCATGCGTGCATGTTCAATCGTATGCAACCTATCCGACTTGCCTCTACACTAGGCCAAGTATTTGGTTCGGCTTTGCTTCTACTCGAGGCCAAGGTCTCTCACATGCAACGTTGCATCTCATCTTGGCATCTTGGTTGCCAAATTAGGTCTCTCACACATACAATGTTGCATCTCATCTTGTCATCTTGGTTCCCAAATTAATACGGTCTACATGTCTTGATGTCATCCTAAATCTTGGCATGTCATCGATCCTCGTAGCTCACTCGATCATGTCCATCAAGATTGGACTCATGTGTTGCTTATACCGTCGAGGGATCCCAAACATCCATCCATCCAGATTTTATCGAGGCATTCGACCCTTCCGTGTCCATGCCATGTCATTTACAGACTCTGGGATAGTGGGTATATATACCAACCACCAACACATGCGAGGGTCCCCACAATACTAGAAAATGCAATAAAAAAACAAAAACAAAAACAAAAAAACTAACCTGCAGGAACATGAGGTGCACATACCAAGCAATCAACATACATAGGTGGATCATGATTGAAAATCATCCCATCCCATAACTGCTCCACAACAGCATAAAAGATATCACGAAGTTAAACAAGTAAACTACCTTATTATATAAAAGACACACAAGAAAAAATCTGCTGAATGTCAAAATGATGAAGCTTTTCATGTTCCATGCGCAACTATCATCTTATCAGTTTTACGAAGGATCCAGACATATCAACCGTTTGATACTCAGAGGTCAAGTTTGAAGAAAACAATCAATCAGCTGGTTCTAGGTACAAAATATATAGGCTTGTGATATGAGACAAAAATTAAAATTGATCACAAAAACAAGTAAGTGATCAAATAATAGACTTCCAAAATCATGCCAAGAATTATAAGAATGATACTAGAGTTATCGTATGCAGGGTGCTTGAGTGCATCTTTTTCATATCTATTGATTATAAATATGTAGGTGTATATACGAGCTACTAAGGAACAGGAAGAAACTGCAAAGCTATAGTTCAAAGGAAATAAGATCTAGTTTCCTAATCACACAAAGAATATGCTTATTTTTGCCGAATATTGAGCTAGTCTCACATATCTGTTGAAATTGTCAATATACAGGAAGGATGACAATTTATAAGAAAGTATTTGATACTCAATGAAAAAATAATATGTAACCTGATGGAGCAAACCTGAAACCAGGCAATAGTATCATTTTCTGCTACTCTGTAAAACCTAACAGAAATGAATAGCATAAATAAAATAGAAAAGTGAGAAGAAATGAACAACGCGTAGGAAGAGAAATAACATTCTGATATAAATCACTCTTCCTTTTAACTATCAAACCAGAGGCAGAGGAAGATTAGCAATATCCGTCTTCGCTGAGGACTCCATGCGGGAACTCGGAGATATACAATGCCGGATCGAAGTTATACATCTTGCCATGGTTAACGAAACCGAACTCGCAAATGGAAAAGACCGAATCGAAGGGCAGAATTAGGCGCAGAATCATGAAGAAAATGGTAGCTCATTCCACAAAATTGATTCTACGCATCATTTTCCTCCTGCTAACATTTCGTGCCAGTTTTCTTGCAGCCTGATTTCTTGTTTTCGTTCTCTATTTTGTGATCTTTCTGTTTCTTCGAGGCAATCCCCGTACAGATTATGGCTTTGCGAGAACCGAATTTCTCGATTTGCAGAAATGAGACCGCACCCGAGTGGTCGAAAGAACCATGCCGTTCCTATAGAGGAATTCGCGGGGTTTTCATTTTATTTATTTATTTTTAATAATAATAGGTTTAATTGCAAAATTGTCTGAAAAACAAAGTTACAAATTTTTTTAATTTTCATTAAATACAATTTTTTTCTTTAATTTATAATTTAACTTAAATGATTATTTAATTTCTATAATACCATTATTTTACTTTTACGATAAATAAATGAAATAGGTTAAAAGGAGTATATTTTAACCATATTTAAAGCATTTTTTTCTTCAAATATTCAAATTCTCGTATTTTCATATAAAATATAAAATGAGGAAGTTCAATGGCAATTGACGTGTTCTTCTTTGTTTGAGACTAGAAGTTCAAATTCTTACACCTCATATATGTCGTGCTAAAAAAAGTATGGAATGGTAGAACGCGTTTACGAGTCGTTTAATGTTTAGGCAGGTTCACCTACGAAGACCTTGTTACGGCTCTTTCTTTCTCGAAAATGATGTGAATTAAAATTTTGCAATATTAAAAAAAAAAAAAAATTCTAAAATTTATTATTATTTTGTGTTTAATAAATTAATGAGATAGCCAACATATTTTAAAATTAAATTGGACAAAAATAAAAATATTTGTTCTATAAAATATTAAACTTTAAAATTATGTGTTTAATTATTTATGAATTTGTAAAATAGTTCAAATACTTCGTACAATTAAAAGGAAGAGAAATTTTAATTTTAAAACTTATTAAATAATTGACAAGTTAAGAGACCGGAAGAGAAAGTGGAAACCTAGCTCCCGCTTTTTCCGTCTTCCTCTCTCACACGTGCTCTACGCCGGGAAAAACATGGACGGCGGCGATGGAAACCAAGCCTTGACCAGCACCCGGTTCTCCGACCTTGAACCTCCCCTCTCAGAACCAGTTCTAGAGGCGTTAGCCCAATTAGGTTTTGTATTCTGTACTCCAGTTCAAGCCGCCACAATTCCGTTGCTATGCAGCCACAAGGACGTCGCCGTCGACGCCGCCACTGGTTCGGGGAAAACCCTAGCGTTTGTAGTTCCGGTCGTCGAAATCCTCCGACGATGTTCTAGCAGTCGCCCCAAACCTCACCAGGTTCGTCTCTCTACTCTGTTTGTCTCAAGCCCATTTGAGTGAATTTGTCTTAGTATTGACTTAAAAAGAGCGTGCAAATTGTATTTCCATACTGGTTCTTTATGTACGGTTCCTCTGCAGGTAATGGGGATTATAATTTCCCCAACCAGGGAGCTTTCCTCACAAATTTACAGTGTTGCTCTTCCTATCGTTTCTACATTGTCGAATATCAAATCGGTGCTTCTCGTTGGAGGCGCCGATGTAAAAGAAGACATGAATAAGATAGAAGAAGAAGGTGCAAACTTGTTGATTGGGACCCCAGGAAGGCTATTTGATATGATGGAACGTATGGAGAACTTGGATTTTCGGAACTTTGAGGTATCCTCTAACCTCAAGAACATGTTCCTGGCTACTGGATTGTCTGAGCTTATTATTAGATTAACGCCAACACTTCTCTCTCATTCTGTTCTCCTGTTTATGTTTTATATTAAGTGATTTTTTCTTTAAAGTCAGTTTTGCATGTATACTTTCAACCTTTCAGTCGATTTCTTGGAATATTTTCGTGGTATTATATGATGTCTGGAACTAAATTTATAGGAACACAAAGTTATATATAGCTTTGGTTATCTATCCACAGGTTCTGATATTGGATGAAGCAGATAGGCTCCTGGACATGGGATTTCAAAGGCAGATAACTTCAATTATATCTCGTTTGCCTAAGCTTCGTAGGACTGGTCTTTTTTCAGCTACACAAACTGAGGCAGTTGAAGAACTTTCTAAGGCAGGGCTAAGGAATCCTATCAGGGTCGAAGTAAGGGCAGAAACACAACTTGCACCTTCGAGAACTCCATCTAGTCTTCATATTGAGGTATCCTATGCAACTTATTTTCAGTTCAGTCTAATTTGCATGTTTCAATTTAATAACTCGATGCATGGAGTAAATGATGTATATGTGAATTTTATAGATTTCTTATTTACGCTTCTTTAGTTCCGTTCATACATAATGAAGATCAGTATTATGAAGACTATAATCTTGCTCTTATTGAAGTTCTTTATGGAGGACTATGAAAAGTTCACTATCAATACTTTATGCCCGTGAAAATGTTATGGGTGGTCAAGCAGTGTGGATCGGATTATGCCCTATAGTAAAGAAGGAAAATTCGAGGATTTGTTTGGAACCATAGCACACATGCTCGAAGACAATTATTCGTTAGCAGTTTTGCTTGTATGTCCTGCAGTTTCCTTTTGATAAATTTTCTTTTCCTTCTGATTCTGCAGTATTTGGAATGTGAAGCAGACAAGAAATCCACCCAACTTGTCGACATTCTTGTTAAGAACAAATCCAAAAAAATCATAGTGTAAGTTAACTGTTGGATTTGAATACTTAAAATATATAAATTGGCAATGTTTTCCCCTCATTTTAGTAAGGTATGGTGTTGTACAGATACTTCATGACTTGTGCATGTGTTGACTATTGGGGAGTTGTTCTACCACAGCTTACCCTTTTAAAAGGATTTTCCTTGATCCCTCTACATGGAAAGATGAAACAGGTACCTTTTTAGAGGTCATATGATGTACATTATAATTAAAAATTTGAAAGCTCAAGCAATGAGTTTTGCATTTTGATGACCTATATCTTCTATGCTCAATAGACTGCCCGGGAGAAAGCACTAGCCTCATTTGTATCCCTCTCAAGTGGTGTTCTTCTATGCACAGATGTTGCAGCCCGTGGACTTGACATTCCTGGCGTTGATTGTATACTGCAGGTTGGCCATGGTTACCAGTCCATATTCTTCTGCATATAAAACTTCTCCCAAAGAAATTATGCTTTAATAAAAAAGATTTTTTTTGTACGTGCATATATCCTTGCGCTAAATCAATCTACTTTTTGTCTGGTATTGCAGTATGATCCTCCTCAAGATCCTAATGTATTTGTACATAGGGTTGGTCGCACTGCTCGATTGGGTAGAGAAGGAAATGCCATTGTTTTTCTTTTGCCGAAGGTGTGGTTTGTGCTGTTTGGTTCTTAATAGTTTTTGCATCATATATTAGTACAAAGAACGAACATTGTAACATTGAATCCTCCAAGCCCCTTCAAATAAGGAAATTGAAAAAAAAAAAATTCTTCTTTGTTTTTAGTGGTTGTTAATATAACACTAACATTCTGATTGACTGATTTGTGTAGGAAGAAGCTTATATAGAATTCCTTTCCATAAGAAGGGTTCCCATTCAAGAGAGAATTTGTTGTAGTGATGCCTTAGATATAGTTCCACAGGTGAGGAGATTGATTTTTTTTATGAGTGTTTCCATTCATTCTTAAATTTTTAGTGTTTATTTTAGCAGTGAAAGTTCAGGTTATTTTACTTTCACAAACTACTCAATGTTGAACAAAACCTGTTATAGATACGAACTGCAGCAAAAAAGGATCGTGATGTCATGGAGAAGGGAGTCAAGGCATTTGTTTCTTTTATACGTGCTTATAAAGAGCACCACTGCTCTTTCATTTTCAGGTGCCTAATGATATTTCTTTTATATATTTTAAAGCAATCTGCAAATTCTCATGCTTTCTGAGGTTTCATCTTCCTCATTCAGGTGGAAAGAACTGGAAATAGGGAAGTTGGCCATGGCGTATGGTTTGTTGCAGCTGCCTTTGATGTCCGAGGTGAAACGCCACTCCCTTTCAACCGAGGGTTTTGTTTCCATTGAAGATATTAACTTTGATGAGGTTAAATTCAAGTAAGGAGCCTTCAGAATCTTGACTTTTACTGCCTTATTTTTTGAACATTTTCAAGCAATTTGTTAGTCTTTAAGTTATAGGCTGCTGTCTTCCTCTTGATTTGCTAGTTCTTTAATGACTTTTGTTGTGCTGCAGACGAGTAATAAAATTTAGTGAAAATTTCAATTTGTACTCCTAAAACTTTGCTAGTTAAATCAGTACAACCAGTATCAATTAAAACTCGAAACCTTCATTAGTGAATAATTTAGACTTAACTAATTTCAATCAATTCTATTTAATAGCAACTCAAACTTATTAAATATTATTACTAAATGAGTAGAGAAAAATAGAGGTAGTAATGAAAGTGGCTGCTACTATCTCAATATTTTCTTTATGATATGTTAATTCATGCATTGAAATAGTCTTGTGAATGTGTGTGAATTGTGGAATGGAACAAAAAGATTGCATTGGCTTTGTAAATTCACGCTCTGAGCTACACAATTTGTAAATTTAGGCTTATGAAACTTGGCTATATAATCGGGCCTTAGGCCATAAACAGAGTTGAGCTTTTCGAACTTATAAACCAAATGCTTTATGAATTTCGTGTTGCAAGATCTTACATACGTTTCTGTGATTAGGCTAACCATCTTGATGTTCCTTGTTCTATGTGATATTGCAAAGTAGAAGTTTACCACTAGCTTACAAGCGTGTCTTATTAGGGATAAATCTCGAGAAAAACAACGGAAGAAAAACCTCCAAGCTAAGAAGGAAGCGCAGAAGCAACAGCCTAAACCTGAACCAAAGAAAGATCCAAATGCCGCAGCTCCCATCTTAAGAAAGAAAACAGCTCGACAGAGACGTGCTGTACAGACAGCTGAAGACGAGGATGAGTTGACGCGCGAATATCGATTGTTGAAAAAACTCAAAAAGGGAACCATCGATGAAGCTGAATATGCCAAGCTAACTGGGACCGAGGAGCTACTGTGAAATGTATGAGTAAATGCTAAGATCCTGCGAAATCTCAGGACGTTTACGATCTATCGAGAGTTTCGAGCATTGGAGAAGGTCGGTATTCTTCCTTAAACCAGAGAGAATTCATAACATTCTGGAAGTTTATTTGGAGATGTTATGCTCTGGAAAAGGAACCAGCTCTTCAATGGGAATCTTTGGAGGAAGCTTTATGGTTTAAAGCTTTGGTTTCAGGTGGAACAGGTTTTGCTCAACTGATACTGATTTGTCTACTGACATTCTTAAGAGTATTAAGTTCTTTTTGTTTCTATATTTGTATGTTATAGAGCAAACATTTGCAGTGTTTTTGTTTGTAAATCCCCTTTCTCAGGCTTCACTGGAGGATAATTTTGTGTTCTTTAATAGTTGGAATGACAAGATATCAGTTATCTAATAAGACATGGGCCTCATTTACCCCGCTCTCCCCAATCTACCTCCAAATCAAAAGACTTTTTGTGGGTCCGGAATTGAGGGAGGGGAATGAAACATTCTTTATAAGGTTGTAGAAATTTTTCCCTACCAAACACATTTTAAAATCGTGAGGTTGACGGTTGTAGAAATTTTTCCCTACCAAACACATTTTAAAATTGTAAGGTTGACGATGATACGTAACAGACAATATCTGCTGCATAACAGGCTAAAATAGATAATATCTCCCCATGGAGGGTTAGAACTAGACAATATTTGCTACATAACAAGCTAAAATAGACAATATCTGCCCATGGTGGGTTCATCAGAGCCAAACATCGAATGGTGTGTCAGGGATGACGTTAGGGCCCCGAGGGAGGTGGATTATGAGATCTCTCAGTTGGAGAGGAGAATGAAATATTCTTGATAAGAGTTCCCGAGGGAGGTGGATTATGAGATCTCTCAGTTGGAGAGGAGAATGAAATATTCTTGATAAGAGTGAATTTTTTCGTACCAGTGACGTTGGTACGATACATAACTGGCCGAAGTGACAAAATTGTAGATTTGGAGGTCCTATAAGAATAATGTTTTCCTAATTTTTATCATTATAAATGAATTCTTTTTTCGTCTTTTTTATGTCTTAGTAATGAATGTATAATTTTATTAATTGTTTTGATAAAGACACTAATTACATTAATTTAGTATATTTTATAAAGGAAAAATGTTCTAATTTTATTTGATTAAATCTAGTCTAATTTTAAAATATATATATATATATATATTATTATTAAAAATGATTGAATTTTTCAAACACTAAACATGCCGTCATCTCGGGTAAAGGCAACATACTTCAATTACTCGGGGAATCTCTCCCCCTTCTTCAGTCCCTCTGTCGCCTTCGCTAATCAAAATCCTTTTTGAACCCTCGCCGGCGCCGTCACTCTTTCTCTACGCTTCTACGGTGAGTGGCTAAGATTTTAGCGTTTCGACCTTTTCTTTTAGCTTTCGAAACGATTTGATTAATTCCGTCTTATTCTTTCGCATATTCATGTAAAGGGCTTGTCTTCAATGACTTCATTTCTATTGTTAGAGAACGGAAATAAATGATGTTTAGTTGTTTACAGGCGGAGTTGATCTTACAGGCTAGCTGAATGGCTACTGCCGGGGAAATTACTGCCGCCGAGTTCCTGCAAGTATGTTTTGTTTTCTTTGATTGTTGTTTTGGCTTCTGAGGAATTTCATAATGGAGTTTGTGAAGTTAATTTAGGGTTTTGGAAGGTAAATAATGGTTGTTGTTCTCATATTCACTTTGCTGAGGGAAATTTTTCTGCTTTTGATAGGGCGGGCGTAGGCAGAAATTGTTTTTACAGAGCTATTCTCACTGTAAACGACGTGGATTGTGGGGGATGCTGCACAGTTCAGCTGTAGGATCGCTTAGTTCAAGCAGAAGATATGTTCCTTTGAGATGTCGTGCATCGAGCAAAGCCAGAGCTGTGGATTGTAAGGTTGTGGCTAATCCAGTAGAGGCGTCAAGCTTGATTGAGAAGCCCACTGCAGAGGTTATTCATTATTTCCGAGTTCCTTTGATTCAGGGAAGTGCCACTTCTGAGCTTCTCAAGTCCGTCCAAGCAAAGATTTCAAATCAGATTATTGGTTTACAAACTGAGCAGTGTTTCAACGTTGGTATTCAGTCTGAGATTTCAAATGAAAAGCTATCTGTTCTTAGATGGCTTCTTCAGGAAACTTATGAGCCTGAGAATTTGGGGACTGAGAGCTTTCTTGAGAAGAAGCAGCGGCGAGGACTGGATTCTGTTATAATTGAGGTTGGACCCCGTTTGTCTTTCACCACGGCTTGGTCCTCTAATGCCGTGTCGATCTGCCAAGCATGTGGATTAACAGAGGTGGCACGTATGGAACGTTCGAGGAGGTATTTGTTGTATAGTAAAGGGGCGTTACAGGAACATCAGATTAATGAGTTTGCTGCAATGGTTCATGATAGGATGACTGAATGTGTTTATGTTCAGAGGCTTACGTCGTTTCAGACTAGTGTGGTACCTGAAGAGTTTCGCATTGTGCCTGTTTTAGAGCAAGGTCGGAAGGCACTTGAGGAGATTAATCAAGAGATGGGATTGGCATTTGATGAACAAGATCTTCAATACTACACCAAGCTTTTCAGTGAGGAAATAAAGCGGAATCCAACAACCGTGGAGTTGTTTGATATTGCTCAATCCAATAGTGAGCATAGTAGACATTGGTTTTTCACTGGAAAACTTGTTATTGATGGAAAACCTATGAGCCGAACGCTTATGCAGATTGTGAAGAGCACTTTGAAGGCAAATCCTAGCAATTCCGTGATCGGATTTAAGGATAATTCAAGCGCAATTCGGGGATTCTTGGTTAATCAATTGCGACCTGTTTATCCTGGTTCAACAAGCCCTTTAGAAGAAAGTAATCGCGATCTTGATATTTTATTTACAGCTGAGACTCATAATTTTCCGTGTGCAGTGGCTCCCTATCCTGGTGCAGAAACTGGTGTAGGAGGACGAATAAGGGATACACATGCAACCGGGAAGGGGTCTTTTGTTGTGGCAGCTACAGCGGGTTATTGTGTAGGAAATCTCAATATGGAGGGGTCCTATGCTCCATGGGAAGATTCATCTTTTGCCTATCCCCCAAACTTGGCTTCGCCTTTGAAGATCTTGATTGATGCAAGTAATGGTGCATCTGACTATGGTAATAAGTTCGGGGAGCCACTAATTCAAGGTTATACTAGAACATTCGGTATGAGACTACCGAGTGGTGAAAGGCGGGAGTGGTTGAAGCCAATCATGTTCAGTGCAGCAATTGGACAAATTGATCATATTCACATCTCAAAGGAAGAGCCCGACATTGGAATGCTAGTTGTGAAAATTGGAGGCCCTGCTTATCGCATTGGTATGGGAGGTGGGGCTGCATCAAGCATGGTTAGTGGTCAGAATGATGCTGAACTTGATTTTAACGCTGTACAGCGTGGAGATGCTGAGATGGCCCAAAAACTTTACCGTGTCGTCCGTGCTTGTGTGGAGATGGGGGAAAATAACCCAATAATTAGTATTCATGACCAGGGAGCCGGTGGGAATTGTAACGTTGTGAAGGAAATTATATATCCAAAAGGAGCTGAAATCGATATTCGAGCAATTGTTGTCGGTGATCATACAATGTCTGTGTTAGAGATTTGGGGTGCAGAATATCAGGAACAAGATGCTATTTTAGTTAAGCCAGAATGTCGCAGCTTGTTACAATCAATTTGCGATAGAGAGAGGTTATCTATGGCTGTAATTGGTGTGATAAGTGGTAGTGGTCGCTGTGTTCTAGTTGATAGTATTGCTACCCAAAGATGCATTTCAAGTGGACTTCCTCTCCCTCCGCCTGCTGTGGATCTTGAGCTTGAGAAAGTGCTTGGAGACATGCCTCAAAAAACCTTTGAATTCCAACGGGTTGTTCATGCGCTAGAGCCACTTGATATCGCTCCTGGAACAACAGTGGCAGATTCTCTTAAGAGAGTGTTGAGGCTTCCGTCGGTATGTTCGAAACGATTCTTGACAACGAAAGTAGATAGATGTGTAACAGGTCTCGTGGCTCAACAGCAAACGGTAGGTCCATTGCAGATTACTCTTTCGGACGTTGCAGTTATTGCACAAACTTATTCAGGCTTGACTGGAGGAGCATGTGCAATAGGAGAGCAGCCCATAAAAGGCCTACTTGATCCCAAAGCAATGGCTAGATTAGCAGTTGGAGAAGCACTCACAAATCTTGTTTGGGCTAAAATTTCCAGTCTTTCTGATGTTAAAGCAAGTGGAAATTGGATGTATGCTGCCAAGCTTGATGGGGAAGGTGCAGCCATGTATGATGCAGCTGTGGCTCTTTCGGAGGCAATGATTGAACTCGGCATAGCTATTGATGGAGGTAAAGATAGTTTGTCAATGGCAGCCCAAGCTGGTGGAGAGGTGGTCAAGGCTCCTGGAAATCTCGTAATTAGTGCTTATGTTACTTGTCCTGACATAACAAAAACAGTCACTCCTGATTTGAAGCTCGGGGATAAAGGCGTTATCCTTCACATCGATTTGGGAAAGGGAGAGCGACGATTAGGTGGATCTGCTCTTGCCCAAGCCTTTGACCAAATTGGAGACTCATGTCCTGATCTTGATGATGTCCCTTACTTCAAAAGAGTTTTTGAGAGCATTCAAGACCTTCTTGCTGAAGACTTGATCTCTGCAGGCCATGATATTAGTGATGGTGGCTTGCTGGTTTCCGCCTTGGAGATGGCATTTGCTGGAAATTGTGGCATCACCTTGGACTTGGCATCACGCGGGAAGAGTGTTTTCCAAACCCTTTATGCAGAAGAGCTAGGACTCGTACTCGAGGTAAGCACGGAGAATTTGGATGTAGTGACGAGAAAGTTAACGTCTCTAGGTGTTACTGCTGATATCATTGGACGAGTAACTGCTACTCCTTCCATTGAAGTCAAGGTTGATGGGGTTTCTCATTTGAATGAAGAAACTTCTGTACTTAGAGATATGTGGGAAGAAACTAGTTTTGAGCTGGAAAAACTTCAAAGATTGGCTTCTTGTGTAGAATCAGAAAAGGAAGGACTCAAAGCTAGACATGAACCTTCATGGGAATTGTCTTTTGTTCCTTCCTCTACTGATGAGAAGTATTTGTCTTCAACCTCTAAGCCCAAAGTAGCTGTAATCCGTGAGGAAGGCAGCAACGGAGACAGGGAAATGTCTGCTGCGTTCTATGCCGCTGGCTTCGAGCCATGGGACGTGACAATGTCCGATCTCTTGAATGGGGCTATCACTTTACAGCAGTTCCGTGGAATAGTATTTGTTGGAGGTTTTAGCTATGCGGATGTGCTTGATTCTGCAAAAGGTTGGTCCGCTTCAATCCGATTCAACCAACCCTTGCTGAACCAATTTCAAGAGTTTTATAAACGGCGAGACACCTTCAGCCTTGGAGTATGCAATGGGTGTCAGCTCATGGCTCTTTTAGGGTGGGTGCCAGGCCCTCAAGTTGGTGGTGTGCATGGTGTTGGTGGGGATCCGTCACAACCAAGATTCGTTCATAACGAATCAGGACGGTTCGAGTGTCGTTTCACGAGTGTGACCATAAAGGATTCGCCTGCTATAATGTTAAGAGGAATGGAAGACAGTACTTTGGGTGTATGGTCTGCCCACGGCGAGGGGAGAGCTTACTTCCCTGATGATGGCATTCTCGACCGTCTTCTCCATTCGGACTTGGCTCCGTTACGATACTGTGACGATGATGGGAATCCTACTGAAGTTTACCCTTTCAATCTGAATGGATCTCCTCTGGGAGTTGCAGCAATTTGTTCCCCAGATGGTAGGCACCTTGCTATGATGCCTCATCCAGAGCGTTGCTTCTTGATGTGGCAGTTCCCTTGGTATCCAAAGCAGTGGAATGTGAGCAAAGAAGGTCCAAGCCCATGGTTGCGGATGTTTCAAAACGCTCGAGAATGGTGCTCTGACGGCGCTTAATCTATTGGTATGTGTCAGTTTTTAATATGTTAGACGCAATAAATTGAGACCGGCGGATTGCCCTGTTCTCTTAATAATATTTGAACGCTTGGCATTTACATATGCCAATTTCAAAGATGATCATTTTTCTAATGTTAGTGAATGCCTAATGAAATCGGCACGGACGAGGAGGCATAAGGTTGTTTGTTATGTTGCAGCCTACCCACATCGATAAAGAGAGAGAGGAACGAGTGCAAGCGAGGACGCTAGCCCCAAAGGGGCTAAATTGTGAGATCCAGACAATATCTGCTACCGGCGGGTTTGGACCGTTACTCTACAAGTGGATTAGAGCCCACATTGTCAAGATCTAAATCTTCCTTCCTATGGTTCTATTGAACTGTTGAAACTCACTCTTGATGTTTGGGATATAGTCACACGATTGAGCGTAGAATAGCTTCATGAAATTGAAAGAAGTCGAGGACAGTTAGCTGAAAGACAAATGAAATATATATATATATATATATATATATATATATATATATATATATATATATATATTTATTGGAAGGAAAACATTGGAAAAACTATTTTTCACCCCCAAAAGCTTCAAGTAAGCTATGAATAGAAAGAACCAAACACAATAAATATAGAAACTTCCTTTTTTGAACACTATTTATGAACAGAAATAAGAATAATTTCGGAAGAGACTATAAGAGCATGCTTTGGTTCAATGGCTTATTCATGGCCCCTTCAACTACTCCACTATCAAGAGAATCATATTTTATAAACATATATGAGTTACGTATATATTTAAATTATAACTTATATTTATGGTGAGATCAAATCGACCTTTCACCACTCATTTTCAGATGATCGAGTTTTTTTAAACACCGAGCCCCTAACCAATGTTCGAATATTTTTTAATTGAAATTCGTTGCATCGAAAGAGGAAGAATGATATAATAAAGCCAAAAACTGTGATTAGTGCTGTTGGTTCATGGCTAAAAAGGTTGTCCATTCAAAACTCACTCATTCTCTTTCTTTTTGAAATACCTTAATTTCTCATTCAGTCCCCAAAAGTCAAACCATTTTAAGGAAATGAAAATTTGAAAGTTGGTCAACTTTTTGACAACATTCATAATTAAATAAAGACAAAGGGCCAAATAGCAATTATTTATGGTGTCTTATCAATAATACTAGACTGCACTATATAAGTAGCTAGGTAGCATCATACTTTCATTTTTCATATTTAAATCCCACTAATAAATAAGATCTTCATTTATAAAATTAAAAAAAAAAATGTGTGAATAATTCTTAAACATTTTCATTGTACCATAATATATATATATATATATATATATGATTTAAATTTGGACACGTAGAAAATGGATCACAAGTCATGAGTAAAGAGCTAGAAATAAATAAATGGTTCAAACATGAAACACATCAACCATTTTTAATTATTGTTATTATTTTGAATTTTTTTTAATTCTTATATGCTCAAATTTGTTCAAACATTTTATTTTAATTTTTAAATTCTCGAGATTTATTGTATTTGAACTTATAAAAATAACTATTTTTTATTCTCATAAATTATTTTACCATTAATTGTTTAAAGATTTAATTACAACTTTTAGTATTTAAATTTTAGGTTTCAAAAGATATACATATAAGTGGGACAACCACAATAATAATAATAATTATTATTATTATTATTTTTGGTATAGATAAATAGTTTCATCATTGAGCTACTTTTAAATTTTCATGGAAATTTTTTTTAACATATTAATAACGGTGTGACACTTGAGTAAAGAATATGAATAAATTGAGACCACGTATGAATGAAAAAGGCCTAGAAGAATTAAAAGTCATTACCTATACAAATAAGGTGCACCTTCCTTTTCGGTACCTTAATTATAGGAACTGTGTGTTTTGCCTCGAACAATTCTATGTTAGATGAGCATGCGAGTGAGGAAAGATCCTGTTGGAAGGACTTTTGTTGGTCTATGAGGATAGTTTTCACTCTCAGAAGTGAATAGTAAGTAACGTGACCATGTTGCAAAGGATGCAGAGGAATGTCGAGATCATCATGGGTAGAATTGGATTCCTGGGTATGAACTGTTACGAAACGTAAGAGTATTTTTAAACTTTTTAAATAAATTAGGGTATTAATGAAACTTTCTAAAGTTATGGAAATTTATTCAGATTTTTTTTAAAAGTTTATTATTGAAACTATAATCTTTTTAAAAAAAATAGAATGTTTAAGGGTATATTTAGTAATTCAGCCTTATAACAATTTACTCGATATTATATTCCTTTTACATTTTTAAATATTTAATTTTAATTCTTTTACTTCCATTTTTTTAAATTAGTCTTTATTGAAATTAATTTTTATAAAAATTAGTTAAATAATAATTATAATAAAATTTATGTACTATATAAATATATTTCCAAATTTTCTAAATTTAATTCCGCAAATAACATCTATAATTTACTATATTTTTAATTTGGTTCTTTTACTTTTAAAGTGTTTTTTTTTTATCTCCTTTAGTTTAATAATATATTAGGAAAGAGATTAAAAATCTTTAAACTTCTTAATAATATAATTAATTTAATATGTTTATGTTTGGAACCTTTTTAATTAATCTCAGTAACTTCTTTAAAAAATATTTAGTTGCAGTAAACATTTTCTTACACATCATTAAATTTATTAATAGAAAGTTCTTTTTTTTTTTTTTTTACATTATCAATTAAAAATTTAAGAAACAATGTCATGTCCAAAAATGGTGTCATAGATTACATTGGGAGAGGAAGCAAAGTTGAAGCACTGAGACCGGGGAGGAGACGGCGGCGGGAGTTGGAGAGACGGCGGTTTCTCGTCGGAATAGATCTGAGGGCAATTTGGGAAAACAAGGTGGTCTTGTTGCATTTGGAAGCAAAGTATCTCAGATTGAGCAACAGCTAATTGCATTTGTAGCTGAGAAACTTGGTTTTGTAAGTACGAAATTGCCCCTACACAACCATAAACTGGGTCCCGCACTCTTGCAGTTGCCTCATAAACTAGGCTCATCACGGCGTCGCCTCTTTGTTGCACCGGCAGTTCCTGCAACATTTTGCTGACATTGCTGGCACCAAAAACCTTATGAACAATAGCAAATTTGTGGGGGTCATCGGAGGGGAAATAAGGGGCAAAAATGCACTCTTTTGCGCACCGTCGCCGGAGGAGTTTGCACGACGCGCAGGGCGAACCGCCACCCATTTTTTCCTTGTTTTTGCCGGAAAATATTAAGAGAGAGAAACAGACGGCGGAGAGAAAAGAGAGAGAGAGAGAGAGAGTTAATATTGTTGAAGAAAAAAGAGGTTGAAGAGTGTATATTTATAATGGGAGACCAACGCGTGTGGCCAAAAGCGAGTGATTATTAAAACTCAAAATAGATTACTTATAATTACACATTAATTGCCCAACAAAAATAGAGATGATAATTACTTAATAATTGCTTTTTTTTTTTTAATAAATAAATTTTATATTAATTTTTAAATTTTAATAATTTAATTTCTCTCCAATATTGTCAAAATCAGTGACTATATCCCAATTACTTTCGGTTAGTTAACTAGAATTTGGGTCAGTCATTGACACCGGCAATATGCGAGGCAAGTAGGAAATTACAGCTGGGTCAACTTCTCCATTCTCCACCTCAAACCTTGCGAAAATTCAGTCCATAGATTAAACGAACATCTCTAATTTTAAAGTTTAATTTGATGTACTTTTTAAAGCATTTTATTTATTGATGTCTCTTAAGACTGATCGTGAGCATGTCAAGATCACGTGTAATAAGTCAACAATTTAAATTTATAAAACGGAAATCAAATATAGTTGAAAATGTTTGTTTGTAGTTTAATATAATCCAAGTGCTAATTAGGTAAAGAAAGAAAAGAAATCAGTCCTCGTGAAGTTGACCCAATCAAATATGATTGCTTCCATATCTATCATCAGATCACATGCGTGAGAGAGAGAAAAATATTTATTAGCACAATTTTGAAAATACTCAAGTATACTAAAGTTAAGATTGTGATGACCGAATAAAGAAAAGATACATAAATGAACCAATACCACATACGAATGAGCGCAATCTTGAGAATAAGATACTTAGAAAAGACTTAAAAAATTGAAACTCGTTATCTATACCAACACGGTGCACTTTTTTTTTCGGTCGCTCAATTATAGGAACTTCATGGTTAAGCTTGTTTTAGTTGAAACAGTTCTGTGTCATCGTGAACTCTTAAAAAAATTTCTAGAATGCATGTAAGTGAGGACAAAACAAATTGAAAAGACTCGTATTAGTCTGTGAATATAGTATTTACTCTTAAGAAACAAGTAGGTAATGTGATCATGTCGCATAATGCGGAATATTGTACCTAAATAGTTACAAAAATTATAAAAATTATAAATAAAAAATAAAAAAAAACAACTCATAAGAACATGATTCCAAACCAAATCTCAGACATATAATTAATTAATCAATAAATTATTAAAAATAATAAATCCTCTATGCTAAATCTCACACGTCTTCTACATAAATTAAATCATATCCACAAGTGAAAGATGCTTGAAGATAAATAATATTATATTTTTTTAATTAAAAAAAAACATTACATTAAATTCTTGCAATTCAATGCTTTGGTTGACAAATATAGTTTATTAATATATATTGAAAATATTATTGGTTGTAAATACCCCATTCTCTTATTTGGACTATATGTAAGCTGGGCTTTCAAAATCTCAATAGGGTTTTTGATTTGGGCCAAGGCCCAACTTCAGAAATAAATTGTGGGCCCTATGAATGATCCACCAAGGAGATTAATGCATTTTTAATATTTAATTCTTCTTTTAGAAAACAACAATTATATAGTAATAATTAGGTCTCATACATGTGTGTTATATGCTCGAGATTATTTATTAGGTATTTTTAATATAATTTTTTTTTTCAAACAGTCTTGGATCGTAAATTATTAAAAATAATACGTATTTTTTCTTAAATTAATTATGAATAAATGGTATTAACCTTAATGGATCATAACCAATTAATTATTATTATTATTAATTAACTTTTAATGTCTGTTTGTCAACCATATTTAATTTTTCATTTCTATAATAATGACTTTTCTCGAGTTTCTATTTTTCAAAATACTTTTTTAAAAGAAAAAAAGTGGAATGGGACTCTTTACGAATCGCCAAAGTTCTAGATTTGGAGGAAGAAGACAAAGTTTTTTTTATATATAAATATTTTATTGTTTTTAAATTATAAAATATATTAAAAAATTTGGATATTTAAATTTAAAAACTATTTTCAATATAATATTTTATATTTTAGTTTATCGTTTTAGAGAACAATAAAAATTAACCGACATGTCTATGTCGTATTTAATACGTAAAGCACATTTTGAAGTTTTAAAGGTAACTTTTAATTTTATTTTTTTATTAAATTATTCAATTTAAAAATACAAATATTAATCAAAATTTGATATCATTAAAAGTTTTTTTAATTTCATTTTTTATGAAAATAATTCTATTAATGAGATAAATTCCAGGAATGAGTACTTTGAAAGGCATGTGTTTGAATTTTTCCATATTTCTTAAAAAGGATAAACTTTGAAAATTAAATTAAAAAAAAAACAAATATAATGACAACCAATCAAATTTTGACACTAAAACAGTTTTTTTTTTTTTAATTCTTTTTTTATATATATATATATATTTCTATTTCTTTTGTCCTTATCATTAATAAATAGTCAATTTGATGCATAATTAATAATATTAAACCTTATCCTAAAAAAAGCATACTAAAATATATATTTAATTTAAAATAAATTTTTTAAATTAATTATTTAAATAGGGAAAAAGGAGAGATTCGTAATTGGAAAATCAAAAGTCTGGAGATATTTACGGCGGAAGAGAGAGTAACCACATCCATTTCACAACAGGGCATGAGCTTGACACGCGCTCGTCTCCGCTTCTCAATCTCAGCCGTCCACGTTTCTCTTAATCCAACGGTTTTCATTCATTTTTCGTTTCCTTTATATTCTCCCCCAACTCTCTTTTCCTCTTCCATCTACATCCTCATCCTCTTCTACCACACGCACTCTCTCTCAAACCCTCAAATCAAATCTTCGTTTTCATTTCTGGTCTTTTTCAGTTCGTCAATCATGCTTCTTCCAGCTCCTTCCGCTTTCTCTGTCGTTAATTCCCGTGGGGAGAATGTTGTTCCTTTGTTTTCTTCTTCTTATTCTTCGATTCTGAAGCTTTCTCCGGCCAGAAATGGTGTTGGATTGGTCATTTCGGCCTCGAAAGGAGGTTCCAACACTCGGCCATTGACGGGGGTGATTTTCGAGCCATTTGAAGAAGTCAAGAAGGAGTTGAGTCTTATTCCTACTGCCCCTCAAATCTCTCTTGCTCGCCAGAAGTATAGCGATGCCTGTGAGGCTGCAATCAACGAGCAAATCAAGTGAGTTTGGTTCTGTTTTTGAGATGGATTTGTACGTGTGGTTTCTCTTGATGGTATTGTTTTCACGTATTTGGTTGGTTTTTTGTGGTTTCTGTTCTGTTTTTGGAAAGGGTCTTTATGTGGTGATGATCTTCTGTTCATGAGATTCGTGTGCTTGGTTTTATAGTCCTCTGCTGTATTCTTTCCATATTTTCTGATCTGCCTTTGTGAGATAGATAATTTCAACCCATTTGGGTTTCTGTTCTGTTTCTATCTGATTTGATGTTTCTGTAGCTAACAAGGTATGATTTGATAACAGTGTTGAATACAATGTGTCATATGTATACCATTCCATGTTCGCCTACTTTGATAGAGACAATGTAGCACTCAAGGGATTGGCCAAGTGAGTTTTTACATCTCATCCCAGTTGAGTTAATTCTTCTTCTTGATCTTTTTATCCTTAAACTGAGATGAAAAATGGTGTTATTCAAAGGTTTTTCAAGGAATCAAGTGAAGAAGAGAGGGGTCATGCTGAGAAATTGATGGAATATCAGGTAGATAAGATCGAGTGAAGTTGATATTGGTTTATGAATCTGTTTTTTAAATGATTTTGGACTTGTTTTCTAGAACAAACGAGGTGGAAGAGTAATATTGCAGAGTATGATTAAGCCCTTGTCTGAATATGACAATGAGCAAAAAGGAGATGCCTTATATGGTTAGTTTTGCTTTGTTTTTTCTCCTCTTTGGTGATATTTGGTTGGCTGTAATAATATGAATTCTCTCTTTTCAGCAATGGAGCTTGCTTTGTCCCTTGAGAAGCTAACAAATGATAAACTGCTTCACTTGCACAAGGTAGAGTTTAGCTTTCACGTTCTCGCCCCTCGTGTTGCCCGAGTTCGTAAGTGTTTGAAATGTGTTGATATCATCTGCATTGTCATTAGGTAGCTGAAGAGAATAAAGACGTGCAGCTGACCGAGTTTGTCGAAAGCGAGTTTTTGGGAGAACAGGTATTAATTATTGATGATGATGTTTGTTCACAAGTGAGCTGAAATATTCACAATTGTTCTTCAAACTTTGTAGGTGGAAGCAATCAAGAAAATCTCAGAGTATGTTGCTCAGCTAAGGAGAGTGGGGAAGGGACACGGTAAGAATACATCGCCCGCTCGTGTTTCTCGTTCTACATTGATTGGAATAGATTGTCGATCCTAACCCATATGAATGGAAACATTTTCAGGAGTTTGGCACTTCGATCAGATGTTCCTTCATGCATGAGGATGGGAAGTCAACAATGGTGCTGGTTTGGGTGCTGGTTTGGTAGGGGCTGCATAGAGTTAAGTTCAGTGAAATATGAAAATAAAATGGTTCAGTTGTTCTGTGCTGTGCTATGGATATGATATTAGGTGTTATAAATTTGTCACGTTAATGTTTCTTGTTATTTTTGTTTCAAATGTTTTATCTATAGATTGAACATTTATCGTTTCAGTTGTTGAATTTAAAAATAAAAATTAAAAATAATAATATTATTATCCTATTTTTTTTGTTTTGTAGAGAGAACTTTTATCTTCAATTTATATATATTATCATATACTTCATTATTTAATATAATTTAATATTTTATATTATTTTTACCCACATTATTTAAGCCTAAATAAATTAACAAAAAAAAAATTTATTTCAATATTTCAAAATTACCTCAATATTTCAGGTTTATAATATCACTCTATAAATTTTATTTTAATCTATTTAATATTAATATTGTTTTTTAATTTTATAATCTATCTATTTCGTTTTTTATTGATGAATTTGATTTTTAATAATAAATTGATTTGTGTCACTGAACTTTTAATAATTTTTATAGTATGAATTATAAATAAATAAATAATTTTTATAGTATGAATTATAAATAAATAAATAATTTTTATAGTATGAATTATAAATAAATAAATAAAATTAAAAAAACTTAAAACAAAGTTAGCAAGAACCCAACCAGACGAAAATAGAGGGTTGGGTTGTGAAAATTTTTAGGTCGGGTTGGGTTATCAATTTGACCAACCAGAACTTTTAGTCTCTCAACCCGACCCAACTCGAATCATGTACATCCCTACTACATGATACTTGAAAAAAAAATTGTTCAGTCTATATTATAACGGTGTTTTCCAACGGTGTTTTCCAACAACAAAATCATAGAAGCAGTGTGTTCATCACATTTCTAGTAGAATTAAACAGTCTTAAGATCTCTTTTACTCATAATAATAACTAAAAAGAGTGCAAAATTTTGACAAAAACTGTCTTCAAATCATGACTACTACTACAATACTCAAACTCTTAAGCCGTGGCTGCTGTTGAGTTGGCAAGCCTCTTCCTGGCCTCTTCAATGATGGATAGTTTGATACCCTTGCCCTTCGGAAGGGATACCCATGGCTTCGTCCCCTTCCCGATGGTGAAGACATTGCACAGCCTAGTGGCAAATTCGTGCCCAGTTGCATCCTGAACGTGAATAGTCTCAAAGCTTCCCTTGTGCTTCTCCCTGTTTTTAATCACTCCGACTCGTCCACGATTTCTTCCACCGGTCACCATCACAACATTTCCGACATCGAACTTGATGAAATCAGCGATCTTGTTTGAGTCGAGGTCCAGCTTGATGGTGTCGTTTGCCTTGATCAAGGGGTCGGGATAACGGATTGTACGTCCGTCGTAAGTGTTCAGATAAGGGATTCCCTTCTGCCCAAATTGCACTGAGCGAACTTTGCAGAGCTTAAACTGCAAAAACAATATCAAAGTCATACTAAAATAGATTCTATATAACAGGATTGTCATAAGAAATAACAGATCAGAGCTCCATGCAAATGATAGCAACTAACCTTAGACTCCTCATCCCTGATTGAGTGCAAACGGAATCGGCCTTTTGTGTCATAGAGGAGCCGGAAATTCTCATTTGTTTTGGGGATCGACACAACATCTAAAACAAAAAGAAGCAAAAGCATTATAGTTAAAATGTATCTAAAATAATAAACGGATCACATATTAAGCAACAAAGAGACAAAGCAATACCATGTGTTTAAGATAATAATTTTGATGAGAGTAGACAATCAAATCATTGGAACATATTGTATATCGGGTTACTGTTAAGTATCTTGTTTGCAAATGGAAATTTGGCTGGAAAAGTTGAGGATGCATTCCCTATACTCCGCCTCGTTTGTTTCAGACTATACTCCTTATGGGAAAAAAATTGATTGAAAGTTCTTTTGACTTTGATTAAGAATAGGGAGAAGAGTTGAAAACAAAGACATACAACAACATAAGGGTAGTAGTTATTAGGAGGGTGGTGGGGCACTGGAACTATGAGAAATGCTCAATAAATATTGAAACTGAAACAATGGTATAAAATACAATGTTTAAGATCATCATACCCATGAAACCAGCAGGATAGGTCTTATCTGTCCTAACCTTCCCATCGACCAATACATGCCGTTGCATCAATATTGCAATGACCTCACGGTATGTGAGAGCATATTTCAATCGGTTTCGCAAGATAAGGATCAATGGGAGACATTCCCTTGATTTATGTGGTCCAGACGAAGGTTTGGGGGCCTATAAAGGTATTTAAAATGTAGAACTAGATGTCAGAAACAAGCAAAATGTGAAGCTAAATGAAAAAGTAAACTGAATCGGGAACTATAAATTTCACTCACAAATGCACCACCAAGTTTGTCGAGCATCCAATGCTTAGGAGCATTGAGCCTCTTCAAATGCTTCTTCAACCCTCTTGCCTGTCAAAACCATAGACATTAATTTCATACGCAAATTTAACAATTCTGAACACCGAAATGAAAGTTAACAAAAATATGCGGATGAATAGGGATTGAGGGACGACCAAACTAATTGTGTTTTTGGGGTTCAATTAAATGGTGAACTTAAATTTAAATGATGGATGGTAGCAGAACAGAACACATCCACACACTCTAGAGCAATATATCGCGAAAATAACTCGTGTAGGCAGTTGATAGACATCTCTGAGCCCGTAATTCCTATATGAACAACAATTCTCACAAAAAAAAAAGAGTAAAAAAACCCTAAATAATGCGAACATATAGAACACTGGAAACTCAGTTGAGAGTGAGAGTTCGAGAATCGTGGATGAATGAGCCAAACCCTTTACTGTAGTGGTTTTACAGGTTAGAGCTCGCAAGTCTCAAACAGATAGCATTAAAAAAAATCGCATTCTATCGAATCACCTAATAACGATACAAACATAACAAACAAAAAAATCACTATGGAGATGGAGATGGAAACAAGAGTATAGACCATCTTAACCTATAACGAAAATGGATATAGCATATCAAGCAAAGGAGAAGAGAGTTTGTAAAGAGATCCACTGACCATATTTTCAAAACGAAGTTCGACGGAAGTGAGATTGCCGCTGGCGGCTGCGGGGAGTGAGCTAGAGCTTCTGCAGACGCGAAGAAAGGAGTTGGAACAATGGCGGTACTATGTTACATGAAAGCTTGAAGCAAACAGAGAAGAAGAAGGTTATTTGAGAGAGAGAGAGAACTGAAATTAGGGCAAAGTTCTTGGGCCAATAACTGGTATGTCATTAAGATTTGGGCTGGGCTTTGTGGAAGAACTGAATCTACATCGTTTGGGTTCTTGGGCTTGGGCTTACGGCAGGCCCAATTGAACGTAAAGGTTCAAAGTTTCAACTAGATTTTAAACTTCAATATGATAAGTAGTACATACTTTTTTTTATATTAATTTGTTGGGTTTAACTACACCGTTGCTGTAAGCTAGTATGCGACATTGTGAATAGGGCACGACATTAGACAAAGGCCACGTTGTATAATATATTTTTCTACTTCGAGTTGGGTCAAACTAGGCTTAAACATATTGAACTTGGACCCACTCGATTCCTATAAAACGAAACTCAACCCACTTTGGTAACACATATCTAACCCAATCCAACCCAACGCTTGTAATATACGTTGGATTGATTCAGGTTGTTTGGTTCTATTATACACCCCATACTACTTTATCCACTCAATTACATAATGTTTTTGTTGTATTAATGTTTCCTCTAAATTTTTAATTTTTTAAGCGCAACTTTAATTTTATAATTAATTATTATTCAAAATATAGAATTAATAGAAGGAATAAAAAACTATATTATTGCTCAAACCTCGTTGAAATTTATAAGTTTTTTATAAAATTATTAAATATTTGATTCGTATACTAATCAAACCTTGTTTTGTTTGATTGTTAAAATAAAATTGACCTAACAAGCCTTCCCGATTAAGATTCAAATTAATTTATTGTACAAATAAAATAATAATAAAAAAAAAAGCATTTAAGTGAGAAGCCACGTCATAGCGCCAATTAACTTTCGGTCGTGCCTTGCCGCGTTTGCAGAAAAAAAGCCCTTCTGTATTTATTTTTTTATTTTTTATTTTTTTAATTCACATTTGGTGGGAGAGAATTTATCGTTGCTTTCCCTTCCGTTATATTATATATATTCTTGAATTCTCTGGGCACGGATAGGCGGCAGGAGCGAAGCAAACTGTAATGGCGGTTTTTCTTCTACTTTTCTTGTTCTTGTTCACTAATTCTGTAGCCGAAGAAGTATCGTTCGGTATCAAGCAACATCTATCGACCGTCACCAGGTTCTCTCTCAATCATCTTTCTCAGTCATTTCGCGATTTTTCTGCTGTTCAAATTGGTTTATTTTCAGTCTATCTGTGTGTGTGTGTGTGTGTGTGTGTGTGTGTTTTTGTGTGGATTTAAGTATTTATGTGAGTGATTGGTGATTGGTTTCACGAGCAACATCTTTCGATCTCGATGTGTTTTTGTAAGCGGATTTGGACATTACTGTTTCTAATTGAACGAGTGAAATGGAAGATTGATTCCTTACATTTTTAGATTTTGCTAAAGTTCCTTGAACATTGAAAAGAAAGTCAATGGCCNAAACTAATTTTTTATTATAAATTTCTCAACACTAATAGGATGTGGAGGAACTTGATATGTCGGGTTGCGTAAGGGATTACGAGTCCCGGCAACCAGATTTTAGATTGCCACTATATGTAACAGTGATCGCCTTTTCCAGATATTTGAAAAATTATTCAATCAATGAGGTTATTTGTAATTGAAAAGCTTTTTTGTAATGAGGCTGCAATTTTGATTTGTCTTGAGAGGCTTACTCGTTTGATATTCAGGAAAATTTATTTATTGTTGTATTCCTAGGCTGCTAGCAACTTGCGTGCAGCCTAGAGGGGCTCGCGTGTCTAATATTTTTGTAACTTTTCAAATATAAGCAAAAAGTTTGTTTAAAAAAAGGCAGTGCCTTATGTTCTATGTGGAAGCGCGATGCAGTTTTCAATAGTCATGAACTTCAGTGTCACAGCGTAAAAGATAACTTCTAATTTTGATATTTCTGGACAGATATGGTGCTTCGAAAGGTGTTCGTGATAGTAACTATGCTCCCGCGCCTGATGGTTGTGTTCCAATTCATTTAAATCTTGTGGTAAGCTACATTTCAAAATTGTTGGTTTCCAAGAACCATTTGGTCAATTATCTTTCATGCTTTTTCTTAATAGGGAATTATTCATTCCATGAGCATAAAAACATTAGGTTAAAGTAAAAGATCTATATTTCAGAATTTTATTGAGAGGCTTGAATGATTAGGGTGTATGCCCATCTTTGCGCCATACCACTAGATTCAACAGTCAACAGTTTGTTATTCGTTCAATGTGTATTAAGTTGCTTGTATGAACCCAAATGGCAAATGATACCATAATAGTAGTTAATTGTAGGGGGAGGTATGCATGCAAGATTCAATTCCTGCCGTGGTTTGTTTCAGAAAGTATGTTTGTTTGGTGTGTAAGTGAATCTACTAATACTTCATAGCATAACTTGGGATTCTATTACAGAGTTTTTTGTATGCTTAACTTGCAATTTGTGTTCTTGCTTTCTAATAACAAGACTTTATTAGACTTAATTTCTTTGAAAGTTAAATATTCCAAAGGAATTTATACATTTAATGGTTTTCTTTCTCAGGCCAGGCACGGTACCCGTGCTCCAACCAAAAAACGTATTCGAGAGTTGAACAACTTGGAAAGTCAATTGGAGATGCTTATAAGAGAGGCAGTAGAAAATGGGTTGTCTCTGCATAAACTTCCTTCCTGGTTGAAGTTATGGAAATCTCCTTGGAGAGGAAAAGTGAAGGGTGGAGAATTAATTCCTAAAGGAGAGGAAGAATTGTATGATCTTGGAATCCGAACAAGAAAGATGTTCCCTGACTTGTTCAGCGATGATTATCACCCGGAAGTTTATACCATTAAAGCAACTCAGGTTATTTCCTGTTTTGGCACTGTTTTTGTTGTGTACCTCCAATTTTAATTGTTCACATTAATTATTGTTGGACTGGGAAGTTGTAGACTTGGAGTTCCATTTATTGTTTGAACTAGAATCAGAATGCTTATTCTCGTTCCTCCATAAATAATTAGGTTCCTCGAGCGTCAGCTAGTGCTGTGGCATATGGTATGGGGCTATTTAATGGGCGAGGAAGCCTTGGATCAGATCATCATCGAGCCTTTTCTGTCATCAGCGAGAGCCGTGCCAGTGATACCATGCTTAGGTTTTTTGATTGTTGTCAAAGATACGAGGTAACTGTGAATTCTTGATTGTCTTCTGTTTGATATGGTCTAAATTGGCCAAACTTTGATTGCGTATTATTATTATTATTAAAATCATGTTCTTGTTTACGGTTTTGAACTTCTGTTGTTGTTATGTGTCAGTTTGTGCGTGATATTCAAGCACTTATGCCCTCCTGAACACGTATTAAAATGTCTAATTTTCAGCTGTTTTTCTTCATGCTGTCTATTTCTTCAAGGTCTTTAAAACTTGTGATTACGTGGTGATGAATTAAAAATAAAATAAAAATAAACCAGGCTGTTGCCTGTATATATAATAGCCATTGATCTCTCACCCAAGTGATGTCATATTTGCTAGCGAAACTCAGAATCACAAGGCCACCTTTTTGTCCACTGTTCCTTTCCCATGTTTTTTTCTGGGAGTTCTCTTCTTGGCAATTTTGGATGGGTTATGCCCCTCCATTGAAAAACTTTGGCCGACCTTCATATCCTTCTACTGGCACAACCCTCCAAGAAGGAGGGCAGCCTCTTTTGGCTAGATTTGCTAAGAGGAATACATGGCTTTAGAGAAACCACAGACCTTTTGGTTGAACGGGGAGAAGTTTTACTCATCGTTGTTTTCTGCCGGCTTTTGATGCAAACGTCAAAATGTTTTTGTTTTTTTAGACTATCCATTACTGATATTTGAGGGGATTTCTGAACCCTCATTTTCCTTGGAGGCTTCCCTTCCGTTTAGCTCTTTCATTACTTAATCAATTTTCACGCATGCCAACTATTTTTAAATCATCAAAGTATTAAAATAGATATTTAATTGTTGACTGGTTGATGTCACTGATCACTATCAATTTTCTGTGCAGGATTATAGGAAGCATCAGGAACCTGCTGTTGACAAGCTCAAAGAACCTGTACTTGATGATATAACTAAGTCACTCAGTGAACGTTATAATCTGAATTTTACACGGCAGCACATTGCATCTCTTTGGTTTCTCTGTAAGCAGGTGATTCTTCACAAATGCACTTAAACACAGAAAGTTAAAGTCCCCTTGTAAAATATTCGGGATCGATTCGGATTACCTTGTTGATCGAATATCTCAAGGCAAGAACTTGTTTGAGATTCGAATCACTCCACAAGCAAGACTGATCTTAGATTCTAAACATGCAATTTAAACTACATAGAATTACAAAAAAGTTTAGCCCTTGGCAAGACTATCTATTAAAAATGTATTTTTGAAATTTACGGTCATTTTTTTAATTCTTGGTTTATGTATTTGGAAAGTAACAAGAAAATCTTTAATTTACGATAATATTGAAAATAGGTTAAATTTTCACTTATTGTTGGTGAAGAAATGTCAGGTCTTCAGTTATTCTCCCCTCAACCCTCTGTGTTCTCTTAGTTTCTAGATGGACACTTTAAAAAAAAAGAAGTTTATGACTTAAGAGAACCCCTTGTCCTTTTGTAGCTCTACAATTATTTTTAATGTAATACATTTTTGTTTTTACTCTAATGTTAATTTTTTACTCTCTTCTATCATTTGCAGGAGGCATCCTTATTGGACATAACGGATCAAGCTTGTGGACTGTTCAGCCCTTCCGAGGTATTTGAATTATTATCTCAATGGGATTTATCTACTGTCATACCAATAGTAGGATTGGTTTCAAATGTATTTTAAAGACTCATACCTGACGAGGAGGCTTAGCTTATTACTTCGCACTTCCTTATGCATATAGCTGCCAAAATTAAGCTTTACTAGAAGGAACAGAAAATCTGAGTATGTATTTATGTATTCTAGTTTCCTTCATTCAAATCTGAAAGGCTTGCAGTTGGCTCAAACTTATATGGAAAAAGGAAAAGATGGGAAATCAAGCTACAATTAATTGGAGAGAAATACAGCTTCTTATAAGAACTAAGGGTTGAGAGAAAAGAAATGGCCGATGAGATGTTTTAACGTGGCTCTATTTCTGTGAAGCTACATCCATGGGTCACGTTTAGAAATTAAAATTCACAACACAACCAAATGTTGGTTTAGGCTAAAAAATAAGAAGTCCTCTCCTATTTCTTAGCCGTAAGTTTTCATTGCCACCCTTCCTTTTGGATGAGCTCCTTGTGTGTCGACCGTCTACTGAATTCTTTGGAGTGTTTAGTCTTCTTCCAAGACTAAATTTAAAAACATCCCAATAGCGCTGGTAGAGTGATGCTAAAAGAAAGTCTGTGTAGCTTGAAAGTTTCACCGTCGAAGTGCTAGGTTATGGGGTTGTTTCAAGGAGAATAAGACTTGCACAAGATCTCATACGAATGTCTAAATTCCTTGATGAGTTCAATTTGGCATCCAGGAAAACAATCATGGTTGTAATAACATAATATGACAGTTATTATCACAAGATTTATGCTCCAATTAAGTTGGAAGTTAAGAACACTATGAACGTTATGAGCGTTGTAGGAGTGATTTTATGAGATTTGCAGGATAGAAGTCCAAACAAAGTGTCAAATTGATCAAATTAGGAATTATACACCCTCATATGAATTTGAAGTAACCTGCGTTTCAAAGAACTACAAGAAATATTTAAACATTGATATCAAATTCAAATTAAACCATTAAAACAAAGAGAATTTAAATATTCATCTAAAGACAGTATAACAAATTAACTTCATTGAAATTGAAGCTTTTAAATGTTATTGCCAACAAAACCAGCATACTGCTTTTCTAACAACTAGGAAAGCAGTACACCAGGAGTGTGGTGTCCTTCTTCAATAGCCAGTGAGCTCGTATGTGAGCTTAGCTTGCACCAGGGAATATTTTTCTATTAATCCAACCAGATTTTCCAGTTCTTTCTAATCTACTCATAAAAGAATCTTTTGTTGAATTATTTTGGGTTTAGCTTAGCATGCTGCAGTTATAATGTTTGGTGGTTCTGCATTTCATGATTCTCAGCTTGCAATCTTTTTCTACGTGCTCAGGTTGCTTTGTTGGAGTGGACGGATGATGTGGAGGTGTTTATATTGAAGGGTTATGGTAATTCATTAAACTATAAAATGGGAGTTCCTTTGTTGGCAGATATTGTTCAATCCATGGAGCAAGCTATCAAGGCCAAAGAAGGTATATTTATACATCTGCTGCTTTATTTTCTTGTTCACACTCCCCATACCTTTGTACATTTTCTTTTAGCTATAAATTTTCGTGTTAGATCACTGAGTTCTATTCTGACATCTTGGGAGGAGGTATGGTCCGAGTGTTAGGCTTAATGGCTTAGTTTCTGCGGTCATTTCAAAAGACTTTTGTAATTGTCTGCTAGGTTTCTTCTTCTGTATAGTTGGTGTCGGCTTTTTCTGGTGGGTTTTTTTGTATGCCCTTTTTTTCTTTCATTTATCTCAATTAAAGTTCAGTTTTTCATCCCAAACAAAATACCCTACAATTTCTTTTTAATAATCAAGTTCCCATTTCTTTTTCCAATGGAAATTCTGAATGACCAATGTTGGAAGTTATTAAGTAGTGTTCTTATCTATCTTTGTTTCTAAGTTTTTCATGTTCTGTACTGGTAGAAAAGCAAGTTCCTGGCAGCTACGAGAAGGCAAGACTTCGTTTTGCTCATGCCGAAACTGTGCTTCCATTCACATGTTTGCTCGGGCTCTTCCTCGAAGGACCTGGTAAGTGCTTTTAATAACTTGTAAATTATGCGTGTCTGTGGCAGTCCCTTTCTTAGTTTTGAAATTTTGTTACCTGAATATAACAGATTTCAGAAAAATACAAAGGGAGCAGCCTTTGGAACTTCCTCCACGGCCTCCAGCTAGTAGAATATGGAAGGGGAGCGCTGTTGCACCTTTTGCTGGGAATAACATGCTTGTTCTCTATAACTGCCCTGCTAACTCGTCGGATCAGTACTTCGTGCGAGTTTTGCATAATGAAGAACCCATAGCAATGCCGGTAAGCATCCTCTCCATTCCTAAGGCAACCCATTTCTTATTTTTAGCTCATGTTTGAACTTCCATAAAATTTCCACTCTTTTGTCACCAATGCATAAAATGTCTAAAATTAAATGTTACTACTGCTAGTTTCACAAGATCTACATTCATTGATCGTTCAATTCCCAATGGCGAATTGTGGATTTTCATCTCAAAGTTTCCTTTAGTTCACTTCTCGAGCTGACCTATTACCTTGTTCATATTACAATTCTTACTAATCTTTTGTATTTGCTTGAATAGGGTTGTGATGGTTCGGATTTTTGCTCCTTCAAAGACTTCAAGGTAAAATTACCACATCCACGCACGCACACACCATATATATTAAGAAACCGAGCTTTTAGATGAAATAATGTACAGGGCACACATAATTGCAAGAATAGATCCTAAAACTTTTCCTCTCTTTCCAGGAGAAAATTGTAGCTCCTCATCTCAAGCATGATTTCAACACATTGTGCGCTGCAAATCTTGAAGAACCTGCGTCGGAGGCTGAAACGAGTAAGTTCTCACTGTTCCGTTGGCTCTTCGGGCCACGCAATGACGATAAACAACCCCGAAAAGTTGAATTGTAATAGATGGTGCTTACTAATTATACATCTTTGTCCTTGACATTGTTTTCTTAATGTGCATATAATCAACAGGCACCAAACCCAGGTTTTACTTGTAGGCAGGAGTTTACTCGTTTTCCGTGCTAATTTCGAGTTTCATTTTATCTGGATCTTGAGCTTGCATCTGTTTCACACGTCTTTGATTCAAAGATTTAGACTCAACATTGAGCATTTGGCATTTGCTTGGATGTTTTGTTTTACCACACAAGGCACGTGCTTCACCTTCTGTACTCCTAAATTATACAAGATTAGGTTACTCTTTACAATACGTAATCTGTATGTATATACTAAGAAAGAATTGAGCTTGTTCATTCTTTTACCATAATTGTCCAAACTCTTTTAAAATATCTGTCATTAAAATAAGTATGAAATATCTGTCATTAAAATAAGTATGGTATAGTAATGAAGAGAGACTTTATCAATTTTTGCATATCTCTTTAATCAGTTACATCAAAAGTTGAAGGTTCGATTCCATACACACGATGCAATTATTAAGCTAACAAAATAAAGAAAGCACTTCGACCCTAAGCTTCTGAAATCATTTAAATCAAATAAAAGAACCTAAAAAAATCATTTAAATTAAATAAAGAACTGATTTAAATCAAATAAAGAACCTAAAGAAATCATTTAAATTAAATAGAGAACCTAGTTAGTCATGCAAAAACTTAATTCATAACTTTCTCAGTGGGCACCTATAAATTAAATTGATTTGCAACAAATAATTTTTCTAATTAGCAAAAATAATACGATTCAATTAATTAAAATTAAAAAAATGGTTGTAAATAAAAAGTGTAAAATATATACTTAAATTTAATTGATTTAAGTAAAATGAGGTAATTAAAACCTTTTTTTAAAGACCTGGTGATTATTAATTTACTTCGAAAATTCAAGCGTTCCGCTTGTTTTTCAATTAGAAATATATCAATAAACTAGTCTTCGGTTTCTCAATTCCGTCGATATGTCCGAGTGGTTAAGGAGACAGACTCGAAATCTGTTGGGCTTTGCCTGCGCAGGTTCGAATCCTGCTGTCGACGCTTTTGTTATTTTTTTAATCTCTCTTCATTTGCTTGTTGCGTCAGATCCACGCTTTCTTTCACCCCCCACCCCCTCTTTCTTTCATTATTTTCATTTAAACCCCTCAATTTCTCATTTTTCCCCTAATCTCCCCTCCCATAAAAAAGAAGCCTCAATTCGATTGTCTGAAATTCTCTATCTTCTTCCTCAAACTCCCTCTCTCTCTCTAACAATTAGCCCTAAATTCCCCCAAAAGAAAACCCCATTTCTTCTCTTAAACCCTTCTTCACAGAATCCTTCAATTCTCTGAAATACTCTCTACTATGGCTTCCCATTCCCCTAATCTCGAGTGTCGGATGTACGAAGCCAAGTACCCCGAGGTCGACATGGCCGTCATGATCCAGGTCAAGAACATTGCTGACATGGGCGCTTACGTCTCTCTTCTCGAGTACAACAACATCGAGGGTATGATTCTCTTCTCCGAGCTCTCTCGCCGTCGTATTCGTAGTGTCAGCAGCTTAATTAGGGTCGGTCGAATCGAGCCCGTCATGGTCCTCAGGGTCGATAAGGAGAAGGGGTATATTGATTTGAGTAAGAGGAGGGTTTCTGAGGAGGATATTCAGGCATGTGAGGAGAGGTATAACAAGAGCAAGCTTGTTCACTCTATAATGCGCCATGTTGCGGAGACTGAAAATATTGATTTGGAGGTAGTTTCTCGTTTTCTGGCTTTCTTTTTGCTGGCTCTTTTTCTCATTATTGGCTGTATTGCTTTGATGGCTGTTTTAGGAGTTTGTTGAAGTTTTATTTTCTTGGGTGATGTTTGAATTTGTTTTCGTGTATTCTTTTTGTTTGAGTTAATTAATATTATACGTGTAAGCACTCTGAATTGACCTAGTGATTATTGGAGTAGGGAAAGGGAAGGTGAAGTTCTCCTAGGCTGTGGTTCAAAACTATGGTGGCCAGTGGTCGCCTTTGACTTTAAAAATTCTGCGTGTTTCTTGACAACAACCAAATATAATAGTTTCTTGTGGTTAATTAGTGGGGCGTGCCTAAGTTGACTACTCGATACATAGATATGTAGAAAAAAGTTCCTTAGTGTACGAAGAGAGTTGGATTTGGCTCCTTTGGATTAACAACATTGGATCAAAGGGGCAGGTATTTAACAATTGGTGAAGGGCTTAAACCTAGCCAAGATTGTGTTATTCAATGTTTCTGCGATGAATTCAAGCACACGGTGATGAGTGAGGGGTGAGCAAATGCATATTCCTTGTGCAATGGGGCACACTTTGATCACCAAGTTCATGGAAAATGGCAATCGCCATTTTCTTGGGTTTAAATTCAGGACACTCATCACTAGTTTCTTAAGGTGGCTTCGAGGCTTTGTTTTAGAAGGGGAGGCATAAGACTTGAAGCTCTATGTGGTGTATGCATTGATGTAAATACAAATAATAATAATAATGATAAAAATTGTAAAAATGTAAGCCATGCACTAGTAAACACATCCATCATGTTGTAAAGGTCATTCTCATCATCATTATTATCATTGATAGGATTAACCTTTTCTTTAATTTTTATTTTTTGTACTTTATTAGGTATTAGTTGTAAAGTTAGTAAAAGGCCAAATAACCACAGCTCTTGTTCATATTTGGACTTTTATATCTTGAAGAATATACATTAAGTTTATATAAAAATTCTTTGAATCACATGCCACAATGACTTTGTTTGAGTGCATTCTCATGTAGGTGTTAGTCCTCGAACGCCTTGAGATTTAAATTTTGAGCCCTATCTCAAGTTGTAAGCCTTGAAAGCCTTTAAATCCAAAAATAAAAATAAAAATGCCACTAGCAAAAGGGGTTGTACTTTCCTTCTTAATTTAACAAAATTCTCCTTTCTTCGTATGTTAATGTTTCTTCTTTTGATTCCCTCAAAGAATTCGTTTTCATCCCTTAAACAGAAAAACCAATAAAGTTACATGGTTTTAAGTCTCTCCTTGCATCCATCTTTCCAATTCTCTCTTTTGATTGAATAGAATAAGTTTAAGAAACTATACATTGTGATTTATTAAATATTGATATATTAAGTTCAAGAAACTATAGATTTGGTCTGCACTTTGTACATTGCGCCTTGGAAACCTCGAGCACACTTTATTGTCTCCTATGTATTGTATCTTTTTGAGTTATTTCATCCATTCCCCCTTAAGGAACCTAGAGTTTGATGAAACAGTGAAAGGAAGTACCTCGTTAATTGTGATATGGCCTTTAACCCTTGGTTTGTTTTAGCTATATATTAGTTCGACATTAATTACTAATAATGATCTATTCTAGAAACAAAAAAAAGA
>NC_036638.1:644272-656457 GCF_002806865.2 Cucurbita pepo subsp. pepo
CATGCACACAAGCACAGGGAAAAAAAAAAAAAAGATGCAAAATGCTTCTTTATGTGAAGATCTTCCAAAGCCTTAATATTCTGTTGTATTAAAGCAAGGTTGTCAAAATGCTAAATTATTATATTAAGGTGATTTCATTCTTCTTATAGGACTTGTATATCCATGTTGGCTGGCCTCTATACCGGAAATATGGTCATGCTTTTGAGGTATGTTTTTTGGTTTGTGTGCTAAGAGAACAATTTATCTTCTGGAAGAATTTAGGGGCTTGAACTGGAATTGAATTATCTTTTGTGCAGGCATTCAAGGTTATTGTAACTGATCCTGATACAGTGTTGAATTCTCTCACCCGTGAAGTCAAGGAAGCTGGTCCTGATGGGCAAGAGGTAGCATTGGTCCAAGAAAATTGAGGTGCTATTCTCTAAGTTTGGATTACATTCTAACTTAGTCTTGTATTTTAGGTAACTAAGGTAGTTCCCGCAATGTCTGAGGATGTAAAAGATGCGCTAATAAAAAATATTAGAAGAAGAATGACTCCTCAACCCCTGAAGGTTCGGGCTGATATTGAGATGAAGTGTTTCCAGTTTGACGGTGTTCTTCACATTAAGGTCTTTGTTTGACTACTTTTACCTTCTCTGATTTTTATTTGTTTTCCTTGTTGAAGTTCTTTCGTGAAAAATGTAAACACGGACTTGTCTAAATTTGCAGGAAGCAATGCGGAAAGCTGAGGCCGCTGGGAATGATGATTGTCCTGTTAAGATTAAATTGGTTGCTCCTCCACTCTATGTTCTTACGACCCAGACACTTGACAAGGTTAGTACAGTCCTCCCATGATGTGATGAATTGTTGTCTGTTATTCATGGAGATATTTGCAATTTGAGATACAAAGAATTTTCCAACTATCAATCTCCTGAACATCTATATATATATTCATCTCTGGTGATATGTACTCTTTAAGAATCTGGATTTTCTAAATTTAATCACTTAAAAAAGCTTGTTGGCTTATGAACTGATATGGGGGTAGGCAAGCTTTTCTATAGCATTTAGTGGATGTGAGCTATGAGCATAATGCAAGGAGTGAACTCTCAAACACCTTGGTTGTTTGAAAAGAAAAAAAGCTCGAGATGTTCTTAATATTCTTTAATTTGGTGACTTCTTAATTTCTTTCGTCTCCAACCAAAAAGTGTCTCTTCCCCTTTCTTCTTTTGGGATGAGCTTGGCGATGAGAGTAAGATGATTGGTCTCGAGTCTTTAAGATCGAAGGTATTATTAGATAAGAACCATATATTTGGAATACTGATGACTAAATATGCCACCACTTGACGTGTTTAAATTGTTTTCGGCTATTTTACATTTTTCGATTGGCAGCTTTGTTTAAGTTATTCATTTGTTATTTTGTGTTGAATAGGAGCAAGGAATCACTGTTCTTGAAAAAGCAATCACTGCCTGCACGGAGGCAATCGAGCATCACAAGGGAAAGCTTGTAGTGAAGGAGGCACCTAGAGCGGTGAGTCTCAACATCTGTTCACATTTAATATTAATGGTTATATCCGTTTCATCAGCTGACATCCAATCTTGTCCAATTACTATTGTAGGTGAGTGAAAGAGACGACAAATTACTTGCTGAGCACATGGCGAAGCTACGACAAGACAACGAAGAGATCAGTGGCGATGAGGATAGTGAGGAAGAGGAAGACACGGGAATGGGAGAAGTCGATGTTGAAAATGCAGGTTCTGGGATCACTGAGTAAAGATAGTTGCAGGAATCATTTGCCCTTGTAAGTTGAAGAAGGTCTGTAGTTCTGAGAGCTGTTTAATTCTTTCTTGCCACTTTACCTAGAGATTGACACAATTTTGAGAAAAATCCCCTTTTTTTTTTGTGAGGTAAGACACCTATAATACTTGAGTTATTACAATTGGGTAAATTGGGAAGTCTGTGTATTGCTCTTATTTAATGCTTTTTCTTGATATTCAATGATTAAGCTTTGTGGAAGTCTTTGTTCAACATTCAAATGATTTTGATTTTGATTTTGATTTTGACCGTTTTAGACACACATTTTATTTTTCTAGTTATATTTATAAAGTTAAGGGGTATTCTTATTAATTTAGATATATGTTTTCATTACAGGTAGTTTTTGGAAATTTGAATAAATTCAATAAAAATATGGAATTAAATTGATTTTTATCACAAGTTTCTTCATTTTGTTGCCTAAGTTTTTAATTTTTACTTCTGCTTAAACTAAGATGAAAAATATTATTACGAAAGGGTGAAAAATAAGCGCAAATTTTGCAAAGGCGTGACAATAATTAGAAATGACGTGGTGGTGGCTTATATGTTTAAAATAATGCACGTTTAACGTTATAACAAATATTTTTTACTCTATAAAGTAATTTTCGAACATTTAAATAACAAATTATTTTTTAATTATAACAAATATTTTTTACTCTATAAAGTATTTTCTGAACATTTAAATAACAAATGTTTGAATAAAGTTCGAGATATTTATTTACATATAATTTACTTTTTATTTTAAAAAAAGAGTAAATGATTCAAATGAGCCCTAAATATATAAATTTATAAAATAAAAACAGTATACAAAATTTGGGGAGAATAAAGAGTCTGGTCCTTTTCAAGCACCTGTATTAATTAATTATGATTAATAATGTCTTCAATTGTCGGTGGAAAATAAGTCCAATAATTTAATCTCACCTTTTTTTCTTTTTTATAAATATAATCTCACCCTTATTAAGTTGCCTTTAATTTTTAATAACGCTTTAGTAAATTATAATTAGTAAGAAATATATTTTTTTAATTTTCAAATTTATAATAATTTATAATTTAATATCAGAAGTATAAATTTTATCTAAATTGTATAAAAACAGTTCTTTATCGTATAATACGGAAGTGGGGTCCACTAAATAATTAAGCGACGTGGCGTGTTTTCATTTGTCCAGACGACGTCCGTGCTCTTTTTCTTCTCTCATCTCTCTCTGTATCTCACTTCCTCCTCTCTGATCCACGCTTCTGCTCATCAATGGCGGTTTCACTCCAAACCTTCATTCAAGAACGCAAAGTCCCTTTCTTCTTCACCCTCTCTGTCCTTCTCTTTTGCTTTCTCATTCTCTTCTTCACCAACTCCTTTTCTCTCAACCCTCTCGTTCGTACTTACTCCGCACTTCGATCCCCTTCTGAAACCCCATCTTCTTCTGGGGTTTATTCGGATTCTGTTCTTTCTCACGATCTTGATTCTTCTTCTTTGGCGGCGAATTTCACTTGGAACCTCTGTAATGGCTCTGTGGCGGTTGATTTTGTTCCCTGTTTGGATAATTTCAAGGCGATCAAGGCTTTGGAGTCGAGGAAGCATATGGAGCACCGTGAACGGCATTGCCCTAGTCCCAGTCCCCGCTGTTTGATTCCTCTTCCGAGTGGTTATAAGGTGCCGGTTCCCTGGCCCAAGAGTAGGGACATGGTGAGCTTGATTCTTTTCCAAGGTTTGTTGATAATCTTGTTTTTCTTAGAAGATTTCTTGGTTTACTGTGTGTGTATGTGTTTTCCCTTGAAATTGCGGCTCACTGTACTGGTCATTCTTGGCAAGTTTTGTGTTCGTCTTGTTGGAAACTGGTGGTGATTATTAATTATATTGGAAACCCTGTTTTTTTTTAGATTTGGTATGATAATGTTCCTCATCCGAAGCTTGTTGAATACAAGAAAGATCAACATTGGGTAGTTAAGTCGGGCGATTATCTTAACTTTCCTGGAGGAGGCACACAGTTCAAGGATGGAGTTGATCGCTACATTGACTTCATTCAGAAGGTGTTTTTACTCAGAAAAATTGCAAACACATTCTTATTGTAATTTAGGATCCCTCACTAGAATTTGTACTAATCTAAGCTTGATTTCGTATCGCTTTGACTGAATTTGGGACAGACTTTATCGGCCATTAAGTGGGGGAAGAACATCAGAGTTATTCTAGATGTTGGCTGTGGTGTTGCTAGCTTTGGTGGCTATTTACTGCAGAAGAATGTTCTTGCCATGTCCTTTGCTCCAAAGGATGAACATGAAGCACAGATACAATTTGCTTTAGAACGGGGAATTCCTGCTACTCTTTCAGTCATTGGAACACAGAGGCTGACATTTCCAGACAACGTTTATGATTTGATCCATTGTGCTCGTTGCAGGGTCCATTGGGATGCAGATGGTAATCTTTGATCAACCGAGTCTTGTTTGTCAGTAGTAATCAACTAATCTTATGAACATTTTGGTATATATTTCAGGTGGGAAACCATTATTGGAGCTCAATAGGATTCTCAGGCCTGGAGGATACTTCATTTGGTCTGCTACACCGGTTTATCGTGACGATGAACGAGACAAGGATGTCTGGAATGGTTTGTTTCGTAAACAATATCTGTATTTTATTTTCAGTGGACGGCATTGTTAAGATTGTTTGAATTGATAACTTACAGCAATGGTGTTGCTAACGAAGTCGATGTGCTGGAAGGTTGTGAAAAAGACTTCTGATTCATCTGGGGTCGGCCTCGTAATATATCAGAAGCCCACGACAACGTCTTGTTATGACAAACGTAGTGAAAATGATCCTCCCATATGTGATGAAAAGAACAAGAGGAATAATTCTTGGTATTTCTTGGAACTCCTTGCCTGTCTCTACCGTTTTCTTTGGCAGCAACACGGTTATATGTAACGGGTACGATCATTTTGTTTCTGTTCTTTGATAGGTATGTGCCCCTGACTAGATGTATTTCCCAGCTTCCAGTTGATAGCAAAGGCAACTATTATGCTTGGCCTTCGCCATGGCCGCAGAGACTAACTAGCAAACCGCTTAGCTTGTCTGTTGAATCAAATGCTGAGGAGAAATTCTTGGAGGATACCAAACATTGGTCTACTGTTGTATCAGATGTTTATCGAGTTAATGTCGGCATAGACTGGTCGAGTATCCGAAACGTGCTGGATATGAATGCTGGCTATGGAGGGTAAAACTTATACAAATAATTAATATAAGCATTAAGTTCCTCTTTTGATCTTTAGTTTTGTTAAATTGCTCTTTAAAGTCTTCTTTATATTATGGAAGACTCCTTTTAAAATGCCCTTAGTCCAGTTAATGTAACGGTCCAAGCCCACCACTAGCAGATATTGTTAAAGCGCCTCTATTAGGGAGAGGTTTCCACACTCCTATAAAGAATGTTTTGTTTTCCTCTCCAACTGATGTGAGATCTTACGGTTAATCTAGTATGATCTTAGTTTAGTTTCATTGCTTTTGGATATACTGATGTGGGAAAGATGCAACACTCAGACCAGATGTTACCATTCAGTTTGTTCTTCTTATGACCCTTTTAAGTTCAAATGCTTACTCTCACTTTCAATAATTCCCTAATTTGCAGGTTTGCAGCTGCACTAATTGATCTACCACTTTGGGTTATGAATGTTGTCCCCATAGACGTACCGGATACTTTGTCCATCATTTTCGATAGAGGATTGATCGGTCTCTACCACGACTGGTGCGAGTCCTTAAACACCTACCCTCGAACCTACGACCTTCTACATTCGAGCTTTCTCTTCACAGTTCTTAAGAGAAGGTAAGACATGTTATAGCATATTTGATCTTCCTATGCATATTCTTAACACCCGTTGATTTGGAATTCAACACGAGATCGAACTTCAAATTTCTCGACTTTATACCTTGTTAAATTACACTAAATCCAATGCTTAAGCTAATCGATACATGGATATGAACATTGTGTTTTACATAGTTACTTGAGTTCTGAGTTTCTAAGTTTCGACGACTTCGGTTATCCTTTCAGATGCGACGTGGTAGATACGGTCGTGGAGATGGATAGAATAGTGAGGCCAGGCGGATATGTTCTGATTCAGGAAAGCCTGGAGGTAATAAAGGAGCTTGGTCCCATGTTTCGCTCACTTCACTGGTCTGTTTCTGTATATGAAGATGAGTTTCTTGTTGGAAAAAAGGGATTTTGGCGGCCATCAGCCCCTCATTCCAAGTGAAAAGCACAGATAGTTTGAACTCTTTGCCATAGTTTTCCCTTTCTTTACATATTTTACTCATTTTCAATTCTAAAACAAAATACATATGAGGTTAATATCTTGAGTGTATGTTATCATATAGCCATCCTTTTTTTTAGCTTCATTTTAGAAAATGTTTAATAATTTCAGGAAATGAATATTTATAATGGGTTAAAAATTTCATTAAAATTGTTTAAAATATTATTTTATAATTTTTAGAATTGACATTATTTTAGTGTTTGTACTTTTAAATGTTCAAATTTAATTATTATATTTTTAATTTTAAATTTAGGAAATGAAATTTATCGATCTAATTGAATTAATTTTATTCCACTGGTAAGCTGGACTATCCAATCAAATCCAAGTCTACAAAATTAATCAAATTAACTAAAATGTTTCTAAATAAATATATTTATATATTTCAATTTTTTTTTTTTAATTTACTGATGATTCCATCTAAAAAAAAAATCTTGTTATTTCAATGAAGTCACAAATTAATTTCAAATTGTATTTATCTTTAAAGAATATAATAAAATATGTAAATTAAATTCTCTACAATTTTAGAATTTTTAGTTTTTCTACCAGTGATATGAATTGTAACCTAAATTGCATTAAATTTATTATTGCAATTCTTGTAAATAATTGACACATGCAGTAAAAAATAATAAAATCATGAAACATGTAAAATAAATTAATATGGAATCAAATAATGTATTCTTTTTTTATTTTTATGCTATTTATGTAAATGCTCTCTCTTTTATTTAATAATTAATAAAATGAAGCGACAAATTTGGCCGTGTAAGTGACTAAAAATGACTAGTTTTTGTAATTAAAAAATAGTCTGTATGGTTATTGTAAATTCTGTTAAAATTTTACCGAAATTAATTACTTGGGGGGTAATTCCGTGAGCTCGCAAGCAACTGAAGCACTTAGCAATGGTAATTTCACCCGTAGTTTCACCAAAACTTGCGTCTTTTAACATTTCACGGTGAGTTTGTTTGTTCTATTTACTTCGGTAGTACAGAAGTTTCTGTGCCTTCCGAGTGAGTTTATCGTCCACGGCGTCGTCTGTGCATGAAGCTCTGTGACAATGGCGGGCTCTTTTAGTTAGTTATTAGCGGAAGCCAAAGTGATCGCAAACGAAAACTCCACTTTGTTTGTTCTTCTCTTCTTTTCTTCTTCTTCTTCTGATTGAAGTCTGATTGAAGAGTTTCAAGTTGCAACAGCGGCGAAAAGAAGTTGATCGACTATGTTTTACTCGCATCAGCTACTGGCTCGCAAGGCTCCACTCGGCCAAATCTGGTAAGCGGATTGGAGTACGCTTCTGGATCTAAATATGTTCGAATCAACGAGTGTGTGTTTGTGAAACTCTTCATTTGGTTATTTGTGTTCTTGTTTGAGTTATTTCGGATGTTGTTGATGTGTCCTGCTTTGACAGGCCCAGTCCTGCATCGATGGCTTGTACAAATTGTATTATATGTGTTTTGATGTATTCTATTATTTTCTGTATCTCTGTTACTAAGGATGGCTGCAACAATGCACGCGAAGATCAATCGGAGAAAGCTCGACAAGTTGAACATTATCAAAATTTGGTAATGGAAAAAACAGATGGAGCTAAGTTTCTTCAATTGATCGATGTTTGTTTAGTTTTGATTGTTGTGCGGGATATTGCAGTGAGGAGATTTTGAATCCTTCAGTTCCAATGGCTCTCAGACTCTCGGGGATTCTCATGGGTAATCGTCCTTCTCTTCGAATTCTCAATAACTTTAACGCTCTGCTTCATCTAAGTAACAGAGGCAGTGGCTCTCTTCTTCACTATTCTCAGGTGGCGTTGTCATTGTCTATGAACGAAAAGTTAAAATCCTTTACGGTAACCTTTTGATTACCTTTATTAAGGAGTGCATTGTTTTAGAGTTCAAACGCTGTTTCTGAAGAATTGCGCTCTTTGTTTTTCTGTTTTATCACAGAGGATGTAACTCGCCTTCTGGTAATTACTCAAGTTTGAGTTCTATCTACAGATTACTGTTTGCATCTTATAATGACTATGTTTTGTAAGTTTATTTTCTGAAATGAATTTTCTCAGGTTGAGATAAACGAAGCGTGGAAGGTGAAAACAGTTACAGAGCCCACCGTTATTCCCAAAGGAAAATCTCTGGCCAAGTTCGTTACTCCTTTCCTTCTTCTTATGGAAATGCACGATCATTTAATTATTTATTTATTTCGAAAAGGAATGCGTGTGCATCTGAAACTATGAATAACTTGAATAGATGTCCGGGTTGCTTCCGGGCCCAAAATAAGATGGGTTCTGGGCGGACTAAGAAGGTGATTTTGGCTCTGAATTTGTATGATTATCATTTTCATTTGCTTATAGTCCAAAGTAAGATGAGCTTGGGGTGGATTAAGAGAGTGATTTTGACTCTCAGTTTGTCTGTTTAGGATTTTCATTCCCACAGTTTTGAAATGCTTTTTATAGGTCCATTGTCCAAAATGTAAGATGAGATTGGGGCAGGTTAAGAAGATGATTTCGACTCTGTTAGGTGGTGATTTTCATAGGTTCACAGTCGAAAATAAAATGAGTTGGGTCTGAGTTGAGAGGGTAATTTTCGCTCTGAATTTGTTTGGTTATGCTTTCGTATCTCCACAGTACAAAATAATGAGTATTTGGCGGGTTAAGAAGGCGATCTTGACTCATATTTTATCTGGGTATGATTTGTATTATATACGTCCACATGTACTCAGGAAGCAGGCAGTCACTCGGCCTAAGAAGGATCCGAGAGACATCGGAGATCATGAATCACAGTCCATTAACTTCTCCCGCAGCACCTCTCCAATGAGGTTTCAACAAACCGCATTTTTTACTTTGGTAAGCCGTAGAGAAGAATGCCTTTTTTTTTTTGGGTTCAACAGTTTATAGAAATTCAGTCAGTAGTTCCCATCTAGGTATATGTTCCATGCCAATCCAGACCACTGTGGAAGTGGAATTGGCAGATTTTAATCATATTAAGTTATACTAAGAATGATCTTACGAGAAAGACGAGAAAAATGACACTGATGAATATTGTCTAAGAAGGGAACTGATTTGTTTGGTGATTGTCATACTATTTTATGTTCTTCAAAGAAAATTATAGGAGCTCAATTACCGACTATTGATTGATAGATCTTTCTGCGTTTGCAGCGGCTCGACAGTGTGGATGAACCATATATCAATGACAAAACAATGGAAGATGATCCGTCACAAAACTTCCATCAAAGTTTGTTCTGTTGCTTGAACTCATTATCACTTATTTTCTGCACAACTAATTAATTCATAATGCGTTCTACCTACTAATGATCTTAGTTATTCTGTTTCTCAGCTGATGCTGAAAATATAACCTTGCTCGAGCGTTTAGATGAGTATCAATCAAATACAAATACGTTCAATCGGTTTGAAAGGTGAATTCTTACCTGCATGCATATAACTTGTATAATTTCCTTTGCAACTTCCGCTTTCTCAAGAATTTGAGTGGGCAAAACATTTGTGTTCATTGACGCTTGCTACACATACACAAATCTCAAATTATGAAGCTCTCACTTGCACCGTAGTGATAATCCAACTCGCTATTTGAAATCCCTCTGGAATGGTAAAAAGAAGCCACAACATTTATTTCTTGTGCTGGATTTGTAGATTTGATATCGAAGAAGATGAGGACACACAGCTGAATTTTGCTTCTGTAGATCAAACACAAATTCCAGTTATTCCAAGATCTTCCCCTCCTCTTGACAACTATCTAGAAGGTAAGATATATTATCACGATTTGGTACTTAAAACGCCGTCAATTGAGTCAGTATTCCATATTCATAAATTGTAAGAACATACAGTTTTAAGTTCAACCTTCTCGTCCCATCATTTACTGGTTTTATATTTTGGAGTCAGTACATGTCAAGCTATTTATTTTTACCTTGTGAGGAATGAAATAGATGTGAACATATGAACGTTTCATCTACTTGTTTGTAACCACAGCATCCCAGAAATGTGGGCATCTGTTCCAAGCTCATGGCCTGAGGGAAGAAAAACTATAAATAGCCTCATCTCTTCTGTCTCTCATCTCTCTCAGTACATTCTTATTTTCCTTCCTTTTAACATCTTTTACAGATCAGAGTCTGCTATATTTCGACTTAATGAACACAAACTGATCGATTCATAGTCACAATTCGATTTAACTTGCTACTTCATTTCCAAAGGACTTTCATCTTTGAATGTCAAATTTAGAATAAATTTCACATGTTTATGCATTCTCACCTTCAGGCCCTCCGGATGCTGAAGTCCAGGACCAACATCTTGAACGCAATGTCATGCAGCAAGCCTATGAACCCAAGGAGCTCAGACAGGTATTCTACTAGTATACTTAATAAAGAATACATTAACTACGCAATGCAGGCTTACCAGACAATGAAAGTATCCATTCCGCACCAGGTGAAGAAGGTGGCAATAAAAAGGAAAACAAAATGGACAGCAGCCTCTCAGATGGACTATGAACAGACCATGGTTCCTGGATACATATACCAATCTTGGCTTCAAGATGTCTCGGATCTGGTCTCTAGAAGAGGAAGAAAAAGAAAGGTTCACCTTAGTCTCCAACATGCAATTCTCAGTTTATTTCATTTTATGTATTGGTGAACATAGATAATTACACTTATGAACTACTCAATTCTTACGAAATTTTCTCACAAGTATCAGTGCGCTTGACTACCGACCGCAATGGTATGTCTTAGATGCTTATTCTGATGTGACATTGATAGTTGTGATAAGATTGATATTGCGCAAGATAGATAACAAAAACTATCAACTGATAAGATTGATATAAAGAAATTTCATATTCTTGTGTTGCAGCGGACAGGCGCAAGGTCCTCTACGAAGGTAGCTAATCTGATGGATCTTCCACCGGTGGTGTTAAGTGGTCGCTTATTCTCAGATGGAGGTAGAGAAGTCTATTATCCAGCTCCTCTGCTAGAGTTGTGGATGAAAAGTATCAGGAACCCCCGTGACTCACCTTCTGGTTAGTATTTTCCGTAACTCGATATTTCCCTTGAAAATATATATTTAGGGGGAAAAGGAAAATGATCATTTATTTCCTGCAGCGAGGAACTCTGCAGTATTACCCCCTGAGCCATCACTGTCTTCACAGCCAGAGAGAGTAAACTTTCCAGATCATATGGATTTTGTAAGCCGTTTAACCAACTCTACAGATTTAATTTATTTTGAATGTTGGACGAATATAATCTTCTATCTTACGAATTCTTAAATGTGAATTATAAAGCCTTTTGAAGATCATCACAGTGGAGTTGGTTCTCAGTCATTTGGAGCTTCAATAGAGAAGCTAAGAACCAAACCAGTCAACGAAGACATTCAAGCCGAGATCCTTCTGGGAGAACTCAGACCCAACTTTATGGACAATGTAATGAGGCTGGCTGAAAGAAATCAGGTGGTTACACCTGGAAATTCTGGTCCGTTTTCTTCATCTCAGCTTAAACAGTTACACACTTCATTCCAGGTCCATAATAAGAACTTTGAGATGGTCACAACTTCTTTTTTAAAAAAACACTGTTCATCCGAATAAATAGGAATTGGAATGAGGCCAGTTTCAAGCTCAGCATCTGAACATGGTGTATTCTCATATAATTCAGAGACCAATTCTGCACGGTTAGTAGTACATTAGCTTCAAAACATTCCCTTTTGAACCCAAAACAAGAATTTGTTTTGCGTTTAAATCACTAAGATTGAAGTATTAACGGTCAATAGTTCCAACAAGAAAAGGCCTTATTCTTCGTCGAGACATAGTAGCGGAGGTCTCGAACCTGTAGATGAGGAAAATCAATGGCATCACTCTGATCCAAATTTCAAGTTAGCGAGGTTGTCTGAAAATGATACAGGTAAGTAAAACACTAATCTAATCATAGCCTAAACAATCGCTTTGGGCTTATTTTTCTACTTAGCTCTACTTTACACGCTATAATTGATAATTTTCTCACAGATTTATTGGTAGAAACTGCACGGACGCAAACTCAAGTAACTCAACCCGCGATCAAGCATTCTCCTGCTGACAAGATAACTGATTCCATTCGAATGTAATTCTTTTATTATTATTATTATTTTTTTTTTGGGGGGGGGGTG
>NC_036638.1:656571-716966 GCF_002806865.2 Cucurbita pepo subsp. pepo
TTTTTTTTTTTGGGGGGGGGGGGGCTCTGAAGTGTGCGTTTTAGTTGTTTCATGATTTATTGCTGACAAAATTCTTATCTCCCTCTTGACCATTTTAATGATGAAGGCAAATGAAAGCACATTTTGATACGCCAGGAGCCGCACCAACAGAATCTTTAAACAACTTGACTGCTGGAATGAACTGCAAAGCAGCAGCCATGCTCTTCTATCATACTTGCGGTATCTTTTCATCGCAAATTTCCTCAATTTTTCTCTACTCTGCTGTTCTTGATATTATTAGGAAGTCTAGAGTCATTGGTCTCACAGATAAGGTTAAATCTCTGCGCAAATAAGTAATTTGGTTAAAAGGAGTATATGCAAATACGGAAAAATTTAGGTGATAGATATATCATTATCAATAAAACAAAAACTATTCAACTTTTATTTTTTTTTAATCTAGGATGGTTGATGAGTTTTATCATTAATTTATTATATCAATAGATTAAAAAAAGAAAATTTTGTGATATTTACCTTTTATTTTATTTTCTATAAAAGAATGGTTTGTTATTAATTCAATCATTTGAATGTTTAAATTGATTCACTTAGGGTATGTGTACACATTTATAAACCATCATTTTTAAGTACACATTTATAAACCAACATTTTAAAATATAATTTAAGAAAATATGTATAAATCAAACATATATGGAAAGTTAAAAATTTAAATGGATATAATTATTAATTTTAGTGATACAACCAAGCTTAGAAATATAAATTTGGTTTGTCTATTTTTTAAATAAAGAAAGCAAAATACTAAAATGATAGTTTAATGCTTTATACTCTTGCCTGTTATACCTACAAGAAATTAACCTCAAACGACTTTCTCCTTTCTTGTACAGTTCTAGCTTCAAGTGATTATTTAAAAGTCGACCAACAAGTTCCATTTGGAGATATTTTCATCTCGAAAGGAACAAAAATGTGACAGGAGTGTTCAGGTCAGTATCTTAAACCTACTAGCACATATATGCTGCCACTATAATTTTTACTAAAGTAGCATATTATAATGTCTTCCATCAATATTTAGAACAAAGAATTATAGGATCTATAGCCTTAAATTTGAGAATTTGCAAAAGTAAATTAGAAAAGGTCAGAAAGAAACATTACGAGTGGTAATTATATATAATATGATCAATGTCCATTACTCTTGTCCAATAGTAAAATCTTTTGTTACTGCTTTCTATTTTGCTGCAAAATCTAGAAAAAAAGAATAGAACTGACCTATTTCTCCACAAAAAGAATAGAAAAAAAAAGTTAAAAACTCTGTCACAGCATTGTGCGCTAGTAGATGAGCTACTCTATTTCTTGATTGATGGCACTTGGAAAAAAGAGATGATCCCTGCCAATAATTCCAAATCAAAGATTTCATCAACCACATTCGACATTTCAATCAGATCCATGTGGGTATTGTTTAGGATCCGTGCGAGTTCAAGGAATATGATTGGACGATGAGAATATGAAACAGTCTCTCTAATCAATAGGTAAGTCTTCAGTCCTTCAATCATTGCCTTTCCCTCCAGCATTTTCACCAGCCATTTTCTCCTAAATTCCTTACATTCGATGCAAATTGAAGAGCCTAGAGAGTCGTGAATAACCCAACTCACTCCCCCTTTCCCCGCTTCCTCGCTCCAAAATGCATATGAATTCAACTTAGAGGACAGGTGATCCATTTATGGTTATTTCTGTGGTGGTCTGAATTTCTAATAATTTTATTTGTATTGACCATTCAAAAAGATTGTTGGAAGAGGAGTCGTAAATAGATTGATTAATTAAAGAGAAGAACATGAAAAAAATTGAGGCCTTTTAGGAAATGAAAAGGAAAGTTACCCTATTTTAACCCTTTAATTTTCTAATTCCTGCAAATCCATGGACACCACAAGACTAGGATGGTCCTATTTGTCTCCTTTTGTCCCCCAATCAGTTCCCACCTCAATCTCAGAAACAACCCACATTCCATCCTTGATGATAATTTATCGGTTTTAGATGATAGTTTTATTTCTTCTCTCAGGTACATTAATGAACCATTGAAACTGATATTGATGAGTTTATACAAATTATTGATCTACTAGTTGTACACCATTATGCACTAAATTGAAATTCTGGTTGAATACCTTGTTATCCACTCATTTACAACTCATGTTATTCTCCATATATAATTAATTAATGATTATGGTGACAAATTATGAGGCATGTGCATGTGCATGCATACTTTACCATAAATGCTAATTTCTTCAATTTATTAAATCAATTCTCAATCTTCAAGACTCTTCATTTCATTTCAGTTTAACATATAAATCCACATCCCACTTTAATATTAACTTACGTAATTCGGAAATATTTCTCTGTCCCAGATCATCTCACACGACCCTCCTATCATTTTAATATTTCTCCAATCCCTATTAAGATATATATCAATTTCACACAACTAATTAACAGTTCTTTTACTAACCTTGAATATCTAGCTTTATTTAAAATTTAAAAATATATTTGGCTAAAAATAATTATAATGCTAGCATTTTAAATAATTTATCAATATTTGCTATTTGACGTAGATAATAATCAAGACAGAACGGATTTTAATATTTTAATATTTGCTATTTGCTATTTAGTTCATCATTACCATTTATTTGAATAAAAATTTTATTACCATTTTTTTTAATACAAATTTGAAGGATTTGTTACTCAATTTTGTCTTACTAAATTTTATTTATACCTAACTAATTGATTTTATAGTTTGTTATAAGTGTAATTTTTAACATAATATAACATGTAACATAAATGGTAAAGAATACTAGGTCATAAAATTGAATCAATTAGATTTTATAACATAATATAACATGTAACACAAATAACTAATTCATTTTTATTTATTTAAATATAAATAAACATCATATAACATGTAGCACAAATAAAATTAAATAAATTTAATTCATCTTTAAAAAATCATAGGTAGTTAGGTCTCACACACTAATTTCTCCATACTCTATCTTCTTCGCCTCCCTAGATATAGATTCGGCATGCAGTAAATGAAAAATTCTGCAAAATATTAAACCAACCCGATTTTTAATTTAATTAGCACAAAATTTGGTATAAATTTAAATACCGAATTTTCACTTCAAAATTACCATTTGTGTCAAAATAACAAAAAAGATAACTTCGTCAGCAAAGAGGTGCTTTATCTTCAAATTTTAAAAATAATTCATTCATAAATTTTGTTTACTCTACTTTTTAAAATATTTACCTTAAATGGATTGAAATCATAATTATATATTATACACGAAATTGGAATTTTTAAATTTATTGCACATTTAAAATTTGGGAATTATTATGAAAAAATTTGAATGGTTAGAATTTTAAATTTTATTATAGTTTAGATACTTATTTGGACATAAAACTCGTGAATTTATAGTATTCCTTTAAAAAGACACCCAAATTCCCAAATTCCCAAATTTCTGATTTAGGGTTTCGTAATTTTATTAAATTATCTTTAAATATTGAATCTCTCTCGCCTTTACTTAATACTGCCCCTTCTTCTCCCCTTGTGTCACACCGTGTTTCTCTCCATGTGGTCTCAATGGCTGAGTTCGCCGGCCAGAGTCCAATCTCCGGCCAAGCCAAATCATCGCCACTTCTCCTGTTCTTCCTTCAAAGACATTCAAGACCTCTGTCGCGAAGATTCTGTTTACGATTCCCCTCCCAACACTCCCAAGAAGCCCTCCATTTTCCACCGCGTCCGTCTCTCCACCTCCCTCTTTCGCTCCTGGTCCCACCGCCTCATCCCTGACTCCGACCACCGGATCGTCCTCTACTACACCTCCCTTCGCGTCGTCCGCCGCACTTTCGAGGACTGCCGCGCCGTTCGATCCATTCTCAGATGCTTCCGCGTCCCGATCGACGAGCGCGATCTCTCCATGGACTCTAGTTTCCTCGACGAGTTGCAGGATGCGATCGGTCAGAAGAATCTTACTCTTCCTAGAGTCTTCATCGGTGGACGATACATTGGCGGAGCCGAGGAAATCAGGCTGATGAATGAGAACGGTGAGTTGAAGAGACTCATCCACGGCCTTCCGGAGGCGGTTTCGAGGTCTTGCGAGATTTGCGGAGGGATTCGATTCGTTGTTTGCGAAGATTGCGATGGAAGCCACAAGATCTACGTCAAGAGGCTCGGATTCAGAACGTGCAATGCTTGCAACATCAACGGCTTGATTCGGTGCCCTTCGTGTTCATCGATTCGGCTGCGAAACACAGGTTCTTAACACACTGATCAATAGATTTTAAATAAAGGATCAAACAAATAAAATCAATAATGATATTAACCATTTTCCATGGAAATTTGTAACACAGTTTAGTTTAGTTTAGATTTGATTGTAATTGTAAAATGGTAGAGAAATTGAAATCTTCGATCTCTGTATGTTTTTCTTTTAGTCGTGAGATTTAATTTTTCTTTCCTTTGTTTGATTCTGATTTTGTATGTTTTTTTAGAGTCAAATAAAATTTTTGGTCACATTAAATTCACAAATTTTTAAAAAGTTTTGTTCCCTAAATTTCAATTTCATAATCCCTCAATTTTTGCCTTTAACTTTTAAACTTAATTTCACATTCCAATTTTGTTCAAATCTTTATTTCCACATTCATATTTGTTATAGTTTAAAAAATTTCTTCAATTTTTTCTTTTTAATTTTGTGTCATTTTGTATAATTCTCGTCTTGACCCTGATCCCGGACCCGACCCGACCCGACACTATTCCTACATTGATGCTTCCTTTTATTAGAAGGTATAGATCTGTTACAATTTCCCTAAAATTAGGCCGCTCAGCGTTGGGCTCTTCAACATGTGATTCTTTTTTGGGCTTTAGTGTTGGGCTCTTCAACATGTGATTCTTTTTGGGCTTTAGTGTTGGGCTCTTCAACATGTGGTTCTCCATTTTGGGCTTCACCTAATATTTGAGCCCACGGGCTTAGGGGGAAAATCTCTAAGCTATACCTACCTACATGAATTTCAAGTAAAATTGAACAAATAATAATAATTATTATTATAACAACACTTTTTAATCTCGGATTAATTTGATAATTCTACTCTTTTTTTTTTCTTTTTTTTAAATTATTCATTTAATAGAGGATTTTAGAGTATATACTATGGTTCTTCTTCACTATTTTATTTATTAGACAATTTATGTGGATTTACCAAATAAAAACACTATAATTTTTAAATACTTTCTAGAAGCCAAGTGGGTCATTTTAGAATGTTAAGTGGTTTTATTTAGTATTATTATTAGCCCACATATTATTGTCCATGTTTTTTTAGTTCTTTAAAATATTATTTGAATATTATCTATTTGCTAACAAAAGCACACCTTCCACTTTATCCATCTTTTGTTGGAGCCCATCAAATTTGATTAAATTTCTACTCTTTTTTTTTTCCATGGTCGAAAAACTATTTTAAAATATTTTATTTTAACATTTGTCATAGAATTAAATATTCATAAACTTGCAATCCATGATTTGATAATAAGGTTCAAAACTGATATACATTATTACTCTATCTTAACTGGAAACATGACTAAATTGAGGAATAAAGGGTCTATGGCTTTATTCCATGATCTCTCAACAAACACCGTCATCATTATAATGTGATGAAAATGCTCATTGAGATCGAAAAATGAATTCACATATAATATATATCATGATTAGGGTATAATTTTCATTAATGTTATTTAGACTTTAGTTTCTTTTTTGAGTAAGGATGGATGCATATTCTTTATCTATACACAATTTATGTGCACGTGCATGAACCTATTAGGCAAGCACTTTAACGAACCATTTAGACTTGACTATAGGCTAGTGCACGATCATTGTGCCAAAAACTAACCAAAAAGAAAAGAACGTGAATGATGTAGTGATGCATGCATTCGTACATAACATGTGTTCATATGACATACAATAGGCAGGAGTTCCCATATTAAAATTATGTTTCAATGAGATGATATACCTAATACTTCCATATAATTCAATATACACTCAATTTAATTAAAAATCTTAGTATATAGTTTTAATCGATAATTATACCAATTTTTGTTTATAAAATAAAATAGGAGAATTTTGCGTCTTAGTCAGCATTGAACGCATAGATAATCTTACAACTTCCATATTCAATTGTGAATCGAGTAAGACTTGGTCAAACCTCAACAATAAGTCGGCTATCATTAGTTTAAATATTAACCATTCAAAATATAGAAAACCTGGATACAAATATTAATGATATTTAATGTGGATAAGATTTGACTTTTTCCCTCAAATACTTATTAATTTACCATTTTGTTGCCATCATTAAATCAATTTCCATGCCTTTTTCTTTTCTTTATAAACACAAATAAAAGGTTTGATATTTTTTTCATCATTTATAAATTATTTAGTAACTTTTAAATCTATGTTTTATATAAGTGTATACACGAATTCATTCGAATTTTTTTTGGATCAACATAAAATTTTACGTTGATTAGGTTGGTGATTCGAGCCGCTTACATCACTATTTTTAAGAAAGATTAAAATATTATTATTATTATTTTTTTACTTAATCACAATATATGTTTTACTAATGATTAAAACTCGTAAAGTTCAAATATCAAACATTCAATAAATTATAACGCATCATTAATATCGATTATATATGTAAAATATTTTTAAACTTCATAATGATCACTAATATCGGGTAGTGTTGGGTTGAGTTATAACCACGTTTTCAAATCAATCAGGTTGGCCCGATAAAAAAAATGTCAACCTATGAACTAACCCGAAATCATATAAACACCTCTTAATTGTCTTACGAGAGTTTAATATTAACAATAAAAGTTATTTAAAGACAAAATAGTTACTATCATAAAAAAAAAAATTAAAAAACTGAATTAATGGTGTAAACAACAAATTTATATCATTTAAAAGTTCAAAAATAGTAACATTAAAAATGGTCTCATAATTTTATAATTATATTTAATTTGACATAATCATACTTGAATATTAAATAAATTAGGTTTAGTTGTATTTTTTTTTTAATTTAATTTTTTAGATATAAAATTAAAAGAAAATTATATATATGAGATACAATTCTAACTAAACTAATAATATAATATAATATATTTTAAAAATTATTTTGCTTTGTAAATTACGGAACGGTGGGACACACACAATAGCCAAAATTTAAATTAAATTTGAAGCAATTTTAACTTTTTATTTCTTTAATACAAAAATCTCGTAAAGTAATAAATAATTAATTTTTCCCACAAAAAAATCCGATTCACCTAATTTAGAATCAATAAGACAATAATTAAAAATATTATAATTTTATAATTTTATATTATGAACTCGTCCCAGCCCGCTTGGATTTACTAATACCACCATCTTATTTAATTTATAATATAATTAATAATTCGGGGCAGGAAACTTCCAGGAAAGATACTCAACTTTATTTAATTATAAATAATACCCAAAAATCATTTAATTTTTTAAATAAAAGTCCATGATGTATGAAATTACCCAATATTCTTTTTTCCATTTAAAGTAATTTAATTTTAAAAATGGAAATCTTTAATAAACCATTTTTATTTTCTAGCTAAATGATTTAAATAATTATAGAATATCATCTAATAATTGACATTTATTTAATTTCTTAAAGAATTTTCTTACCTTGTACTATAAAAGAAATATAGAGAATAATAATTATTGATTAATGTTTTTTTTAATATTATTTTAATTAAGTCAATTTCCATTTTAAAAAATGGGAATTATTGTGGTTTGAAGTAATCTTACAAAAAAAAGTTTTATTTATTTATTTATTTATTTATTAAGGAAAATAAATAAATTTGAAAATTTAAATAAAAATGGGTAATGTAAAAGAAGAAATACGTATATCGGAAGTCAGTCAACTCATAAAGAAGAATGGGGTTTGACGAAGTCAAAGGGAAAAATGATATGCCATTGCCATCATCCAAAGGCAGCTTTCGTTTGTCGTTTCACTTGAATGCTCGGCCCCTCCCCGCCTGCCCGCTCGGCCCTGTTTCTGAAATTTAGACTCAGTCCTTCCCACTTGTCTTCTTGCGGCGGCGTGCTGATTTTCTCTCCGCATGTGTTCTTTTCGCCCTCAAAAATTCCAAATCTCTGTGCAAAGATGAATTAGAAATGGACTACGCGTTTTAACTTGAAGTTTCGTTGGTGGTTGGCTGGTTTGCTTTAGCTTTCTTTGATTAGAACGCTGTTTCATCCATTTTTCCTTTTGATCCTTTCCCATTTTGTTGTGTTCATTTTGACGTTTTGAACTCATTGGGTGCTTGAATTTGGCTAAAACTCTATTGGGTTTGTGTTGGTTTTGGCTTTCGTTGCTTTGATTGAAATGGGTAAGGTTGAGAATCCGAGTTTTCATCGCTTCAGGCTTCGATTTCGGGTTTATGGGTTGGTTGTAACGTGTCTTCTGTTTCAGAGTTTTCATTTGTGTTGGTCGCTGAATGAAGAAGGTGAGTTCTTAACCTTTTTAATGCCCTGTTTTGATGAACGTTTGAAGGGTTTTTGAGTTGCTTCGTGTGTTGTTCTTGGGCAGGTTTGACTCTTCTCAAGTTCAGAGAGAGAGTTGTGAATGATCCATTTGATTCTTTGTCAAATTGGAATGATCACAAAGAAGATATTAATCCATGTTTTTGGTTTGGAGTTGAATGTTCAGATGGCAAAGTTATTTCCCTGTATGTTCTTCATTTTTTATCCTGTTCCTGCTCCCCTTCCCTCTGAAGATGATATTGAAGTAGAATTATATGATATGCAGGAATTTGCAGAATCTTTGTCTTGAAGGAACACTTGCTCCTGAGCTCAAGAACTTAATCCATATAAAATCTATGTAAGAACTTAGCTCTTTGATCTCAATTTCTGTTTTCTTAGTTGTGTTTTGTTCTAGCTGCAACAGCTAACCGCGGTTTTACCTTCGATTTCTACCTCGTCGTGCAGTATTTTGCGAAACAATTCGTTCACTGGAACCATCCCTGATGGATTAGGAGGACTTGAAGAACTGGAGGAGCTAGATTTAGGATACAACAACTTCTGTGCGCCACTTCCAGCTGATCTTGGCACCAATCTCTCACTGGGAATTCTGTATGTTTTGGCTACAACAATTTGAGAGTTAGCTCTTTCACCAAGCCTTTAATAACTTAGTTTCTTATCTGTGCAGTCTGTTGGATAACAACAAGCATCTTGTTAGCTTATCTCCTGAAATTCATCAGCTTCAATTACTTTCGGAGTTTCAAGTTGATGAAAACCAGCTTTCTAATACAGCTGAAGGGCCATTATGCAACAAGAAATCGATTTCGTGGTATGTCATCACGGTTCATTTGATCACGGGTCGATCTTAACTGAATAGGATGAACCTTATGCATGTTTTGGTTAAATTTTGGAAGAACTGGAAGACAAATGCCATGACTGGAAATGTTATTTGCTGTTCTTGTGGATTATTGAAATGAAGAACTACCTTTTTGTGCACGATCATGGATGACTTCCTTCGAAAACATGTCCTTTTGAAATCAAATCGTTGTTCTGTCGATGTTTATGGTTTGAGAAACAGCTTAATTTATTTATATGTTTCGTTTTTGCTAGTGATGATGTTCAAATAAAAGAAAGTAGAGGAAGACGACAGCTTCGAGCGCCAGCTACTCAAATACAGTCGCAACTGCAGCCTACAGATGCAGAAGCTAAAGTTACTCAAGGGTCATCATCGGATGGAAGTGTTTCAAAACCACCACCACCACCACCTACCAATGTATCTATCTCAAATGGAAACAGTTCACATCCACCGTCCCAGCAACCTCCTCCAAGCCCCTCACCTGCAACACCCAAGTTGTTACCTCCACCACCGCCTTCTTCAAACTCACCCGAAAAAAGCGATAAATCATCTTCACTCGGTGTAGTTTTAGGAGCAAGTGCAGGGGCTGCCATATTCATTATCGCATCGGCCATTGCCATTTACTTCTGGACCAGCAATAAAGCCACTGTCAAGCCATGGGCGACGGGATTAAGCGGACAGCTTCAGAAAGCATTCGTTACTGGTATTCTTCATTCATTAGTTTTGCTTTCTTGTTGGATATACCAATTTGAAACTGATTAGGCTTGCTTGAGTTCAAACAGAAAGATCAATCTCTTAGGCTGTTTAATGGGTTTTACATGGATAGATTAGATAAAGTGTTTATGGCAGCAGCATCTTCTTGTTGTTAATTTGTGGGATATGTTTTCAGGTGTGCCAAAGCTGAAAAAATCTGAGCTTGAAGTATCTTGTGAGGATTTCAGTAACGTAATCGGTTATTCACCCATTGGTCCGGTGTATAAAGGGACGTTGTCGAGCGGGGTTGAGATAGCTGTGAACGTCATTTCCGTGAAGTCTTCTAAAGATTGGTCAATGGCGTTGGAAACTCAGTTCAGGAAAAAGGTATAGATGATATTTGAATCCCACTGACCCACATTTCCTCTTTGTCAAGTCTGATGTTTCTAACATTGCGTATTACCTCATTGTAGATCGATACGCTGTCGAAGGTAAATCATAAGAACTTCGTCAACCTTATTGGGTATTGCGAGGAAGAGGAGCCCTTCAGCCGAATGATGGTTTTCGAATATGCTCCGAACGGAACGCTGTTTGAACATCTTCATGGTAAGTATCAGGCACGAGCTAGAATCAGCTTGATATGCTTATATTCAAATGTAGTCAGTTTTAGCTGTGAAACTGTCCATGTCTATAGCTCGTGCGCATAGTGGAAAAACCGAGTCGTGGGCCAGTTTTAGCTGTTGAGGATTGTTGGACGGGAGTCCCACATCGACTAATTAAGGAGATGATCATGGGTTTATAAGTAAGGAATATATCTCCATTGGTACGAGGCTTTTTGGGAAAACCAAAAGCAAAGCCACGAGAGCTTATGCTCAAAGTGGACAATGCCATACCATTGTGGAGATTTGTGATTCCTATCATGGTATCAGAGTCGTGCCCTTAACTTAGTCATGTCAATAAAATCCTCAAAGGTGTAGTAAAAAAGTGATTCAAGTGTCGAACAAATGGTGTATTTGTTCGAGGGCTCAAGAGAAAGGAGTCGAGTCTCAATTAAGGGGAGGTTGTTCGAGGGCTCCATAGGCCTCAGGGAGGCTCTATGGTGTGTACTTTGTTCGAGGGGAGGATTGTTGGGCGGGAGTCCACATCGACTAATTAAGGGGATGGTCATGGGTTTATAAGTAAGGAATACATCTCCATTAGTATGAAACTTTTCGGGAAAAACAAAAACAAACTCATGAGAGCTTACGCTCAAAGTGGATAATATCAGACCATTGTAGAGGTTCGTGTTTCCTAACAGCACTATGTTGACAAGGCTAGAATGCTAAATATCATTCATTCATGGATAAACACTATATGGGATTTTTCTATGTTCTTATTCCTTATATGAGGATGACATAGGAGTTCGTTTCGTCACATTTGTAATCACGACCACGTTCGATTCAAGCAATACTATAGTTTCGATAGAAATTTGATCGAGTCTTTTCGTTCTCTTTTGCTCTGCAGATGAAGAATTCGAGCACTTGAACTGGAAAATGCGAATGAGAATAGCAATGGGCATGGCTTACTGCCTCGAATATTTGCACGAGCAGCAGACCGCGCCGCTAATCCAACTCAACCTTACATCATCCGCTGTCAATCTGACCGAGGATTACGCAGCAAAGATTTCCGAATGCAGTTTACAAAACGAAATCGTTGCAGAGGTCCGGAACTACACGAGCGGACATCTCTTAAACACTTCATCAGGAGGTCCAGAAAGCCAAATCTACAGCTTTGGGTTAGTATTGTTAGAACTAATGACAGGTAGAATTCCCCATTCAGAAGAAAATGGTTCACTTGAAGAATGGGCAATACAATACTTAAGATTCGACCAACTTCTCAAGGACCTTGTCGATCCGACTCTCGCATCGTTCCAAGAGGAGCAGTTGGAGCAGATCGGTCAGTTACTAAAAACATGCTTACATTCCAATCCAGAGCAGAGACCAACAATGAAGTTCATCACTGCAAGGTTGAGATTAATAACTGGGATAACCCCGGATGAAGCGATCCCGAGGCTTTCTCCTCTTTGGTGGGCTGAGCTCGAGATTGCGTCGGAAGGACGATAAGGTGTCGAAACTCAATTGTTGTTGCAAGTATGAGCAGAACTTCTTCTGTATCTTGTCTAGTTTTCTGCTGGATCATACTGTGGATATCTTCACTTTAGAGGTTTTGCTTGTATATATGTGAGATAGTTCATATATATATATATACATATACATACAAATTACAAGTTTTAGGCTCTTTCCTTACTTTTTTTTTGTTCTTGGTTTGATTTGATTAACGACTTAATTCATTAACGAAATGATGTGATTTTGTCGATGTATCTTAATTCATTAATAATTAAGTTGAATACGACCATGCAAGACTTTGATTCGAATAATTCTTCAACAAGATCAACAAGCAAATTGTCAATAAGCAAATTGTCAATCCAACACGATCCATAAACAGGATCGATCAATGAGATCAAAGAAATCGATAAATTGAAAGATTAATAAGAAAAGATGAACAAAATGATTAATCATTGTGTTCATCACAAATCGAAGTGGCTCTCACGTACAATCTAAAAACAAAATTGGTGTCAGATTAGTTGCACCCACGTCTTCAAATGTCTCAATTCCTTCAAATATATAAATCCCATTTCCATTTCCAATTTCCCTTCACCCCATCTTCAAGAACACAAAAACCCCATAAAGAAAATACAAAAATGGCAGCCAAAAGCCTCCTCTCCCTCTCCCTCCTCCTCCTCCTCCTCCACATCGCCGCCGCAAACCCACCCCGACCCACCCCCAAGCCAGTGGCTATCGCCGTGGAGGGCATGGTGTACTGCCAAAACTGCCAGAAAATCGGAAGCTGGTCGCTGACAGGCGCGAAGCCGATCGCCGGTGCTAAAATCAGCGTGATTTGCAAGAATCACAACAACCAAGTGAGCTTCTACAAGGTGTACGAAACCAACAAATATGGGTATTTTTACGCCGAGTTAGTGGGCTACAAAATGCCCCACCCGGTTCTTGACCACCCGCTCCAAGCCTGCAAAGTCAAGCCCATTTCTTCTCCTCTGCCCGACTGTGACCTTCTCACCAATCTCAACTACGGCATTGCCGGAGCGCCGCTCCGATACGACAAGAAGTTCGTCGTCGGCCCCAAGTACCGGGCGGCGGTTTACTCCGCCGGGCCGTTGGCTTTCCACCCTGAAAAATGTCTCTAGACATTATTAGGACATTAAATTGTCCGTCCAACGAATTAAACCTCTCTGTGTTCTGTTTTGATTGGTTGTGTTTCTTTTGTTCCTTTTTATTGGGGTTTTGGAGTTTATTTGATGCTAAATGTAATTGCAATTTGATGTCCTTCTAACCCGATCATCGGGGAATGAGAATATAATGCTAATATTTTATTCTTTTTTTTTTTTTTTATCAATAATATAAAAATTATGATTTATTTATATATATATACATTTCAATAATATACTTTACACGGGTGTATATTGGCCCGACAACCTAGATCAACCCTATCCCGAATTATAGGGGTTGGATTGGGTTGAATTAATTTTCTGAACCTAAATAGATTTGATTCGATTTCGGGTTCATTGAACAAAAACCTCAAAATGACCCGAAATTATTAAATTTTATAAAATATATATTATAGATTAATTTGTACTTTTAATATATTTTATTTTAGAGTCAAGAATTAACAGTCCAACAAACCCGAACTGTTGCATTGGTTTAAAACAATTTCTTCGACCCAATCCAACCGGGACCATATACACCCTGATGGTTTACTTAAATTATTTGCATTTTGGTATTTAGTTTTCATTTTTCTTTTTGTGTTTATATTATTAAATCTTTTACGGAAAAGATTTGGTTAAACAGTAAAAGGAGGAGGGCATCTAAGCGGCCACGTTGTGCCGCCCAAAGTTAGGACAGCGGGTTTTAAAACACATCGACAAAACTTTTCCTTATCGTGGAATCCACGTGGCATTTCTCCGAGGGGCATATTAGGAAAGTAGTANTAAAAAAAAAAAAAAAAAAAAAAACAGGAGTCAAACATTTTTTACAAGTCAACTCCACCACGTGTCACGATCCAGTGAGTTCACGTGGCCACGTTTCTGACCAGTGATTCATACTTGTCAACGGCCGACGTGGGGACCGCCAACATCGTTTTTACAGCGTCCGTCTGATTGTAAACCGGCAACAAAATGCAGTACCGGTCACTACAGACCGGGCCTACGTGAACCGGCCGACCCATGCCAAAGTCAACCTTCTCTAACCCCAACCTTGACCATTGGGAAAGTATAAGGACGCCGACCGAGTCTGGACACGCCCTCGACTCGCTCACTGACTCAGCCACGTGTCTCACGTGCTCGTCTCCGACTCTCTCTTTCGCCTTCTTCACTAAACTGGCGGCATGGTCCAGCTTCTTCTCCGCCAGCTCGCCGGCGGTAGCCTGAGCGCAGCCGAGGACGAAGGCGTTGCCGTAGTAACCAGCGGGGAGATTCGGTTTGATCCGTTTCCGTACATTAATGCTAAAGAGAAGCTTCAGCGTTTGATTCGAAGGGAGCTTCAAGGATCTAGCCCAGCTCCGCCATATATGAGCAGCAAGAACCTCAAACGCTGTGAACGCCGCTACACCAGGGCGGCGCGTGGAGTGAGCGAGCGACTTCAGGCGCGTGAGATGCGTTTTCCCGAACGTAACAGCAGTGGGAACAAGCGGTTCGTCAGTAAACCGGGACATGAACCGGCAGAGATCGGGTACACGCTGGAACTCCGGCGGCGGAGATGAAGACCGACGGTGGCAAAATTGGGGTTGTGGATTTAGTAGATGCCGATCCCAAACCGGAGGCGGTTTTAACTCAGAGGCGGCGCGGAGTCTCCCGGCAGCTAAATCCGCAAAGGAGTTGAGAAACTCGGCGCTGCCAATTCCATCGCAAATACAATGATTAAACCCAACCCCAACCGCCGCCGCTCCATCCTTAAGCCACGTCAGCTGAACAACCAAGGGTGGAGATCCATCCAAAACATCCTCCACAGAAAACGCCAAAAACCTCCGCCACTCGGCGACAGAGCGTGGCGGGCGGTCGAAATCCGCCGCCGAGTAGCAATCCGAAACAGCCTCAAGAAAAAGCGCGCCCTGAGATCGAGAAACAACCTCTAGACCGGAGGCGTCGGGCCTCTCCCGAACCCGACCGGAAAGAGGGAAGTAGAAAACCAAAAGTTGGGACAAAGCAGCTCGAAAGGAGGAAGAAATGGTGGAGCGATCTAAAGCAGAGGAGGGAGTGTAAATGAGAAGATACTCAATGGTGAAGCGAAGGAAGAGCTGGGAATCAATGGCGGAGAGGGGGAGGAGACAGGGAGGAGGAGGGTCGGCCGGAGTGATGACGTGGACGTGCTTAACCTGGACGGAATTGGAAGCCGCCATGCTAGAAGAAGAAGAAAAAGAAAGATGAGAAATGAGGGAAACAGAGAAGAATTGGCAATGAATTTGAAGACAACATTTTGGGGAATTGATTAACACAACTGTAGACAAGATTTGCAAGTAGATTCTCAAACCTCGCGCTTCACTCCCATTTCCATTTTCTTTTTTTTCTTTTTTTAATTAAATTAAATTAAATTAAATTAAATATTAATGTTAATATAAGGTTTAGTAGGATAAGATAAGAAACAAGGATTTTTAGTGTCTACTGCTAAATGTTTGACAAATTGTTTCTAAACAAAAATAAATAAATAAAAAGCCTCTTTTATTTATTTTTTTATTTTTTATTTTTTGTGTATCTTTTAAACCTTTCTATCCTATCAGTAATTTTGAGTATTTAATTGTGAACGAAGCGAATAAATACCGTGGGGATATTGGAATTCTTTTTTACTTGATAAGATGGCAAATAAATAATCCGTACTAATTTCTTTTTTTTTTTTTTTTAAATATCTAACCTACATAAAGTTATTAATTATTATTATATTTTTATTCAGTTACGGATGAGTTTATATAATATATCGATTAATTATGTGGCTAAGTATTAATTTTTAACGCTTGTAATTTATTTTATGTCACGTTGTATCAAATCAATCAATTCATAAAGTTCGATTAATATATAAAATTAATTACTTTAGGGATCGTTAATAACATTTTTCTTTAACTAGAAGACAAAATTGTATGTTGTAACTTTTTTTTATATATATAGTATAGGGAAATTATTTTTAACATTAAATTTTAAATTTAGGAATTTGCTAAATTGGAATTTAAGAATTTTGAAAATTGGTTTTAACCAAGTCTATACATTTATGAACATTTTTTTAATTAAAAATAAGATTTAAAAAGCGTAAATAAGGTAATTTTGAATTTAGAAAAATAGAAAAGAGGAAAAAACACAGTGACAAAACAGTGATACTCACAAGTGAAAAGGTGGGGACGGAAGTATGAATGTGATCGCAGTTGTGTTGCGTTCCGAATAATGTTTGTTTGTTTGTCTTTTTTAATTATATATATATATATTTTTTTNTGGCATTTTGGGAATTATTATTATTATTATTATTATTATTTTTTGCTTTGGAGAAAAGTTAATGGCAATAGGGTAAAAATAAAATATATTTTTAATAATTATTTATGGGGATGGTACTGCTTAAATTGACCTAGGAATTTGCCTGCGCATGTGGCTTGTTTGATTCCCTTTCACCCAACCATTCCTAAACTATTATGAACATAACTCATTTTCTTCTTCTTTTTTTTTTTTTTCTTTTAATTGCTTTAGAATATAATTCATGTGATGATTGTTTGAGATTGGCAAATAGTTTTTTCTTCTATTTTCAAACTATTTTTGGATGTTACGAAGATGGTCGTTCACTAGAAATAACATCGGGATGAACTAGAATTTCAATTTCCGTCTCTACCTCTATCTCATTCCCTGATTGCAAAATAATTGGAATCGTTACAATTGGCTCGTAGATTCTCCGTAATATACTAACATTTATTGTCTCCATCCAAAGTAAATAAAAAAATTAAAAAAAAAAAAAAAAAAAAACCTTGGTTAAATTAAGGAAATAAACGTCATTTTCATTGACCAATTAGTGGGGTTTTTTTTATTCTGGAAATAAATTAATAGTTATTATAAAATTTAGATAAATACACACATTTATCTACACTATACATATTCTTAACATGAAAAATAAATAAAAATAAATAAATCGGAAAACGAATGCAAAGTTATTCCACATGCGTCATTATTGCAATGTTTTTATGATTTAAGTAATGAAAAACTAAAGATTAATTATTCTCAAGCATTTAATATATTTTCTATTTTATCTCAAAAATAAATATTCTTCATATTTAGGATAAAAAAAATCATTTATTCGAATAATTTTTATAATATAGATAAAAACGTGCAAATAATATGATGTCTCGAACCATTATAATTATAAATTGGATTAATTTACAAAATGACTAAACTTTTGATTCGATTGGCCAAATTTTTTGTTTGATTCAACTTAATAGGCGTAATTATTCTAAAAGAAATAAAACAAACCGTACAATAGAATTACGACAATGAAAGAATCGGCTGTTGAGATAGGTTCCGTGGTCTTAACCGATTAAATTATAATATATATTAAAATAATAATAATATAAAATGTTAATGATAAAATTGTAACTGCACTTAATTAATTATTTGGATTGCATAAAATTGGAAAAACATTTAATTAAAATGATAATGAGATGGGGAGAAGAATATTGATGGGGCGGTGGGCCAGCGGTGGNTGTCTTGTTTTTACCGGTATTAGTTGCTTACCCTCTCACTTAATTCTTGATAATAAAGAAGGTATACGTTAGAGTGATTTCCCCCCTTTATTTTTTTACTTTTTCATCTTTCCCACTTTGGAATATTCCTTAATTCTATAACTCCCCCTTTAAAATTCAAATATTAAATCTTTTTTACCCTAACTAGGTTTTTCTTTTCATTTTTCTCTACCTATTTAGTAATTATTTTATTACTATTTAAAAAAAAATGGGAAAGAAAAAACAATAATAATAATAATAATAAACCAATTAGTGATGATGGCAACCGGTTGATTTGTTTTTATTGTGTTGAAAATTTGAAACCAGCACCATAGATTTTAGGCCACATGTTTGATTGATTATTTATATATATTATATACTTTTATGAAAGGGTGTGACAATTTTATTTTATGATTGAAATAAACATAAAAAAAAGAATAATAAATAAAATTATACCATAAGATTTGGTCACTTTCGCTAGAAAAATCTATTCCTCACATTAAAATTAATAAAAATAAATGGTATATTTAAAAAAAAGCAAGTAAAAAAAATAAAATGATGGTTTTATTAGATTTGCAGTCTTTTCAAGATAACCCTTTATTCTTAAGGTAGNAAAAAAAAATCATATTTCTATCCGCTCGAGAGCTCAAAATGGTTAAATTTGATCTACGAGCATAGTCTCGGTTACCCATCTTAATTAATTGTCATTATCATTTTTAATCATACCCAAATGTTGATAATTTTTTAAAAGTTTTATTTTAGGTCAGAGATATAATAAGATATGATTCATTAAAAAACACAATAATTTATATAATTGACTTTGCTGAACATTTGAAGTCAATCATGATATTAAAGTTCAATAAGGAGTAATGAATATAATCTAAAGTCGTTGAGATATGCAATATTTAGATATATGATGTATTAAAATACGGTATGCATCTAATTTAAATGCTTAGTTGGAAGGAAAATAATTTTTTAATTTCGATGTCTATAACAACCCATGTGACATATCGGTCCTCTCTCAACAATAATTTTCAATGTTCATTTATTTATAAAATTATCATCTTCGTATATTCATTTTTATATATATTGTGTTTATGTGTGTATTATTGTACCATGGGATAGACCAATAATTTTTATCCTATGATATTCGAGGCAAGCTTTCAAGCTTCTTAGCTCAGTAGATTCTTTACTTGGTCTCAAAGTTGAATTGAGTTTCTCTTAGGCTTATTGGGTTGCACGTGTAACAACCTAAGTTCACTGCTAGACACATCGCTCGATGTCTGGGTCTGATATCATTTGTAACAGCCCAAACCTACTTATAGCAGATATTATCCGTTTTAGCTAATCACTATATACTTTCCCCAAAAAAAAAAAAAAAAAAAAAAAAAAAAATCAAAATTTTTTTATATTAATTTTAGCAGAGATCTTTTACCATTTTTTAATTAAAAAAATATAATTAATTTATTTTAAGATACAAAATTTTTAATTACATCATAAGCCACATATATATATACCATTGGCACTCCAAAAATGGAATCATGATCTTAATCATTGATTCCTTATTCATGTTCATTAAAAATCACAATTAAAGTTCCTAAAAAGATAGAGGGCAAGGATTCTTGATTTGTTATTATAAATTATATATATATAAAAAATTAATGTCGGTAACTGAAATTTTATTTTTAGTTAAGCTTTCGTACTCTACACATGCTTTAATTAATTTTTTCATTTATTTTTTTGTTTTGATCTCCAAATTCAAACTTTTTTATTCAACTTTTCGAAAGCTTTCTTAGAGAAATTATTGTTAAATTTGTGTCTTGCATTCGACACGTCTAAAGTTACTACAGCAACATGTCCATAATAACATGTCTCAAAATTCAAACTTTTTTGTATTTTTCTACCCGTTATTTTTAGTTTATTTATATCAAATCATGATGATATAAATTTATTAAAAATAAAATATTTATTTAAACTATATAATTACAAAAGTAATAAAAGGGATGATTTAGTTTATTAAATATTCAAGACTATCAACTCAAATTGAAGTTCCCAAGTAAGCTACTTTTTTTTCCCCTTTTTTGGGTTTTATTTTTCAAAGATTTTGCCAACTTTATATCTTTAGAAAAAAAATAACATAAAGATGGAATTTAAAGTTGGAGTAATTGTGATGATATATATATATATATATATACAATTAAAATTACAATAAAATTTGTAATGCCCTAATTACTCGTCATCTTCTTTTTTGTCTGTCTTACCTCGAAGAGAGACACAAAGGGGCGAAGGCATCTTTCAACATGATCCTAGAGAGAGAAGGCAAAGACATCTTTTAAGATGGGTCGAGGTAATAATATTCTAAATCAGTTGAGTTATGTACAAGCTGACTTAATATCATAGTCGTTAGCGATAGAGATACATGTCAATGAATATATTGTACTGTACGTCGATCATAATCTAATATCAATAGCAAATCTGTAGATCCAGCTATGTATCGACACATATTTTAAGACATTTTTGAATATGATATCAGAATGGAAAAGGGACGATAAGAAAGCAAATAAGAGGTCAAAATGGAGTAGGGCCCCAAAAGATATTGATTCATATCTCTCAAAAAGCCATAAACCCCTTTCCAAAAGCAATCTCAGATATGGGATTTTAGGTCGGAGATAAGAACACACATGATTTTCTCTTTTCTTTTCTGTTTTTTCTTTTTAAATAATTAAAACCCAAATAAATAAATAAATAAAAATGGTGTTGTGTGTATATTTTATGTGCATGGATTTGCATGGATCATAGGCAACAACTTCTGTCTTTGCTGTTGTTTTGGCCTAAAATTGTTTGTCTCTGTTTCATGTTTTACCCTTCACGTGTCTTCCTCGCAAAAGTAGCTCAATTCGTTCCTTTGTTTGGTTCATTGTTTCTCAATTATTTGTCCAACAATTTTAACCATGTCGAGCTGTGGTCTGATCTGTAATGTCTCACAAATCTTAGTCGATGTTGGTGAACATATCTTTTAAAAGATTGAGGTCTTGATTTCATCGAAGGATTTCGACCCATAAGTTAGGTAGTTAGATTAAAAAAAAAAAAAAATCCATTTTTTCGTCTATAGGCCTGAAAATATGTTGGCATAGTTCTCATAGCTTAATTAGGTGCATGTGTTTCATCGTGTATGTCGAAGAGAGAGAGTTACCAATGACGATCAACGTGGGGTCTACCCTCAATTGTTATAAATCGCCAACCGATAACCAATCAAGTTTTCGAGCTATAATCCTCAAATTATTATATTTATATATACTCATGGAAAGCATATAAAAGAAAATGTTTGAAAAAAAAGAACATATTGGTCCGAAAGAATTATATAACTAACAAATATAATAATTTATATGAACGAAAATAGTGTTTGAAAAAGAACCAAAACAATTAGCCCATGGGCCTAAGAGTACAGAGTTCTCGATGCTTAATTAGAAAAATATTTTAAATGCTTTTTTTGGAATATTATATATATATAATAGACACCTCGTTTTTTTATTTTATTTNCAATCAATAACTCTGTACAAGGCGGCGGAGGAAGTAGACGCCGCCGCCACCGCGGCGGAGTGCTGTATTTGCTTGGGCGTGTTTGAAGACGGGGAGAAGGTTAAGATTCTGGCGCTGTGCCATCATTGTTTCCACTCGGAGTGCGTGGACCAGTGGCTCCGGTTGCAGTCGAGCTGCCCGCTTTGTCGGATCTCCCTCCGCGCCGCCGATAACTCAAACAACCTTCAAATGGTGTGAGGTTACATAATCGAATTCAAAGATTTGAGTCCATAGATTACTGTAAATTTAGTCAAATTCTGCTTTAATAATAATTAATTACAAACTGTAAAATTTATTGTTTTTGTATTATATTTTTATTAATATTTATGAATAATGCTAAGAATATTTATAAATCTGATCCGATTATGAGACGTACATCCTTAACTTTTCTTAGAATATTTGGAGGCATGTTTGTAAATAATGTATTTATCCTTTTCAACCGTATATTTGAGCTTCAGAGATCCCNTTTTTTTTTTTTTTTTTATCTCACCCTCTTAAAAGTTAGATAATGAAAGCTCGGGTTAGTTCTCGGAATGATGCTATAGACATTTGTTTTCAACTATCGAAACCACTATTGAGCTGATCCTCCAAGCCTACTCCAAGTCCAACCCATTCTGATGCTGAACTTTTTTAGTGATTAAATCATAAAAACTTTAAATTTAAACGTGTTTTGCTTAGAGCAATCCTATGTTGGATGATCGCTTGCAAATTTCATCAGAAAACACGTGAGTGAAGAAAAAACATGCTGAAAATACCTGTGTTGGTGTATTGGAATAATCTTCACTATTAGAAGCAAGACCATGTTACAAGAGATGTAGAAAAATATCAGAATCATTAGATATCGAATCTTAAACATAAGTCATCACAAAACATGTCAATACAATAGTCCCAAATTGTTAAACACAACATTTAATTCTTACCTTAACGATTTCATTAAATTCATGTTTGACAACATAGGCAGCCAACATATAAGACTTTTGCGACCGTGGGTCAAAATTTGTTGAAATTGTATACATATATGTCCATATATGTTTATAATATATTAAATCATTTTAACAATACTTTTCGACCTAATTAATGTTTTTTTTTTATAATTACCTTAATTAAAGTATGAAGTCGTGTTATACACGCGCTTTTTATGCGAGTGAGCACGCTATGATATTTTGAATAATATCTGTACGACCAAAACGTAACTATCCTTATCGACAAAAAAAAAATATCTAAACTCTCAATTATTTACTCTTTGGGGGAAAAAAATATCTGACACTGTTCCAAAAGCCCAAGAACCTTTCCCCTTCTTCCTCCTTCCCTTTTCCTCCGCCGCTACGATTCTCCGGACACCGTATCCGCCGCCGTGGGGATTCCTCTGTTTCTGTTTGTGTTGATGAGTTGGAGGTTGTAATGGCGACACTCCAAGCCCCCCCGTCCGTCCACTGGCACTTCACGGAGCTCGACGATCGGATCTTCCAAATCCGCGGCCGGACTTTCTTCTTCATCGCCGTTCTATTCGCCGTCATCCTTCTCGTGACTTTTATTTTCCTTTACGCTCGATGGGTCTGCCGATACCATAGCCTCACGACCTTCTCTGCTTCCGTCCCTGGCGTCCGGTCCTCCAGGTCGCCGCCGCAACAGGGGCTCGACCAGGCGACAATTAACTGCCAATCAATAACTCTGTACAAGGCGGCGGAGGAAGTAGACGCCGCCGCCACCGCGGCGGAGTGCTGTATTTGCTTGGGCGTGTTTGAAGACGGGGAGAAGGTTAAGATTCTGGCGCTGTGCCATCATTGTTTCCACTCGGAGTGCGTGGACCAGTGGCTCCGGTTGCAGTCGAGCTGCCCGCTTTGTCGGATCTCCCTCCGCGCCGCCGATAACTCAAACAACCTTCAAATGGTGTGAGGTTACATAATCGAATTCAAAGATTTGAGTCCATAGATTACTGTAAATTTAGTCAAATTCTGCTTTAATAATAATTAATTACAAACTGTAAAATTTATTGTTTTTGTATTATATTTTTATTAATATTTATGAATAATGCTAAGAATATTTATAAATCTGATCCGATTATGAGACGTACATCCTTAACTTTTCTTAGAATATTTGGAGGCATGTTTGTAAATAATGTATTTATCCTTTTCAACCGTATATTTGAGCTTCAGAGATCCCACTTCTGATGTTACAAATGGTATTAGAGTTAAACAACGATGTGTCAGCGAATACGTTGGCTCCAAAGAGGTGAATTGTGAGATCTCACACCGATTGAATAGGGGAACGAAACATTCCTTATAAGAGTTTGGAAACCTCTCCGTAGAGTTATTTTAAAATTATGAGGCTGATGACCATAAGTAATAGACTAAAACCGACAATATTTACTACGAGTGAGCTTGAATTGTAAGATAGTTTTAACAGAAGGAAATTCTATTTTTATTTTTATTTTTTTTTTCTCTGGGATTTTCTTTAATTAAAAAACGCCCTATTAAAAGTAAACATATGCCACGTGGACTACATGCGTGGAAGCTCTATAACAATAACAAAACTTTTGAAATGAGTTGCAAGGGAAGCATGCTAATGTGCTGTGGCACGTGAATAGAGTTGTATGTTATTGACTTTATAAATGAACCTACCAAATATAATTTCGTTAAATTCTTTTAGTTCAATCAATTTAAAAAATAAATAAAAAAATTTAATATGTACGAACGAATCTGAAAAATAAAATATCGTTCAAACTCGATAAAATATTATCACCTTCACCTAAAAGTCATATTAATGATTTTTAATTATTTCACTTGATTTTATTTTTAANCAAAAAAAAAATATCTAAACTCTCAATTATTTACTCTTTGGGGGAAAAAAATATCTGACACTGTTCCAAAAGCCCAAGAACCTTTCCCCTTCTTCCTCCTTCCCTTTTCCTCCGCCGCTACGATTCTCCGGACACCGTATCCGCCGCCGTGGGGATTCCTCTGTTTCTGTTTGTGTTGATGAGTTGGAGGTTGTAATGGCGACACTCCAAGCCCCCCCGTCCGTCCACTGGCACTTCACGGAGCTCGACGATCGGATCTTCCAAATCCGCGGCCGGACTTTCTTCTTCATCGCCGTTCTATTCGCCGTCATCCTTCTCGTGACTTTTATTTTCCTTTACGCTCGATGGGTCTGCCGATACCATAGCCTCACGACCTTCTCTGCTTCCGTCCCTGGCGTCCGGTCCTCCAGGTCGCCGCCGCAACAGGGGCTCGACCAGGCGACAATTAACTGCCAATCAATAACTCTGTACAAGGCGGCGGAGGAAGTAGACGCCGCCGCCACCGCGGCGGAGTGCTGTATTTGCTTGGGCGTGTTTGAAGACGGGGAGAAGGTTAAGATTCTGGCGCTGTGCCATCATTGTTTCCACTCGGAGTGCGTGGACCAGTGGCTCCGGTTGCAGTCGAGCTGCCCGCTTTGTCGGATCTCCCTCCGCGCCGCCGATAACTCAAACAACCTTCAAATGGTGTGAGGTTACATAATCGAATTCAAAGATTTGAGTCCATAGATTACTGTAAATTTAGTCAAATTCTGCTTTAATAATAATTAATTACAAACTGTAAAATTTATTGTTTTTGTATTATATTTTTATTAATATTTATGAATAATGCTAAGAATATTTATAAATCTGATCCGATTATGAGACGTACATCCTTAACTTTTCTTAGAATATTTGGAGGCATGTTTGTAAATAATGTATTTATCCTTTTCAACCGTATATTTGAGCTTCAGAGATCCCACTTCTGATGTTACAAATGGTATTAGAGTTAAACAACGATGTGTCAGCGAATACGTTGGCTCCAAAGAGGTGAATTGTGAGATCTCACACCGATTGAATAGGGGAACGAAACATTCCTTATAAGAGTTTGGAAACCTCTCCGTAGAGTTATTTTAAAATTATGAGGCTGATGACCATAAGTAATAGACTAAAACCGACAATATTTACTACGAGTGAGCTTGAATTGTAAGATAGTTTTAACAGAAGGAAATTCTATTTTTATTTTTATTTTTTTTTTCTCTGGGATTTTCTTTAATTAAAAAACGCCCTATTAAAAGTAAACATATGCCACGTGGACTACATGCGTGGAAGCTCTATAACAATAACAAAACTTTTGAAATGAGTTGCAAGGGAAGCATGCTAATGTGCTGTGGCACGTGAATAGAGTTGTATGTTATTGACTTTATAAATGAACCTACCAAATATAATTTCGTTAAATTCTTTTAGTTCAATCAATTTAAAAAATAAATAAAAAAATTTAATATGTACGAACGAATCTGAAAAATAAAATATCGTTCAAACTCGATAAAATATTATCACCTTCACCTAAAAGTCATATTAATGATTTTTAATTATTTCACTTGATTTTATTTTTAAAAAGTTTAATTATTGTTTTACCAAACTAGTAAAAAAAAAAAATAGAAAAAGTGAAGAAAAATAGAAGAACAAAACGTGAAAATTACTTAAACGTATTAGAGAAATAAATGGATTTAAAAATTAAAAAAAAAAAGGAAATGGGAGAAAAGTGTAAAGACCAATATACCCTGCCGACTGACCGCAATGTCCCGGCCTGAAAAGGGAAAGATAGATGATCGATAACCTACTGCGTGAATTCGATTCATCTCAAGAGCTTCCGATCGTATTTCTTGCGACATTTGAAGCTTATGGCTGGAGAGGTGCTGCTGTGGGCGTTGCTCATAGCTCTCGTTGCCATAATTCGAAGAATTAGTTTAGGAATTCTGAACAGCCGTCGAAACCGGAAGAGAGCAGTCGGATTCTTCCATCCCTACACCAACGATGGCGGAGGCGGTGAGAGAGTTCTGTGGTGCGCCGTCAAAGCTATTCAGGATGAAAACCCTAGCCTTGAATGCGTCGTCTTCACTGGCGATCATGATGCTTCACCAGAGAGCTTGATGGCTCGTGCTGTCGATCGATTTGGCGTCAAACTTCTTTTTCCACCTAAGGTGATTTTTTGTCTTTCTTTGAAATCGCCGCCCTAGATTATGCATATTTCTAGAATAATCTAGTTTGGAACCATTTGTGCAGTTGAATCTTCTTGAAGCGAGTTTCTATATCATTTTCCCTCTTTTCGTTTCACTGAAACTATATCAGATTCACTGGTGTTGCTAAGGAAGTTCGATTTACTTTGTTCTTCTGTTCAATTCATTTATCGCTCAGGTTGTGCATCTTTGTAAAAGGAAGTGGATTGAAGAAACAACTTATCCTCGCTTCACTATGATTGGTCAGAGTTTTGGCTCTATCTATCTCTCATGGGAGGCCTTATGCAAATTCACTCCTCTGTATTATTTTGACACTAGTGGATATGCCTTTACTTATCCCCTTGCCCGGTTGTTCGGTTGTATCGTTGTTTGTTATACACATTATCCGACAATCAGCTTAGACATGCTATCTCGGGTTCGTGGGAGGAGTTCAATGTATAACAATGACGCCTTAATTGCTAAGAGGTCTGTTTCTTAACTTCTTATTAGAAACAATGGATGTCCTCAAAGTTATTTATGACTGTGGCCTTAATGTTTTTGGTGTTCATTCAACTAATTTGTCCCCTAATACTGATCGCAGGACGGATTTCTAGAAAGCCTAGATGGTTAGCAATAAATTTGTACTCTTTTTATTTGATGTTGAATTTATGTGATAGCAAGTACTACTTAATTGGATTCACTTTCCCCCAACTTTTTATGTTCTTTTTTCCTTCTTGTTTCCTTGGGCTGGGACATGACTACTCATCTGTAGTATAACAACTGTGAATTTGGTGCTTTAGCAATCTTATTGTCCATATTCGTCTTGCATGTTCCGAATCATCTGACATCCTTGTTATTTGGTGATCTTTTAGTCAATATAATTGCGTTTGTCTCATGGAGAACTTTCTAGCAAATATTGTGTGTAACAAGTTTTCTCTGTGGCAGCTCGTGGCTTTCTCAGTGCAAAGTTATCTATTATGTTCTTTTTAGCTGGATGTATGGATTTGTGGGCTCATTTACACAACTTGCGATGGTCAATTCTTCATGGACTCAATCTCACATCGAAAAATTATGGAGAATTCCTGACCGTATAAAACGAGTCTATCCCCCATGTGATACTTCTGTATTACAGGTCCGTCCTCTGGTTTTCCCTGAAGAATTTTTGTTGGGTTTTATTTGCTCCTCGTAGTTTTCAGTTCTCTCTCTCCCTTCATTCTTCTCTATTGATGAGTTGACTCCAACAGCTGCGTGTAACAAGTTGTTATCTGCACAGGCACTTCCTTTAGAACGACCCACTAGAACTCCCATAATTATATCTGTTGCTCAATTTCGTCCAGAAAAGGTGGGCCCTCTTATGTGAACCTTATAATCCAAGGTACTAAAATTCTATTGGCTCATTCTTAGGGCCTTCAGCAGTTAGCTAATCTTTGATGACTGAAATTGATCATCTCAGGCGCATTTACTCCAACTTGAGGCATTTTCAGCTGCCATCAAGAAATTAGATTCAAGTTCAGTGCGGCCTAAGCTCCAGTTTGTGGGCAGTTGTCGCAATAAATCAGATGAAGAAAGACTCCAAAGTTTGAAAAACAAGGCTATTGAACTGAAGGTTGACGAGGATGTGGAATTCTACAAGAATTTAATGTACAGGTCAGTGCCTCTGGAGTAAAGTTTCCTTTAGCACTGTTGTAGTGTAGGAAAGATTCCTCATTACTGGCCTCTGGTGTTCCTCGTAATATGGCTATTAATCTGCATGATTAGGATGTGGAGTTCAAAATATTCTTAGTTAAATTGGGGAGTAATTCATTGTCAGTTACATACTTTTATGTACCATCTTGAGAGCAATTTGTCATTCTCATAAGAAAAATATCTAGGAAATGAAGGGTACAAAGAAGTTTGGTTAGCCAGCCAACCGCCTCTATGAAAAAGCCCATGAAACAAGATAACCCCCATACAAGTAAACTTTGCAAGCTAACTTTCATCCTAGGATCTAAACACTCCCTAGTAAAAGCCTATGCATATATGACAACGATAAACGATGATTCTTCCTGGACTCTGCTGCCTCTGGAACATCTCATGATTAAATGAATTCTACCTCAAATTCCAAATATTTCCTTTGTCCCTGACTGGTACCCATTACGACCTTTCGTCATTGCTGCTTTATGGTATACCAGCTCCATTGGTTACAGCACCGCCGTAATTCCTGATTTGGGCTTTTTACTGTATCTTAAACTGCAAACTGCGAACCTTTTCTGTTTTCTATATAAACTCTGAAACTCTTGGACTCATGCAGAGACTTGGTGGGACTTCTAGGAGGTGCTGTGGCGGGAATTCATTCCATGACAGATGAACATTTTGGAATAAGCGTGGTAGAATACATGGCTGCAGGAGCAATCCCAATTGGTGGGAGACTTTTTATTTATATTTCTTTGGTTTAAGATCTTCGCTGAATATTCTTACAGGTGTATTGATGTGAGGCTCATATTTCTACTTTACTTTCAGCTCATAACTCTGCTGGACCAAAGATGGACATAGTTCTCGAAGAAGACGAACAACAAACTGGATTCCTTGCCACCAATGTGAACGAATATGCAGATGCTATTCTACAGGTTGTAAGAATGCCAGAAACTGAGAGACTCAAAATGGCTGCTGCGGCAAGGAGGCGTGCAGAGAGATTTTCTGAGAAGAAGTTTTATGAAGATTTCAAGGCAGCAATCCGACCAATTTTAGGCTCAAGTTCGAGGTGAGGAGCGAGTATTTGCACGAACACTGTAACTGATCTGCTTCGTTATACGAGTTTCTGAAGTCTAAACAAGGCAGGAGGATTCCGGTATGGTTGTTCTCTCCTGGTAATGTGACAAACTCTGATTTCTCAAATTTTGGTTTAGAAACTCCATCTCCCATTGTACCATGGACTCCCAACAATTAGGAATGGAAATCATACGGTTCTTAGGTATTATTGTGTTTTATATAGTTCTGATTTTTCATGGTAGAAAAAGTTAACTCTCTACAGAACAATAAACTCGTAATGAATTATAAAAGTTCATTTTTTAAGTTCTGTCATATTAGAACCTAATTCTGAATGATGATGTGGCTAAGTAAACTCTGATTCAAAGTGGTCTAGATCTAAATGTGTGGGTTCTTTCCTCTAATATATTGATGCATTTTTCCATCTCAGCAAATTGCTTAGGCCTTCATTCATCTTCGTGCAAGAGCACTCTGATCAATGAGTTTTATGGCTTGTTTAATTGCTTCTAAGTTACCTCTGATATGTTAGCTGGTCAATTTTGATCTTGCTATTTTGAAATCATAACTAGTATGTATATGTCTAGAGAAGAAGTTTTCTATTTTCAACAACTCTGGTTTGCATGACGAGTATCTTGATTCATCTTGATACAACTTCGGTTGTTATCTTGATAACTACATATAGTCGTAGTGTACTAAAATTCACTTGGAACTCTCGGATATCGGAAAAAAAATCAAATACATGCTTTTCTCCTATTAGTCCAATGACATCATCAACCATCTCATTCTCGACTTGCTGTCTCCCTTTTAGCCATGCCGACTCCTTTGTCCAGACTCCTTTGTCCATTCGCCACCATCTTACTTCTCTACCTCTCTCAGATTGACCAACAACCGACATTGCAAGTAAAGTCATCTCAACATCTCCCTCGGCAACCTACATACCAGGAAAGATCCCAACAATTTTTATGATAGAAATGTTGTGATTCCAAATTAAATTTGAACACATTGGAATTTATATGGTGTGTACACAATTTTTCTCCATCTCATCATTGCAACAATAGGATTTTCATCAATTTTTCTTCAATGAATTGAGATTTTAAAAATGAGAATCGAGAACCGAGCCGAGGAAAAACCAAACTGTCGGTTTTGTCTTTCATTCGACATTGGTTCAGTTCGGTTCTCGATTTTTTCCCTAAAATCGAGCCGATATTATCAAGCTTAGACCAGGATTGTGATACACGCGCCAAAATGCAGCGTGAACGGGGAAATCCCTGATCCTCTCGATTCTGATTACAGGCCATCCAGCATTTTACCGATGAAAATATCAAAAAAGAGAGAATCATCGGCCATTGGAGGAGCTGCCCTCCTCTCTGAATCCTCCTCCATGGTTAAGCCTTGAAACCTACACACAGATATGGCAGTTTCTCTGAATCTTCTCACCGGCTTCAACTCAACGGTATCGCTCTCTTTACCCTCCTTCGATATCTATGGAGGAACCTCTCTTCTTTGAACTTCGAATGCGTAATTTCTTCTTGTAATGTTCTCTTTTCGAGTTCTGCATTCCATTATCATTTTTGTTTGTTTTGAATTTCTCTGCTCCAGAGTGTGTTTTACGATTTGTTTGGTAGAGAATCTGTTACTTCCTTTGCGGCGATTTTGTTTGGAATTGGATAATAAATCGACCTAAATTCGGAAAGATGCTTTAAATATCGGTGAGAGTCGAAGAGGCCGGTCCAACCCGCGCCCGCTCTGCAACCCGAAACCAACCTACAGACCTGAGGCCCAATTTTGGCTCGACCCAAAACCCAAAAACCAGCCCAGTAGCCCAAAACGATGATGTATGAATATATGCTAATGTATGAATATATGATGATGTATGAGTATGAATATATGCTAATGTATGAGCTATATCGTATGATGCCGTATACTAGTATATGCTGATGTATGAGCTATGATGCATGATGATGTGCGTAATATATAGACTTCGATTTATGACGTACTTGATATGTTTGATGCATTTGATGGCAAAACGATGAGTATAATGATGGCATGATGTTTATCTTAATATAACGATGTTTTCCAGATTAAGCATGTTGTATGATGATGAGGATCATATTGCATCATGTCGTTAGACCGATTTAGGACACAACCTAAGAGCATGAAAATGACGTTAATATAAATATCAAATGAGTATGTGTTATTAATGTAACAAAAAGATGAGGCTAGAGAGTTGCATTAGAAGATATGATAAAATGAGAATTAAAGGGATCTGGTGCATTTTGTGTATTCATAAACACAGGAATATTCCATAGAGACGATTGAGTACTAGTTGACAATTTTTGCAAGTGCAATCGAAGGACAGAAAAACTAAATAAATAAAAATATTAGAACGCAAAAAAGAAGGAAAAAAACAAGAGACATTTTTTTGCAAGTCAACTCAACCACGTGTCAAGATCAAGTGAGTTCACGTGGCCACGTTTCTGACCATTGATTCATACTTGTCAACGGCGGACGTGGGGACCGCCAACATCGTTTTTACAGCGTCCGTCTGATTGTTAACCGGCAATAAAAAGCAGTGCCGGTCACTGCAGATCGGGCCTACGTGAACCGGCCGGCCCATTCCGAAGTCAACCTTCTCTAACCCCAACCTTGACCACTGGGTAAGTATCAGAACGCCGATCAAGTCTGGACACACCCTCGACTCGCTCAATGTCTCAGCCACGTGTCTCACGTGCTCGTCTCCGACTCTCTCTTTCGCCTTCCTCACTAAACTGGCGGCATGGTCCAGCTTCTTCTCCGCCAGCTCGCCGGCGGTGGTCTGAGCGCAGCCGAGGACAAAGGCGTTGCCGTAGTAACCAGAGGGGAGATTCGGCTTGATCCGTTTCCGTACATTAATGCTAAAGAGAAGCTTCAGCGTTTGATTTGGAGGGAGCTTCAAGGATCTAGCCCAGCTCCGCCATATATGAGCAGCAAGAACCTCAAACGCCGTTAACGCCGGTACACCGGGGCGGCGCGTGGAGTGAGCGAGCGACTTCAGGCTCGTGATATGCGTTTTCCCGAACGTAACAGCAGTGGGAACAAGCGGTTCGTCGGTAAACAGGGACATGAACCGGCAGAGATCGGGTACACGCTGGAACTCCGGCGGCGGAGATGAATACCGACGGTGGCAAAATTGGGGTTGCGGATTGAGTAAATGCCGATCCCAAACCGGAGGCGGTTTCAACTCAGAGGCGGCGCGGAGTCTCCCGGCAGCGAAATCCGCAAAGGAGTTGAGAAACTCGGCGCTACCAATTCCATCGCAAAGAGAATGACTAAGCCCAACCCCAACCGCCGCCGCTCCATCCTTAAGCCACGTCAGCTGAACAACCAAGGGTGGAGATCCATCCAACGCATCCTCCTCAGGAAACGTCAAAAACCCCCGCCACTTGGCGATAGAGGGAGGCGGGCGGTCGAAGTCCTCGGCCGAGTAGCAATCCGAAACGGCCTCAAGAAAAAGCGCCCCCTGAGAGCGAGAAACAACCTCCAGACCGGAGGCGTCGGGCCTCTCCCGAACCCGACCGGAAAGAGGGAAGTAGGAAACCAAAACTTGGGACAAAGCGGCTCGAAAGGAAGAAGAAATGGTGGAGCGATCTAAAGCAGGGGAGGGAGTGTAAATGAGAAGATACTCATTGGGGAAGCGAAGCATGAGCTGGGAATCAATGGCGGAGAGGGGGAGGAGACACGGTGGAGGGGGTTCGGCCGGAGTGATGACGTGGACGTGCTTAACCTCGACGGAATTGAAAGCCGCCATGAGAGGAGAAGAAGAAGAAGAAGAAGAAGAAGAAGAAGAAGAAGAAGAAAGGAAGATGGGAAATCAGTGAATTTGAGAGAAGAATTGGGAGTGAATTTGTAGGCAACATTTTGGGAAATCAAAATAAGAGAGAAACTTTTTTCTTTTTAATTTAATTTAATTTAATTTAATTTAATCTAATCCAGATTAACAAAACATTTTTTATTATAAATGTGTAAACTTCTCTTCAACAGACTAAATAGACTTAGTGTGACCCATAAAGGAAGGTAACGTAAAATCATGCATCTAAGATGGGAGCATCATGACCGTCCGTTTTGAGAATCAGATGGATGGCACCACTTGCATGGATCCCTTCAAGATAAGCACATGTACCTCGTTATTTTATTTTATTTTATTTTTTTATTCTTTCTTAGGGTATGTATTTTGTCAATGGAGTATATACATACAACCTCTGAACATCTAGCTCTTCCCCTATTAATCTTATCAAAATAAGAATTAAAAAAACAAAAAAGACAATAATTTATCCATATTTCTATCAGCTCTGGTTAAATTTGATCCACGAGANTTTTTTTTTTTTTTTTTTTTTTTTTTTTTTTTTTTTTTTTTTTTTTTTTTTTTTTTTTTTTTTTTTTTTTTTTTTTTTTTTTGTCTTTTAGCTTTTTTATATATATAAAAAATGTGATTCATTAAAAAATCAATACTTTGTAGAACATTTGAAGTCGAGCCTGATATAAAAATCCAAATAAAAAACGATGAATATAATCTAAAGTAGTTAAGATATGTAATATTTAGATATATCATATATTAAAATACCATATGCGTCTTTTATCTTCTTCGATCTAACTTAAATGCTTTGTTGGAAGGAAAATAAATTTTTAATTTCAATGTCTATAACAATCCATGTGACATGTCCGTCCTCTCTCAACAATAATTTTTAACGTTTGTTCATTCATTCTCGTTTTAGTATATGCACGTGTAATTTACTATATACTTTTATCTATTTATATTTTAGAAAAGAAAAAAAAATAAACTTCATGTTTTTTAAACTAAAATTAATTTAAATACTTCAAGTGTGGTCGATCATTATATACGTTCATTAAAACAAAATAAAATTTTATATGTTCGCTTTTTTTAATATTAATTTTAGTATTGTTTGATGAATAACAAGATTATAAAATTTATATTTATTTTACCATTTTTTAATAAAAATACAATCAATTTATTTTAAGATACAAAATTTGTAATTACATCATAAGCCACACATATATATAATATACCATCGGCACTCCAAAAATGGAATCATGATCTTAACCATTGATTCCTTATTCAGATTCTTTATTTGTTATATATATATATATATATATAATTAATGTGGGTAGCTGAAATTTTATTTTAGTCATATTCTACACATGCTTTAATTAATTTTTTTTTTTTTTTTTTAATTTTGATCTCTNTTCGATAAATATATATTATTGGCCAATTTTTTAATCAATTGTTTGGCTACTGATTTTACTTATTTACTATTTTAATTCTGTAAACATATATTATTGGCTAATTTTGTAATGAATTGTTTGGCTATTAATCTGACTTATTTACTAGAACTATAATGGTAACTAACCTCTTATTCATTTTAACCCGATTTCTATAACTTAAAATGCTAACAAAAATGTAAATAATTGGATAAAGATAAAGGAGATCCGATTCTAATAGATTGGAGAAAAGTAAAGGAGATCTGAAATATTCTAAAATATAACTTAAAGTCAAATCTCTTCCCAAATCTAACATTTTTTTTTTATGTTTCATCGGGTATGAANTTTTTTTTTTAATTTTGATCTCTAAATTCAAATTTTTTTATTCAACTTTTACCAAACTTTATTATAAAAATTAGTGTTAGATGTGTCTTATAGAATTTATTGTTTGATTCGACATATTTAAAGTTACTACACCCACATGTTTATAATAACATGTTTTAAAATTCAAACTTTTTGTTTTTTTTTTTTTTGTATTTTTCTACCGAATTATTTTTAGTTTATTTATCTCACGTGTCACAGTTACATTGATATAAGTTTATTAAAATAAAATAAAAATAAAGGTGCTAACTATAAAATTCAGCNATTTTCTATTCTCACCGAGAGATATTGTTACTTGATAACATTTGATCAAAGTTTGTTACCTTCTCATATTTACCGATGTTCATCAAATCTTTCCTGTGTTTATTTTAATTCGATAAATATATATTATTGGCCAATTTTTTAATCAATTGTTTGGCTACTGATTTTACTTATTTACTATTTTAATTCTGTAAACATATATTATTGGCTAATTTTGTAATGAATTGTTTGGCTATTAATCTGACTTATTTACTAGAACTATAATGGTAACTAACCTCTTATTCATTTTAACCCGATTTCTATAACTTAAAATGCTAACAAAAATGTAAATAATTGGATAAAGATAAAGGAGATCCGATTCTAATAGATTGGAGAAAAGTAAAGGAGATCTGAAATATTCTAAAATATAACTTAAAGTCAAATCTCTTCCCAAATCTAACATTTTTTTTTTATGTTTCATCGGGTATGAACTGTGATCTTGTGACTAAGTGAGTTGAGGAGAGATAATTGAGGATTGACATGTCTTTAACTTAATTGAGATTTAGTATTCTACGAGTTATAGTAAGGTTAGATTGTCTTGTAAGATTAGTCGAAGTGTACTAAAACTGACTTAGACACTCACGGATACCAAACATAAAATCAAATAAATGCATTTTTCCTATTAGTCCAATGACATCATCAACCATCTCATTCTCGATTCTCTGTCTCCCTCTTAGCCACGCCGACTCCTTTGTCTATTCGCTACCATCTTGATTCTTTGTCTCTCTCACATTGACCAACAACCGACATTGCCAATAAGATCATCTCGGCATCTCCCTCGGCAACGTGCATAACCGATGAAGGTAACCACTAACGAGGAAAGAGCCCAACAATTTTTATGATAAAATTTGAACATATTGGAATTTATATGGTCTGTATACAATTTTTCTCCATCTCACCATTGCAATAATAGGATTTTCATCGAACCGAACCGAGGAAAAACCAAACTGACGGTTTTGTCTTTTATTCGACATTGGTTCGGTTCCTATTGTAGCAAATCGATCGGTTCGGTTCTCGGTTTTTGGCCTAAAATCGAGCCGATATCATAAAGCTCAGACCAGGATTGTGATACACGCGCCAAAATGCAGCGTGAACGGGGAAAACCCTGATCCTCTTGATTCTGATTACAGGCCATCCACCATTTTACCCATAAGAATATCAAAAAAGAGAGAATCATCGGCCATTGGAGGAGCTGTCCTCCTCTCTGAATCCTCCTCTATGGTTGAGCCTTGAAAACTTCTCACAAATATGGCAGTTTCTCTGAATCTTCTCACCGGCTTCAACTCGACGGTATCGATCTCTTCACCCTCTTCAATATCTATGGAGGAATCTCCTCTTCTTTGAACTTCGAATGTGTAATTTCTTCTTGTAATTTTCTCTTTTCGAGTTCTGCATTCCATTATCGTTATTGTTTGTTTTGAATTTCTCTGCTCGAAAGTGTGTTTTACGATTTGTTTGGGAGAGAATCTATTACTTCCTTTACGGCGATTTTGTTTGGAATTGGATGATAAATCGACCTAAACTCGGAAAGATGCTTTAAATATCAGTGAGAGTCGAAGAATTCAGTGTTTGGCATAGTGTTTCTGGTTCTGTGCTTTAGGTTTGTTCGAGTTCAACACGATGATTCGAACTCCCATACTCTAGGAAAGAAAAGGATCTGGTCGCTGCTTTTTGAGAAATTCGAAGGTTTGAAATGAAATATTCCCTTTCTTAGAATCTTCAATTTCTATCTTCTTTTTGGCGGAGACTTCTTTTTTCCTTTTGGCCCAAAGTTTATAAACATTTACTGAATGATTGCACAAGAGCTTTGAAACCTCAGGAGTGCAAATCTTTATACTGCAATCTTTGTTAACTAATCTGTGATATTATATAATTATGATGAGCTTGAGGATTCCTCGTCTTGATTGAGATATTGTAGAGAGTGTTGGATGATGGAAGTCCCACATCGACTAATTTAGGGAATGATCATGGGTTTATAAGTGAGGAATACTAACTCCATTGGTATGAGGCCTTTTGGGGAAACCCAAAGCAAAGCCATGAGAGCTTATGCTCAAAGTGGACAATATCATATCATTGTAGAGAGTCGTGTTCGTCTAACAGAGAGAACAGCCAAATCATGGAATTAGGACAATAAAGGAAACTCTCTCTGGAAATAAGTGAGGTGCCTCACTTTAGAATGGCAGCACCGGAGCATTAACCTGAGATGAACGGGAAAATTGCAAAGAAAAGTTGATTTCTCAGCTTAGTTCTATTGGCCCTTTCAATTTCAAATCTATACACTCAATGGTTGCACTGTCTTTGAACAGCTAGTGATCTGTAGAGATTATGTCATCTTTCATTGCTATGATAAACTAGGAAGGACATCTGGATTCCAAGCCTCAAGTTTTTGTAAGACTATATTCAGGAGAAAGACACCATATAAACAACTTAGGGGCCACGGTAGAAGAAACCCAGTCGTAAAAGTTATCAAAGAAGATCCTTCCAAGCTTTAAGTTCGACTAGTATGATGGTTAACCCGAACATAGTTAACTAGTTAAAGAATATACTTTCGACCAAGAGGTTAAAGGTTTGAACCTCCTATACATATCCTATACATATCCTGTTAAAATAAGAAGTTTGACTCACTAATGAGTTTTTAATACTTAATTTGGCTTAGAAAATCAAGTACAGGACATTGATTTGAATTGTCACTGGGTCCATCTGATGCCTTGAAGCTTCCTCTCATGCCCATTCATTTCTCTTTGTTCAGCTGCATTCAATTTGATCTTGGTGAATGTAGTTTCCTTAATTATGCCTATTGATATTCACCAGAAGTTGCAAGCCACTTACGAGAACATTTCGAGATCCACATTTCCGAAGGTCAGCAAATTGACATCCTTGTATGCAACGTATGGCACAACAAGAGGAATTGCAAAGGAGAGAAGACAAAGACTGTCTCGCTCTCTTGCAGCTACAGGCAGCAACCAGGTAGACACAGACACCAATGAGAAGAGTGCTGGAATTACTGGAAGAACTCCTTCTGATAACATTTCCTCAGCTGTGAGTCAATCGCCTTCAGATGAGAATAGAAATCCTCAACTAAACGTTAACAATGAGGAGTCTTCTTCTCAATCTTCTGAAGCTTCCAATGAACAAGTAATGTCTTCAGATGCAAGTTCATCTCCTGATCCACAATCCACAAGAAAATCTCCTCTAACTGCAAGAGAAAGATTAAGGGCAGCCCGTGTTCTTAGCCGTTACAACGAATCAAAGACCACCAAATCAGACATGGGCAGCAAAGTATTGGAAGCGTTACGAGAGAGTGATCGTGGGAAGAAAAGGTCGAGGCTTCCCGAAGCGCCTACTAATTTGTTTGATGACAGCAAGCGAGGGATGCCAAAAGCAGGCTTGACTTTTCAGTTCCCTGGGGGTTCAGATCTGCTCGTCATTGCCTTCTCGTTCGTTTTCATTAGCACAGTAATGTTTGCTACCACTTACATTGTGTGGAAAGTTGGTGCAATCCATTTTAATGAGTACTGAAGTGTTCTGCAAAGAGGTTAGTTCATTCTCTCTTAAAGCTGCCACTTGCTACAAATAATTCTTTTGATCTCCCTCTATAATGAAACACTTGGATGCTCATATTTTGCTAGATCCCAGTCTTTAATGTTTTCATAGCCTTGAATGTACAGAAGCCTTTTGCTCATTTTGATTTCTGTAATTTTGTTCGAGTTCTTAAACAGGAAACTACAATTGAAGCTCAACTTTGTGAATTCATTTGATTTCATCTGGAAAAAACATCATTTTCATCCTTACACTTTGTAATTTTTGTCTTGAGAAGTTCCTATTTTATGTACTTGGTAATTTGGCCTTAAAACTTTTCAAAATGTTGTTAAATTGTATAAAAATTTATACAAAACCTTTAAAAAAAAATTCATTTTCTATTCTTTTTAACTTTTAAATTTGTTCCATAAATATCTTTACCTCTCCAACTCGATTTCACAATTTCATTTCTTGAACCTATTCTCTTCTTCTCGAGCTACTTACTCCTTCTCGTTTGGGCATTCAAAGAGTAATGTTAGGGGTTGAAATATTTTCGTAAAAATCATCTCACCAGAGAATCTGAACTCGAGGTGGGGGTTCAATCTTGTGAGTCTCCCAGATTCCAATCATGTCTCTCTCTTCACCAAGAGAACGTTGATTGTTAGCCCCACATCTAACTCTTCATCCACCGGCATGGAGTGATGATTCACAAGCTTGGTGGCCTTTTGCTTCAACTCTTCGGCTGGAGCCTCAAAAAGCCCACCCCCACCCCCCACCCCTCACCCCCGTACTCCTTGGAAAACATTAGCCAGTGATTGACAATAGCTAAGCATTATAGGCATCATAGTGCAAGTTACGTATGGTTGGCGCACAACCTACAAGCTTCTTAGCCAAAAGAAAAAAAAAACTCGGATGTCATGCCCCTGATTAAAGCTTTAGTTTAATCTTAGACAAAGAGCAAGGAGGATATGAAACAATGTTGGGTAGACCATGGCTCCAACTAGAGTAGTTTATGACTAGGCTAATAAAAATGGTCCCAAAACACGCAGAGCAATTGGAAGCCGTTTTCGATAACAATGTCGAGAAATTGATAATACGCAATTGTAACTGTCCATTTTATCTGCCAACTCCTCTCTTTCCATATTCCTTCTTAGAGTTTAGTTTTTTCTTTTCTTTTCTTTTTTTCTTTTTTGGGGGCTAAATTAAGAAAATATACAAGAGTTATGTGTGAAAAAGAATGGAAATAACCTTAAAAAGAGTAAAAAAAAACATAAAAAATGATTGCGGTGTTCGCCTTTTATATATAAATATAAATATATTTATTTTTATTTATTATTATTTTGCTATTTTATTTTTAATGTATGTATGTATATTAGAAGTTATATAAATATATTTTTTTAAATTTTAAAAAGCTTTTTTTTTTTCAGAAAAAAAAAATAGAATTGTTTTCAATCCTGTTTAGAAATTATCTTATAAAACAAGTTTTCTACATAAAGGTTTCTTTTTTTTAGATAAAGCTGTTCTTAAAACCTAACTTCCAACCATATATTTACTTTTTAATGCTATTTTATGACCCAAAAACATCTATATAACTCTAAAAGAATAAAATATCAAATTTTATATATACACACATTCCCAAAATGGAATAGTCCTATTTAAGATTTTTTTTTCGACCTAATATATAATAGTTGAAATAAAAATGAATGGATACCAATTATTATCCATCCAAAATTCAGGTATAATACAAACACCATTATCTAATTAGCCGATATTAAAATATTATGTACTCAAATTAGTTACTCTAAATTTTAATAAACTGTTCTCTACCATTAAAAAAAATATATTAATAAATAAGGAAATATCTATAAAAAAGAGTGATTCAACTAATTAGTAACCACTACCCAACTATTTGTTAAAAGTCATAACCACCAACACCTAACCAATCACTAACCTAGGAAAACATATGCAATTGTACTTACTTATGTATGCTTAATACTTTCCCTTTCTCCATTCATTTTCTAACATAATTATTCTCTAGATATTCTCGAAATATTAAATTTATGTCATATAAGCCCTGTTTGATGACTATTATGTTCTTAGTTTTTTATGTTTAAAAACTAAACCTATAAAAATGTTTCATTCCTAAAAAATGAAATTCATATGATTTAAATTTTGGTGAAAAAAGAATAAAAAAAGCATTTAAATTTAGATTATAGAGGGTAGAATATAAGAACATAGAAAGTTGTTAGGAAGCGTCCAAGAAATCTACGCGTGTGTTATCAAACCTTATTATTTATGTAACGGATACCCGTTACGTCCTTCCGTTAGTTGCCCCCTCATCCAATTCACTCTTTCCACCTACTCCTCTTCTCATCCCATCTAATATTTTAACCTATTTTCATTTTAGTCCCTAAATAATTAGGCTTTTCCCATATTCGACCCTAACTCTTCAAAATCCAAACTATTGAAATAAATAATTTAAAATTGAGGGATGAATTGGAAATAAATCGGGAAGAATGGGGACAGAGATGGAAATATAATAATTTGAATGGAAATTTAAAAATTAAAAAATATATATATATATATATTAAAGGGGCAAAGAAAACGCGTTTAGTTTGTTGTTGTTTTTGTTGTTACAAGTTCCGAGTAGTGACAAAGCCGTTATTTGAAGTAGCGGTTTTACGGTTCATGCCCAACAACCCTCTTTCCGAAACGGTTACCAAATCAACGCCCCATTTATTTATCGTCTTCTTCGAACTCAAAAAAACAAAAAATCCTTCAAAACCCTAACTCTCTAATGAATCAAAATCCCCTTTCTTCCTATCCACGAAAGCCATGGTTCTAATCGGAATTCCCCTCTCAAATCGAACCAGCAACAGTAACAGTAATCGAATTAAAGGATCGTGGAGTCCTCAAGAGGACGCTACCTTAATCAAATTGGTGGAGGAACACGGCCCGAGAAATTGGTCTTTGATCAGTACAGGAATTCCTGGTCGCTCTGGCAAGTCCTGCCGTTTGCGCTGGTGTAATCAGCTCAGTCCGGCGGTTCAGCACCGTCCGTTCACGCCGGCGGAGGACTCTCTGATTGTTCAGGCGCACGCCGTCCACGGTAACAAGTGGTCCACGATTGCTCGCCTCTTGCCTGGTCGGACCGACAATGCGATTAAGAATCACTGGAACTCGACGCTCAGGCGCCGCCGCGATGCCGATTTTTCTTCCGATTCCACGGCGTTTATGAAGCGGCCGAGTTGTGAAGTTTCCAGATCGGCGTCGGATGATGATGATTCGGAAGGATCGTTCAAACGGAGGTGCTTTGGAATGGCTGTGGAGCGGAACGGCGGCGGAGAAGGAGAAGGACCGGAGACGTCGCTGAGGCTGTCATTGCCCGGGGAGGTGGTGGTGCCGGCGGCGTGTGTCAAGGTGAAAGAGGAGGTGACAGTGGATAGCGAGGAGAACGATGGACGGCGTCATGTGACGGTGGCGGCGACGGCGACGGCGACGGCGGAGGAGAAAGGGAACCGGAAAAGGGAAATGGACGAGAGTTGTATGGCAACGATAATGCAGAGGATGATTGCTCGGGAGGTCCGAAATTACATAGACAGTTTACGGGCCCATGGTGGGCTTTCAATTGGGCCTAATATTGGGCCTGGGCTGGATTCAGGAGTCCAAGATACTGAGTAATTTCCCTTTCTATGTTCTTAGCCGTCAATTTATGGTTGGTTGCTTTTCAGATTTTAGTGTTTGGCTACAGAGAAAATCAAAGTTATGGACTAGATAGAAATTTAGATTAAATGGGTTTGCTTGGATTTAAAATATTTAATTTTTTAAAAAATTTAGACAAAGGGAAGAAAATCAACCAAAGTATGTGGGGAGATGTTTGTTTGATTACTTGTTGATTCAAATATGAGGTTTTTGGAATTGGTTGGTTTTAATTGGCATTAGAGTTTGCTTGGAACTATCATTTTGGTCATATTCTTCTCGCAATGACTCTTTGTTGTGTAAACACAAAAATATTATCTATATATTATGTCTTTTTGGTTTCTATTGATGTTGTTGAGGTGGTCCTCACAACCTACATGCTGATCATATTAAGAAAAAAATTTGAACATGTCAAATAGTCAAATTGACGTTACTGACATGTATTAGAAGACACAAATTCAGAAGTTTATTGCATATTTGAATTAATTCGCTGTGGAAGAAGAAAGAAGATTGTGATTCAGCCACTTGGTTGGTTTGAAGTCAGAAATGGCGTCAGTTGAGTGTTTCGAATGGGAAAACGTCGAAGCCAGTGCTGCCATACCGGGGCCGCGCCCTTGCTAGATCATGCCACTGCTCATTCTGCGACTTCTGTGAGTTGTTAGTTAGAAGGAAGGGGGTGGTGATGAGAGTATCTGAGTCAGAGAAATGAGGACAATTTGATGATCATAACAGTGGTGTCGTCCACTGAGCCTCGTGATGTTGACAAGGCGGCTAGCTCTTTGCAGGCTGCGAATAGCTTTGGCTTCTCCATCTCTACGCCGCAAAGGCTCTGTACTATGTCTACTGCTTCCTGATTTTTAACCTGAAAATCGAAAGTTGTTTTAGAGACTTGATTGTCGTTGAGTGTATGTTGTATGATCAATTCAAAACAGGAGAGTTGAAATCATCATGAAGCTCACCTTGTCCCAAAATCCATCAGAAGCAAGGATCAAGAAATCACAATCGTCCTCAATCTTCACCATTCTCGTCTCTGGTTCCGATATCACCCACTGTTTCAGATGATCGTCTCCAATGGCTCGCGATACAGCTAATGTTCCTTGAACTCTCCACGCACCACGACAATAGTCTACGTAACCGCCCTACACATACACAACACGCAAATTAAGAACGAGCTCTCCATCAATTTTATCCACCAACAAGAGCTTCCGATTCTTACCAAATTTTCGATCCGGTTTCTCTCGTCTTCTCTGCACGGGCGGTGATCCGAGGTTAGGGCTTCGGCTTTTCCCCTTCGGCTCAACACGGCACGACAATCGCCGACGTTCGAGACTGCGAGATTTCCGTTCCGAATCAATGCGGCCACGCAACAGGCTCCGCCACTGACGCCTTCCTCTGATACTTCCCGATCGGTGGCGAGATAGCCGTCTTTGATTGCTTCCTCAAGTTCCGAATCGGTTCTTCTCGTCACTTGATCGATCACGTTCTCGCTCATTCTTTTCGCTGCGATTTCCGCCACTTTTGCTCCGCCATGCCCGTCGTAAACTCCGAAAAAAGCCTGAAAGTGAAAGTGAAAGTTCAGCACCAAAATAAACATAAATCTAATCTTCTGTGTTGACTTTGAAATCAAACAGAAGGAAGATGCAATTTGAGATCTGAATTTTCGAATACCTGTCGAGAATCTCCTTGAATTCCAACAGTGGCTGAGAATCGATCCTCCACGGCGATGCGTCTTCTTCCTCTTTTACAATAAACCGAGTATTCTTCCTCTTCCTCCTCCATCACCTCCGGTTGCTCAAATCCAAATCCAATAAAATCAATCGACTGCGTAACATTGATCCTTGCCGGCCTCTTCCTCTTCAAAACCGTATCAACAGCCAACGGCGAAACAGAAGGCGGAAGTTGCGGCGTCGATGGCAACAGCGACGGTGAGGAAGCAGAAACATGAAGCTTCCTAGGACTGGACACCGATCTCGGCGAAGAAGAAGAAGAAGAAGAAGAAGAAGGAGAAGAACAACAATAATTCAGCGAGGACTTGTAGAGTAGTGAAGCAATTTTTGGAGATGAGAATAATGAATTCGTCATCGTCGTCGTCGTCTTCGGCACTGCAACTGCGCACATACTGTTAGACTTTTTGTTTTCCGTTTCTTTTTCTCTCGTATTTCTATTTGTGAACCATGAATTTGAATCCGAAGGGGGAACGAGAGTTGTATTTATACTGGGAGTTTCTTACGTCTCAATCGCGTTTGGATTTCTTAGGCTGCAATTTCTCCAAGAACCAATATTATATTTTTGGTTGACTCTCATACTAATAAAAGTCAATTTTTTTTACTTACCTATTATTAATAATATTATTTATTATTTATTATTCATTTTGATTTTTTAAATGGTTCATTTTCAATGCAGTCTGATGCAACATGCACGAAGAACTGAATGGATCCAGCTTCACGCTCTTACCGGGTCCGTGTAGCCCATTACTTCTTTTTTTTTTTCTTTTCTTTTTTTAAAAAAGATTTTAACTTCCTTCTTATTATTAATATAATTAATTAATAATATAATAATAAGTGTGTGGGCGAGTTTTTTCTATATATATTTTATTTCTAATGTTAAAAATTCTCAAATAATGACAATTTTTAAATTTCAATAAATGGTTAAAAAGGAGAATAATAATAATAATTTATACATGTCGTGCATAACACGCGCCGGTTCAGTGCTGAGAAATATCAAGGCTTCTAGTTGTAGGTGGGGGCTTATTTTGAATTTTTACATTTCAAAAATAATAATTTTAATTAAACAGTCGTNAAAAAAAAAAAAAAAAAAAAAAAAAAAAAAAAAAAAAAAAAAAAAAAAACCGAAGAATTCAAAAGTCAAACACGTCTAAAATTGTCTGGCCCTGAGCGGTTTGACCGGGTCTATATTTGTCACCTCCGGCTCTATACCTTTCCATTTGGAAGGAAACTATAGCAACCACCCACTTAGGTTCGTGGCAGATTTTGATTGCTCCACGTGTTGGTCGTAGATCTTTAAAAAGATTACCGCCTTTTCCAGTTTCCTGTTTCCAGTGAGCACTATTATTATTTTTATTTTATTTTATTTTATTTGTGGTTTCGCACCGTCCACGGTCGTCGGTGTGCGGTGGAATTAAAACATGCCTGTCCTTTTATCCCCTTTTTTTTATTTTCCTTGGAATAAATTCTTTTCTTCTTTATTTATTATTTACTTTCCATAACATCCATTTCTTGTGTATTATTTTCTGTTGACTTTCACATTTCACACCCCAAAATTATATCAATTTTTAATATACTTTTAATTTGCTTTCATCTCATTAATTAAAACTAATAATTATATCCATTATAACTTTATATTTTTATAAATAAATTAATTTAAAATATTTTATTACTGATTCGTTATTATTTTCACTTAATTCAATTTAAAATTATCTTTTTTTTAATCATACCAGATTAACAAAAAATACCGCACAGTAATTATCCATCTTATCTCAATATTTTCTTTCTATTTATTGAGTTAATTTCTTTAATTACAAACATTTAAATAAGCACCAAATTCACAACTAAATTGAAACAAAAATCCAAATAATATAAGAATAATTTTACTAAAATATACTTAAAAATAATTTAGTTGAATTTTTCCCTGTTTTCTTAAAAAGGTCAAAATACAGCTCCGGCGCCCTACATTGTGGTGGAATGGCGGTTGAGCATTTATTTTGGCGTTCAGACTAATTCAATAGTCCAGAATCAAATGTTGCATGTGATCTTTGAATCTTCCATATTTCACCTATGCTTTTGACTTTTTAGCTTCGTCAAACATTGTAACCTTGTTGGATAAGATAAGGATAAATTATTCTTCTTTAAGTTTTATTTTTATTTTTTAACTTATAATCTACGTTCAAAAGTTGTTGATGATGTATGTTATATGTGAACGTAATGTAAGTGCACGTATTATAACTCAGTCATGGAACTTCATGTATGAATGTGAATGACTTGTATTTTAGTTATCCATTTAATATCAAGAAGCAATATAACTCGTTCGACACGACTTTATTACCAAAACTCTCGTTTATACACTACAAAAAAATTAGTAAACCTCAGTAAAATAGGTTTATTGTCTACGTTGCCCCCACATATAAATGACAACGTGGGAGACAGAAATGATTTAAGCCTCATGTATGTGTGGTGCATGTCTATTTGATGGGTATGCATATTAACCCTACTAGATATTTATAATAGTGGTTTTTCAAAAATAAAAATCAAATAAAAGAAAGAACACACAAAACGATTCATTGAGATGTTTGCTAGAAGTGTCGTGCGATCCAGATTTATGTTGTTCTTGTGTCTAGAACTTTCCCTTGTCTTATACTGAAGTTACGTTCTAGATCCTCTAAACCATATAATATTTCAATTTATTTTTAAAATAAATCTCTATTTTGTTTTAATTATAGAAATATTGTTTTTTTTAAGCAAAATAATATTCCAAATAGATTTTGTAAAATCTTGTTAGTACAACTTTTATATTAGTTTACCAAAGAATCTAATTCCGTCTTTTTAGAAGAAAAAAAAAACATTTTGAATTTTCCATTTTATCTATCAATATTATTATTCTTAGTTTGGTTTTTTGTTTTTTCAAAAATTAATTAATTAGAAAGTTCTAGAAGAAATCTCCCATCATTTTCAAATTTAATAAAATCACGTATTAAAATCTTAAACGTGTTTTTGTAAAAGTAGTCGTAAATTTGACGCGTCCAAAAGTAATATCAAGAATAAATTTAGAATATTAGATAGAATCGCGTGTAATTATCTTAAACTTCAAAAGTTTAAATATAAACTATAAAATAATTTACTCACTTACTGTTACTAACCTTTCAAATGTTCGGTAAAAGTAACATGTTCCGTAAATATAGATTTGAGTATACAGTCAATTTGACCGTATCTCGTCTAGTGAGATTTTAATTATCATTTCATATATTAATTTGTTAAGATATATATAAACGTGACAGGATCACATTTCGAAAAAATATAACTTGTTTATTGATAGACATTTAATGAGTAATGCAAGATCGTGGCATGTGGCGAGTAAAAGTGTTAGGACTTGGGCAAACTCAAGCAATCCAAGCCCATAGAAGACGAATGGGTCAACCCCAAATAAACCCAAGCAAGTTGAAAGGTTGGGTCCAAAGTGAACCAAGTCTAGAATGTCATCTTTCATTGTGGGCATTCAAAAGATCTAGAAGAGAATACCCCCACAAGATTAAACGCTACATTTTAATCTTTGAAACGCTCACGAGACTTTGAAACAAGGTAACAAGTTGGTGGATGCTACAGGCGGGCACGAGTTCAATAACTAATTAGGCGTATAAACTAAAACCCAACACCAATTTGAACACGAGCTTGATAACTAATTAGACTTACAAACCAAAATCCAACATTAACCCTACTTATATCGGTGGTCAATTATGTCAATGTTATTTTTAAATGATACAAAGTTTAATTATATTAAAAAATGATGTATAAAACAAAATTTAATACATGAATATAAGAAAGAGGTAGAGGTATTTGTAGTACCATAAGTTTTCGCTAAAATATCAAGAAACTATTATATTTTATTTTAATGTAAAGTGAATTTAGCGAGAATTTTTTTTTTTAATATAATTCGAACTTATAAAAACTTTATAGCATCAACAAGTTTAATATCCACAATAGCTGATCTATAAATGAAAAAGAAAAAAAAAAAAAAGAAAAAAAAAAGGAAAAATCCAGTCGAGCGGGAAGGGATGGATTTTTAGCGTGGACAAGAATTAGTTATCTGCGCATCCAAACACCAAACTCTAGGGTTCTATCAATTTAAAACTTGTCATGCCACTATCGCTACCCGCTTCTGCAAGACTTGAACAACCAAAATAATAAATAAATAATAATAATAATATCTAAAACGAAAAAGAGGGAAAAATGAAAATCTTGAGAAATATAAAAAATGAAAAAAAGAAAAAGAATGAAACCAGAAACAGAGCGCGGGAGAGAAGACGACACTCCAGTCCCGCGCCCATTGTTGCGGCTCCTCCAAGAAATGTCGCCGGGCGTTCGCCAGCTGACGGTGCTTGGCAACTTCAAGCCATTTGGTTTGATCGCCGAAGCTCTCGATGGAAAGCCCGCCCACAGTGTTCCTCACCACTACGATTACTTTCTTTTCGATCCCGAAATTGCTCGGGAGCGCGATGAAACTGACGGTACCATTGCATCCTGCCTCTCCACTAGCAATCAAAGTGATCACGAGCTCTTTATTAGAGGAAACCGGTAAATGTTACTTCTAATTTCCAGTTCAGTTCAGTTTGTTGATGAAACTGGAGTTGAAATGCAGAATGCTGTATTTGATTGGAATAATCTTAAATTAGTTTGTTGGACTGTGTTGCTTTCGTCGATGGAATTTGTTAAGTAGCTGAGTTGTTTTGAAGTTATGCTTCTTGGTTTGGTCCTTGACTATTGAGTGAATTGGTTCTTGTCCATGGCAGAATCATTTGGTCTACTGGTGCGAGAGTGTTCAAGAGATTTACCTTACCATCTCCAATTATCAAGGTAATTCGTTTCCCTGTTCAAAATGCTTTTTCTAGACGTACAATTTTGTACTGGATGAGATTTTCATTTTTTCGGCATTCAGTTTCTTCCCTTTCTCTTTCCCGTCATCTTCCTTATGATTCTCCTGCTTGCTGTTGGGTCAGTTCTTACTTCTTATGAGGTCATGACTTAAAGACAAGTGGCCTCTACCTTGATGGTTATACTTTAAGCCAACAGGTTCAGCATTTTGCGTCTATTCTTAAACATATTTCTGAGTTATAGGAACAGACGACTTTGTCATCTTTTTTTCTGAAGTTACTGTTTTCAGCACAGCAGCGAGGGGGTGATCTAAGTCAAATTTCCTTGATGTCTGATTTAATACCTTTTATACCTGCTTAATTTTCTTCACGCCGCTTCTTTGTTTTTGGCTCAAAATAGGTTTGCTGGTGTCGTTTGGGGGATATGACTGAAGCTCTTCTTTGTGTCCTACAATCTGCTTCGTTAACAATCTACAACACATCAGGTAAAACGACCAAGAGACATCCAAAGACGAACATTGTTTAAGTTTTTGACGTATCCTTTAACATTTCTCTTTATGTCATATCTAAAAGAAAAGAAAAAATATATATGCACACGTGTGTTGATTATAAGCGTTTATATCTTTGCTGCATTTTCTGCCACTATAAGATATGGTTGGGATGGAATCAAAGAACGATGAAAAATTTATGGATGCTTTAATATTATACTTGACGTTAGTGTACTTGAGCTGCTCCGTGTATTTGTGTGATGGCCTGTTCAGGTTCAACCAAAGTTCTTAGCATCAAGCTAAAATTCTTCTACCTTACATGCATGCTTTTTGTGTATGCTCTCGTCAAAACTGGATGCCTTATTCAACTTTAATTCGATCTCATTCTTTCATTTGGAAGTTCTTGTTTCTTATCCAGTTATCCTCTTTCTTTTAAAATCAAAGTCGTTCTACAGCAATCCTTTCTTTCATGAAAGTTCTTTTTTCTTATCTTATAAAAAGTTATGTGGTCTATTGATAAAATTTCATGAGAACTGATGGATCTTTATACCTTGGAATGCTGAGGAGCAAGCATAGACTTATATTCTAGAATAGAACAGTTATAAAATTGCATATATTGTGGAAGAAAAGGTTTCCACCAATTTTATATGGTAGGTAGTCCAGTCCCTATATAATAAGGCACACAATATTCCTATATAATAAGTTATGAAATCAAGCGTGAGCCTATTCTTTCTGATTTGATTGGTTTTCTTTATTCTCCAAATTTAATAGGTGAATTCTGCTTGCCGATAAAAATGAAATGCTATTTTTCTTTGACAGGTGAAGTTGTAACGATTCCTATTTCTTGCACCATTACATCAATATGGTCATTTCCGTTTGGTCTATTGATGGAACAAGCAGTTGAGGCAAGTTCCCCTGTTCATGTTCCATTTTCATCCTCAAGCCCATTAGTAGGGATACGTGATGTCGCTCGTTCTAGAAGAGAAACTGGATATAGTCCGCAAAGCAATGCCAGTTTTCCTAGTACATTTGATCATATTTTCAAAGGTGACACAAGTTCTATATCCACACATCTCATCCTGAAGGATCCTTTAGAATCACCACAGGTCTCTTTCGATGGCTATCTTTTTTTTACTTGAAATACATTCTATATTAATAGCGTTTTCTTCTCTCATTTAATGATACTTTTTAATTTAGTCTTGCTATTTTATAAAATTTTCATCATAGACGGGGATTCATGGGTTTTCTATCTCCTCTAATTTATTACTGTTTCTTAATAATTTATTGTATGGGAGAGGTTTCTATGATACCTACTGGCTTTCTGAAAATTTTGATGGAGACAGGACGACACATGGTATAAAATGTTTATTTGTTTATTAAAGCCAAACTGGTACTAGACATGAGGAAATTTATGTCAATAGAAGGCTCATGTCAATTAAAATTCCTTTTGCTAATTAGAAGTTTACCTGGTCACAATATGCAGGGCTAACCAAATCTTGTTTGATAAGTTCTTAGTGTCAAATGAGTGGGCTTCTTGTTTTGGGGATTCTAGGACTTAACAACTCTGGATGAATGAGACGGAACGGAACAGGCAGGAAGGAAATTCAGTGGTTAATGAGATTTGTAAATCGGTGGTAAATTGTGAATCATAAGAATTTGTCTTGGGGTCCTTCATATTTTCAGTTTGTCAACACTTGCCTACTAATTAAGGAGTTGGTATAAGTGGTTAAGGATAGCTGGCTGGGAGAGCACTAAAGTTGCAAACTTTGAAATTTTGTGGAAACTAAAGAATTTGGAGGGTCTTTAAGGTGATTGGTAGTTATGACAATTAAGTGCAAGGGAATCTTACATAAAATGAAACAGTACTAAGAAATAAATTAAAATAGGAAACTCTCTTACACTTGAGAGCATTATTAATGCCATTAAAGCCATCATCTGGGTGTTTTGGTATAGAAACCAAAGATTTTTCTTGGAGTGGGAGGGATGGATAGATATTGCTAACTTTCAAGCTTCTTCTCAGTATGCATTGCTGGTTAATTATTGGGTGTTTTCTTGCTAACTCCTAAAGGGAATCAAACTATGTAACTTTCTAAATATCACTGAAGTTGTTTACTGTCCCCCCACCCNTAATTGGTTGTGATTTCTAAAAAAAAATAGGATAAAAGAAAAAAAAGATTCGAAATAAACTTTGTTGATTACTGCAGCCAACTTATATCGAGGAAAGAGGAAAGCTGAACATCATGAAGGAATTTGATGAAAGAACAATTTGGACAAGTGATCAGATTCCTCTGATGGCATCTTATAACAGAGGTTTATTAATATCATTTTGCTTATTCCTTCTACATTGTAGACATCTATGCCTACATATACCATTCATGTTATCATCTTATGTGTAGGAAAAATGCAACATTCTGTGTGGGTTGCACATTACATGAATTCCAACCACATAATGGAAAACATTAGTTCATCGGATGCAGTCCCTCATGGTGTATTGCCAAAATATTTATCTTTTCAAAGAATATGGCAGGGGAAGGGTGCCCATACTGCTGCTTGTAAGGTAATAATTTACTCAGTACATTCTTTGCATAGTTATATAAAGACATTTTACATAATGGTTTCTATATTTTAATAATATTTGATCTACACTGTTTGATCTTTATGTATATATACTATCATTTTTTTTTTTTTTTTTTATAGTTTTGTTGTCCCTTGCTTGACTTTTTATGCAAATTGTTAAATAGGTTTTTTTAGCGACCGACGACGACAATTCTCCTATTATATGTTTTCTTCATAAAGAACAAAAGAAGTTGTTGTGTATAAGGCTTCAGAGTGCTGAAATAAATAATGAGATACTCTTTGAGGTTAAACCTGACATGAGTTGGAGCATATCTGCCATTGCAGCTGCATCTGTGCGTGTAACGCGCCCAAGGTAGAGCAATTGCTCTTTTTTGTTTATTTTCTTGGTCAATTTGTATTTCCACTATGTGAAGATAAGCATCTGCATTTTTTTCTCTTCCAGAGTTAAGGTGGGCCTTTTGCCTTATTCAGATATCATAGCTTTGGCGCCAGACAGTACTCTTTTTCTATATGTAAGTTCTAGTAGTGCTTATGGTACTGAATAGTTGGGACCTTTTTTTTCCCTTTCTCCTCTCTTTTCCATGTTTTTTTAACGAACATTTTTGGGAATTTTTCTTGCATCTTCCCTTCCTCATGCTTTGTTGTATGTGCCTAGGCTTCCTTTTTGGTCAGAATCTCTATCTTGCTAAGGTCTAAGCATATTTTTCTTTCCTTGGATGAAAGGAAGAAAATCAACAAACCACCAGAGCATTTTTATTTTTTATTTTGAGATTTAGAATAACCTATTAGAAAAATGGGCTATGTTCAGCTTGGGTGGGCTGAAAGTTAAAGGCAGGAATGTCATTGCAGTGAGCACATATTGAATTGTGTGACATTGATCCTATCTGTGTCTTGGGTCAACAAGGTGGCCCAATTGCTATTAAAATAATGGTGAATATTGATTTGGACAGTGAAATGAGAACTTATTTTGAAAAAAAAAAAAAACACACCTCAACTAGAAACCGACCGTGAAAAATAATTTTTTTAGTGAATCTCTTTGAGCACTTCAACTGTTCAGAAGTTTTCCCTAGTGGTTCCTCCTTTTATGTTGAGGAATGACTAGGTAACTTCCCCAAGGTTTATGGGAATGGGTTTGATGTTGGTATGATTTCAATGCATGGTCGAATAACTTCTGTTCAGCTAATGCTAACTATTTGTTCTTTAGCTAAAAGAAAGAGATACTGCAGCATTCAGGTTTACATCATTTAGAATTTGTTGTTCACAATAATGTGAGTTTTACTTGTAAAAGCTAAATGGAGAAATTATTAGCCATGTATTAAAGTACGTGTTTTTCTTGACACGAAAGTTTCTGACCATGAAAAAGACTTTTCATGCAACATTTTTTCAACTTCACCTTGGCTTTTGATAATCTTTTGCCCACCTCATCTTTCTATTTTCCTTTTGTGGATTGAACTTTTTTTAAATAAAGTTCGCATCGAAGTGAAGTTCATAATCAAATACATTTGGCAATATGCAGTCAGGAAAGCAATGCTTGTGCCGTTACATGCTACCACCTGTGTGTAAAGGACCGTTAACCCACATTTCAGAGCTTCCTGATTCAGCATCTGTTTCCCATGAGTCCAAAATAATTGAACTGACTGATGCCGTTGAGGAGCGTCTCAACATAATAACAAACAATGGTCAGGTAGGCTGTTATGTCTTCTGTTGTTCATTATTTATCATTTCCTTCTCCCATTTCTTTGGGGCCTTTGTGACTTTAGCAGATCTATTAATTTTTTGTTCTGCAGATATTTAGGTGTTCATTACGCAGAAGTCCTTTGTCTTTGTTGGTCAGTGATTGCATTGCAGCATTGTCTCAGGGGCTTACTTCATCCTTTTACAATCACTTTTTTGGTCTTCTTTGGGAAGATGGAGAATCTTCCAGTTCAGCAGGGGCCAACTCTATGTTGACCACAGAATGGGACTCCTTTAGCAGTGTTATTATGCAAATATGTAAGAAGTATAATGGTCTCCAGAAAGATCTTTCAAATTTGAAGCCACGCACATCATGGGAGTTTCTAGTGAGCAGCAATTTTCACAAGAGCTTCGGGGAACGTAATTTTATAAATGGTACGTGGTTTGGAACGTCAAGTGACACACACAAATTGGAGCCTTCTTGCATAACTCTAGACAGTACTCAGAGTTCAGAAAAACCGTTTTACTCCCAGTTATTGGCAGAGAGTCTTGATTGTTTGCATGCAGTATATGAGAATTTGAAACTTGAGAAGCTTCGTAAAAGGTAACTCTTTATTTTGTTTTCCGTGTGAATGTTGCTTCTTTTACGCTTCTCTTTTAAATTGTTGCTTTAATATTTGAATAACCCGTTATCCAGCGAGTGAGAGGTAGTCACTCCAGCGAAGTGGTGTTCATACAGTATGCTGCAGGATTGGCAACTTCTAGTTTCAAAATTATAAATGAAAACCACGATGCTTTGTGATTCCTTAGTTGGAAACTAATAATAGCCTCAAGTCACGTCTTGTTATTATTTAGAATAAGTTGGCCTAATGGTTATATTTTTTAGGAAAAACAAAACTTTCATTGGAAATAATGAAAATAAATACAAGGACACATGAAAAACCAGCCCAACAACAGTAGTCCAGCCCCTTTTAGGTTCCTATGAGTTTCCTTAGCTTAATGATCATTGAGGCTAGTGAAAAATGTTAAGGGGCTTATATGGAATGAGTACAAACCATGATTATTTACCTTGGTTTTAGATTCCTAGGAATTTCCTTGTCAACCGAATGTTACAAGGTTAGGTAGTTGTCCCATGAAATCAATTGTGTATACGCACTTGAGTATTGAAAAAAGAAATCAAAGTTTGTCATTAAGTATCTGAATAGGATGGGTGTTTTCTTCATGCCTAGAATGCTGGTTGTCTTCTTTAATATGCACGTAAAGCAATTATTTTTCCTGCATTTATATATTAATAATTCTTGCACCGACGAATGAATTTGGGGTTTAGTGCTTTTAAAGGATTGCAGTTGCAGTTTTATCGGAACCTTCTGTATACATGAGTCATAATACTTCTTTTTTTTCACTTCTGTGCATTTATTCTACTTTATTCGTCCCTAATTATTTTTTTCCTAGGGATTTGGAACTTCTGTCAACATTATTATGTGATATCTCATGGTTTCTGGGTCAGCAAAGCTATTTGGATCATTACATTCGCGATTTCCCTTCTCTTGCTAAACAAGTTGGAGTTTGCATGACCACAAGCTCTCAGAAAAAGCCTCCTAGTTTATTCAGATGGCTGGAGAATTGCTTGCTACATGGTCATACTTCTGCTAAGTTAATTGATCTGCCATCTTTAATCCTTAATGAGGAAAGTTCTGTGGTAAGCTGGTCAAGAAAAATAGTCTCGTTCTATAGTTTGCTAGCTGGTTCAAAGCAGATAGGGAAAAAACTCTCTACCGGTGTTTACTGTAATATTGCAACGGGATCACATAGCACAAATGAGGAGCTCGTGGTTTTAGCAATGGTTGGGGAGGCATTTGGGCAGCAGCAGCTGGACCTATTGCCTTCCGGTGTATCTCTTCCCTTGAGACACGTAAGTTATGTTATAGAAGCAGTTTCGTTATTTAAGATGTTCGTCCCGTCATGTCTGGAAATTGATGCATGTAATTGCTTTGGTTTCAAAGATATCAAGAATTCATAATGTATGAACCGAAAATAGCATGTGTAGTGCTGTTTACGGGATTTCAGTATTTTTGCCATATATGCATGTATTTATTCTAGGTAATAAAATGATCGTATTTATTCTAGGTAATAAATGAAAGAGGAATTTCTTTTATCCTCGATCGCTTTAATGTTTTATAAGGACGACAATGCAGTGAACTCTATATCCTCTTATTTTTATTAAAAACAATTTAGGCGTTTTACCCCAATTGGTTTCTTATTCTCTTCAATTGCAATTTTACTTATCTGAACTATTGGCTTTTAAACTTCATAGGCATTGGATAAGTGCCGGGAATCTCCCCCAAATGACTGGCCTGCTGCTGCATATGCACTTCTTGGCCGGGAAGATTTGGCCATGTCCAGTTTGGCACGTTCTTGCAAACATAAGGAATTTGAAACACAAACAAATATGAATTTAATTTCTATGTCTACTCCATACATGCTGCATCTGCATCCGGTAACAATCCCTTCGGCAGTTTGTGATACAATGGGACTGGACGCCGGCAAGATTGAGGATGCAGATTCTATTGAAGGATCTACAACAGATGGTATGGAGCATATTTTTAACTCTAGCACACGGTTGCAATATGGCCGGGACCTAAGATTAAATGAGGTATGTGCTTTGTCTCTAATGTTGGATGCGTTTTCTAGATATATAATGGGAGTTGTATTGATGAGGATAATGGTATGAGCAGAGGGTGGGAGCTTATATAAGAGCAGAAGCAAAGTAAAAGGATAAAGATAATTACAACACGTGTTTTATTTGAGAGCCCACAGAGCCGTAAAATAGCTAACATCTTCCCCCAGTTGATTAAAGGAGCCCTCTATTCCACAAAAAACATGCTTGTCTCTTTTTAGCTAGATAACCCAACAAATAGCAACGATAGAAAGGAGCCACAAAGTTTGCTTCTAGTCTGAATGAGAGAAAGACCTGGAGAAGTTCTGGAACAAGGCAGCCTTATTGAAATCGTTGTGGAAGGAAAACCAAAAATTGTTATGCTTAGGACCCGATGGCCACTGCATGTTTATTGTTGCAAGAATGTTTGTATTATCTTTATTGAACTAACATCATTCCTGTATTTGTGGTTGCCAAGAATTTCAATTGACTGGTGGGATTGGATCTTTCTTGGTTTGAATAATTTTCCAATATCATGATATATTCTAGGATTTTCATTGCTGCTCTTTCTTCTACTAGGTTAGAAGACTTCTGTGCTCTGCAAGACCTGTAGCAATTCAGACATCTGTTAACCCTAGTGCTTCCGATCAGGACCTACAACAGGTAATTCTATGTTTAACCTTTGGTCTCCTCTTTTAAATCATAGAACTCTTAATCAGGTATATGATAGTTGAAGTGCGAAAATAGTTATTTACTTGATCATTTGTCCTTTATTGAAGTCTTGGATTCCAACCCACGAATTTACAATGAGTATTCTCTCATAATGATGAACTGATTTTCTTGGGGTCAGAGCCTTGTCTAAGATTTTTTAATCAGTTTGGGGTTTGTCTTCTAAGTGAGGCTAGGGTTTTAGAAAGAGTCATATTTTTTAGCATTGAAAGAGAAGCTGTAGGGATATATCAATAAATAATTGAAACGCCTCAAGCAACTCAATGGGGATTTTCAGACATTTTTTCTGTTGGTGACATTTACTTCCCTTTGACACTCGAGAAAATCATCTATTCCAGTATAGTTGTTTTCTTTATTTTCCATTGGTATGTTTTTTTATTATATTGAAAATAAAATTAATCGTCTTTTGTTAATAATTGTTATATTATTCAGCTGCTAATGATTTCTGAACAACTTATAAATATCTCTGTTTCTAAAGGCCCAGCTCTGGCAACTTGCGCAAAGGACGACTTCTCTTCCCTTTGGCCGTGGTGCATTTACTCTTGCAACCATATATACTCTTCTAACAGAGGTTTTTCCTTTTTCCATCATGCATAAGCCTTCTTGGATGGATGTGATTTTTTACTATTTGCGAAGCTTAACTTGTATTATATTGTCTGAGATGCATTTTTCTTATCGATCTGGCAAAATACTTCTGTAGGCCTTTGTAGTACCAAAGCTTGTATTGGCTGGGCGGCTGCCTGCACAACAGAATGCAACGGTATGAGTATGATTATGCTGTATCATGTTTTTAGTTTATCATTCGCTTGACTTGTATGCATGGGAAATTATTTTGCTACAAAAGTTACTAAAAGAAACCCTATACTTCAGTTTGATATCCATTGCTCATAAATTATAAATATTCATCTTATACAGCCAAGGAAAAATATTTTCCCTTCTATGGAACGAAAGAAATGTTTTGTGAGAAGGAAAATTCCTCTTTACCTTGCATTTACTTCCACGCGTGTTAGTTATATTATTTATCTTCCTTTTGATTGGAATATCTTGCGAACATCTTCTCTCAACACATGCCTCCACCACTATCCTGTACAGGTTAATTTGGATCCAAATGTCAGGAATGTAGCAGAGATCAGAACATGGCCTGAGTTTCATAATGCCGTTGCTGCTGGACTAAGATTGGCCCCTCTCCAGGTTGGAATTAAATCATTCTAGAAGTAAAACATCCATTCTTTTCTTTACCGTCCATTGTATTTCATATTTTACCTCGTTGTGGTTACATTACATGAAGCACTTACTGAGGACTAAGAAAGTTGTGCCTATTAGGCGATTTTCTTCTTTCCTCACATCCATTTATAATTTTATTTATAACTGTCCCTTTGTGAGAATATTAAGAATCAAATTCCTTAATAAGCTATTGCCTATTTCCTCATATCCATTTATTATTTATTACTGTCCTTTCGTTAAACGATATTTTATGCCATTTGGCTGGAGTACCAAAAGGGATCAGCAGATTTAGCTTTTTCATGGTCAAATTGAATCACGAAAGCAGTTTGGAGACAGAAATATTGGAATAGAAGAATTTTCTGAGGAGAAATAAGGAGCAAAGTGAGTTACTACAGCATATTCTCCTATGCGGTTGAACAATCAAGAGAAAATTCCTGGTTGATTGTTATTTTCTCTTCTGAAGGGCTTGTAATAAAATCTCGACTGACTGATTATTCCAGTGGACGTCTAAGCTGAACCACTTTTAAACACTGCACAATTTCTTCTTCGTACCTTCGTGTATAACTCAGGTTCTATCTTTTGTTTCCTTTTTTTTAAAGAAAAAAAAAAAAGCAATGGGTGACCTTACATTAAGTGGTTTCTCTTCAAATATTTCTGATTTCAGCTTATTGGAGAATTTCTTCGTGAGCTCCAGATCCTGAGCTTGGGCAATACTTATTCCCTCAGCCTTCTTTTTTCTTTTTTGATTTTAATACGAATATTTATTCTAAAAAGAATTAATTGTTTTATGTTCATATCTTTGTCATATGCTACTAGTACATCATCGACTTCAATGATTCTTCAACATTATTATTTCCAGGGGAAGATGTCGAGGACATGGATTATTTATAATAGACCCGAGGAGCCTAATGCCGTTCATGCTGGACTTCTTCTTGCTCTGGGATTACATGGTTATCTGTGTGTTTTAACAATTACTGATATATACCAATACTATGCACCGGTAAGGTGTCCTTGGTTCAAATAATTTAAATTCCTACTAATTCATACTGATGCGTTAGTCTACTCAATCATAGTCTTGAATTGCTTGATCTTGTGTGCATCCAAACTCCATCTTCAGAACCCCACTTGAACTTTACCACTTTTGGTTATTCCAATTGCTGTGCTGCCATTTATTCATTCAAGAAGGCAAAAAGTACTTCCATTGAAAGAAAACAAGGAAGATAAGACATCTTCCCTGCCACCTCCTGAAGTTGTGAGTCCTAGGCTCCGGTTAGGAGAATAGCTACAAAGTTTTCTATGGGTAGAGCATTGTTGGGAGGAATTGAGGCAATACAGAACATATTGTATATAAGATTATCTGTAGTATAAATCTCAACTGTTGTGTCTTTATTATGTTGTTTCACCTGTCTAATTTTCTTTTGATGGTGTAACTTCTAACTTTGATCCTTCTTTGCACACGCGCGCGCACACACACACATGTTTGCATATTACCACATTCCATTGTTTCTATAACATGAGTATACCACATGGGATTAGTTTAATGCCATAATGGCACTTTAATTATATTTGTGTTTTGGCATTTTTTGATCAGTCCTGAAGTTAATGTTATAATTTTCTTCTTCAACTTCCTTTTAGCAACATGAAGCCACAACAGTTGGATTGATGCTTGGCTTGGCTGCTTCTTACAGGGGCACAATGCAACCTTCAATATCTAAGGTGTATTCTCAGTTTCTATTGACGATTCAAATTTTTCTTTAGTCTTTTGTTTGGTCTTTCAATATTTTCTTGTCAACCTTCTTTACTTTTGCTGATAACCATGGCTATAATTTGCACTGTCCATAGTTATATAAGTATTACCACTGAACTACCTTTTTCTGTATTCTTCAGTCATATGTTTTTTTTATTCATGTGTATTATTTGACAATATATAACTTGTGATTATGTGCCAGTCTCTCTATGTTCATATACCTTCACGCCATCCATATTCCTACTCAGAGTTGGAGTTACCAACACTTTTGCAGGTATACATATAGTTCTTTCTTTCTTTCTTTCTTCTTCTTCTTCTTCTTCTTCTTTT
>NC_036638.1:717135-717490 GCF_002806865.2 Cucurbita pepo subsp. pepo
TTTTTTTTTTTTTTTTTTTTTTTTTTTTTTTTTTTTTTTTTTTTTTTTTTTTTTTTTTTTTTTTGTAGAGATTAACCCACAGTTAATGACTATATCTCTATCTATGGCAATCAGTAGATTTTGACCATGTATTTCTTTCTTTTTCCAGTCAGCAGCACTAATGTCCTTGGGACTTCTTTATGAAGGATCAGCACATCCACAAACAATGCAGATACTTTTGGTATTTTCTGGGATTTCTGTAAAGTTACATTATTCTTCATCCAACCCAAGTATTGAAAATTTTGCTGGTTACATGTTTGGGTGAATTATCCCTGCATCTTGTGTCCTTTTTTTTTCTTTTGGAGGGGGGGGGGGG
>NC_036638.1:717642-743561 GCF_002806865.2 Cucurbita pepo subsp. pepo
TGGGGGGGGGGGGGGGGGGGGTGTCTATATGTACTTATACCTAGTTAGACTTATTCTTCTTCATTTAAAAAAATATATAAATATATTGAAATAGAAAAAAATTGTATTCTTTCATCATTAATCTTACCTGTTTGATATTTATGTTACAGGGAGAAATAGGCCGGCGAAGTGGAGGTGATAATGTCCTTGAACGAGAGGGTTATGCTGTTTCAGCAGGCTTTTCCTTGGGTCTTGTTGCATTGGGTATGATTAGTTTTATTCTAATCATTGCGAATTGGAAACTGAAGGTATGAACAGTAAATACTAATTTTGTTCTGTCAAATGAAGGTCGAGGCAAAGAATCAGTTGGTTTTACAGATTCAATAGTTGATCGATTATTCAACTACATTGGTGGAAAAGAAGTTTGTAATGTAAGGTCTCACGCTCTTGATCTTTTATTTTGTTATTTGTACTTCTCTTAAACTGAAAAATTGCAAGGTATGATGAACTTGATTTTATAGTTTATCTGAATCTGTTCCTGTCTTATTCTTTAGCCAGAAATTTCTCTTTTCTCTACAGAGGAGCACAACCGTATGATCACACAGGTTGTATGAAGTTAAGGAATAGTTTCAATTTTTTCCTTGTTTGAAGAGTCCTTGGTGGGAGTTCTATTACTGGAGATTCCTTGGAAAAGTTATTTATTACTTCTTAGGTCCCTTGTATGAAGAGTTGCTGGTGGTTAAGAAACATTTAATGCATCGATGATGGGGTTCTTGAGAGTTGATTAATCTAACTGTGACGTTAGAATATGATGTTTAAAATCCTTTATTGGTATTTTTTTGCACGACTCTTCATCTTATTGGATCAATTAAGGTTGGACTCTTGAATTTCTCAAAGAATCCAACCACCTATTTATGATTCCTCAAATTCCTTTGTCGTATTTAAGGAGCAAGTTGTCTTCTCCATCACTCTTATCAATATGGTTAAAAGTTTCTGCATTGATAGTTAGTTTTGAAAGAAATCAAAGGATTTTCAATAACAAGAATCCTCTTTGGTCAGATCGGTTCATTTAGGCTCGTTTGAAGGCTTCTTCTTTCTGTGCTCTCACCAACCTCTTTGCTGGGCATTCTATCCAAGATTGATGTCTCATTTTACATGCTTTTACTTCTCCGTTGTATGCCTTTTTTTCTTATTATTCATTCCCTTGTGGCGTTTGTCACTTTTGAGCATTAGTCTTATTTCATCGATGCGTTTGTCACTTTCATTTCTTGTTAAAAAAAATACGGGTTGATTTTTGTACTTACTGTTCTCTAAAATAATCCTTCATCCAGATATTGTCAATGAAATGTGTATCTAGTGCAAGCAATCTGATATATTGTTTTCTTGCTCTCATTTAGATGGTGGATGGGACCGTGGTCAACGTTGATGTCACTGCCCCTGGAGCTACTATTGCTCTCGCGTTAATGTTCTTGAAAGTAATTATATGAAACTATCTATTTTTGCTGGTCTGAAACAGCATAAAATAATATAATTATATGCATGAGTGGAATTAAACTTGTTTTCTGCTTGGCGTGTCTGACAGACTGAATCAGTTGCGATTATGTCAAAGCTATCCATCCCTAAGACAAATTTTGACTTGCAATATGTGAGACCTGACTTTATCATGATTCGTGTCATAGCTCGAAATCTTATAATGTGGAGCAGGTACCAATTTTTAATCAGATTTGCAGCAATCAGATGTCCTATTCCTTCATTAAGATCATATGTTGATGAAATAAACTATTGTAGGGTTCATCCATCCAGAAACTGGGTCGAATCTCAGATTCCTGAAATTGTTAAGAATGTTGTCAAGTGCCTCAAGAGTGATGATAATGATACTGATGAATTGGATGCCGAAGCATTTGTTCAAGCTTATGTCAACATAATAATCGGAGCATGTATTTCTATTGGTAAGATGTCATTTTTATGGATTTAATATGACCAACAATAGTCACGTGTGTTTCTGCTTAAATCTCACTGAGACTTGTGATATATGTCAAACAGAAATGCACCTCTGGTAGCATCTTATATGTGCACGAAACATGCATGTAACTACAAGCATTTTTATGCCTAATTTTCTTTTCATCTTCATGTTCTTCCATATTATTGCTGAATGTCCATGTCCGTGCTTCTTCAGAGCATCCTACCTATCTTTGATTAATGCATATTCAAGAAATCTAGAATTTGGCCTTCTTGCTTTAAATTATTGTGAGACAAGCATTTTACATGTAAACTTGGGAGTCTTAATTGTGAGCTCTGGGACAGGTTTGAGGTTTGCTGGTACAAAGAATGGAGATGCGCAGGAGATACTTTATAACTATGCCGTCTACTTTCTAAATGAGGTCAGACGCTGAACTAACTGTTGCACCTCTAGGCCGTTTAATTCTTGTATGACATTTTTCCTGTTTTGCAGATCAAACCTATCTCCATAGAGAAGGAAAGTCCCTTCCCAAAGGGATTGTCTCGCTACATTGATCGAGGCACTTTGGAGACATGTGTCCATTTAATTGCTCTTTCCTTGTCCGTGGTAAGCAGAATCTTTCTTTGTTTCCTCTCACCCATCTTCATAAATGTAGGATTTAAATCCCAGGTGATGACTTTGTGAACAGGTAATGGCTGGCTCTGGAAATTTACAAACCTTTCGCCTCTTAAGATTCTTGCGCAGTAGAAATTCTACTGATGGTCATGCTAACTACGGCATTCAGATGGCAGTAAGTTTTCTAAGTTAATTTGGATCTTGCTTTCTACATGTAAACCTAAAAGGATCCTTGTAATCAACTATAAGTATGTAAAATCTTACTGATACTGAAGGGTGTAAACTAGGTCATTGATCATGCATGTCATTGTTTCTAAAGCTTTCCTTTCCAAAGTATTAATTGAAAGGACTACTTGAATGTGTGACTGTCTGAAACAAACGCTTACTTAATTTTGACATTCTCTTGCAAAATGAGTCAGTAAACAGGTATGTTGAGGAGTTCACGTAAGCGTTGAATCAATGGGAACAAAGTAGAGTATGAACAGCCTATTTTGTTCTTTGAAAAGGAAAATTAACACCTTCTTAGCCTCAGCTGGCGTGTTCTTAGCAAAAAGGAAGATACAATCGATCATCTTTTCCTCTTCTGCTTCTACTCTTGGCTTTTCTTACGGATCGTCAAGCTCACACCTGATATCTAAGATTGAAAAATTAGAGGCTAAGCTTTGTATTATTCCAATGATGCTTAATTTCAAACTTCAGAAAGAAGATTGGAGAGTTATTTAAAAGATTTTGAGAGATCGCTGGTTGGAAAGTTAAACAATCGTACCCTAAAACAATCAGATAACTCAGTGGATAAGTGTTGTGAGTCTGCAAGTTTCTTCACCTACAGTAATTTCTATGTTATTTGATAGTTGCACCTCTTGTGGGATCAGAAGTATAGGTTATTGTGTAAGATTCAATGATCAACTCAATATCAACTTTATGATATTGTTTCTTTGTCTGAGATTAATATGGTTTTATGGAAGACTGAGTTGAATTATATAAAATGAAATTCTCTTCATAGTTGTTGAAACTCTAAATAATCTTCAGGTAAGCTTAGCTATTGGATTCTTGTTTCTTGGGGGAGGTACACGGACGTTTTCAACTAGTAACGGTGCTGTTGCTGCATTGCTAATAACTCTTTACCCACGCTTGCCTACTGGTCCAAATGACAATCGATGTCACCTCCAGGTATAATAATTTACTCTTATTTATTTACTTATTGTACAGCTTATAACTAGCTGCAGAGTGAGAAAGGAATGTATAATTTCTTATGAAAGTAATGGAGAGAAGTTTTTTTTTTTTTCCCTTAACCACTCTGGTAGTCCTGCAGCCTTAAAATAATAACCGGCTACCAATTCCGAATGGAAATTTCCGTAGTCTGGCCAACAATCAATATGCGTATGTCTGATGTAAGAAGCACTTGCCCAAATATGGATCATGGGCATTCGATATTTTTGGTGATGATTCATCATGTTGATACAATGATTCATAATTTATGAAAAGATAATAAGGCCATAGCCTTGGCAAATATATTTGTGAAACTGTATATATTTAAATATATTTGTATATTTTTAGATAAAATTATAAATTTAGTCCCTATAGTTTGGAAAAGTTAGAATTTAGTCCCTATTATCTTAAAAGTTAGAATTTTGTTCTTATGATTTGATAAAATCTCATTATTAGTCTTGTGGTAGGGACTTGGAAATCATTTAGTTCACATATTATATATATTTACAAAAATATGATGTTTTTAACTCCCATAAATTAATTTCTTATATTTCTTTTTATGAATTAACCCCTTTAAAATTTTCAAACAAGAATAAATAATAATTGAACACTCTAGTTCAAGTGTCTGATATTGTCTGACACTTGTGTGTTCTCCAAACTAAAGTAATAATGCTTCATTAGTACTATCATATGTGTTGTTAGAGCATGTTTATTGTTGTAAATAGGAGTTTATTAGTTTCTTGTCTTCTATTCATTATTGTATTTTTACACTAATAGTTTTAGGTATAGACATATATGAAACTCGAGTACTGGAATGGATCGAAACATTCTCTCATATATTGTCTATCACATTATGTAGCTCATACAAATATACATTACAGGGAAGGAGAGAGTGAAGTCACTTTGTAGCTTTATATTCAAAATACAAGTAGTTCTAGTAGGTATTTATTCAATGGAAAGAGGTCCAAACTTTTGCTGCGTTTAATGAAATTACTCTTAAAAGAAGTGGTTGTGTATCTTTCTCCTGTGTTTTCTAACTTTCGTTATCAGTAGTCTTTTCCTCCCTAGCAGTACATGTTCAGGTTTCTTATCCAAGAAAAAAAAAAAACTTAATCAATAGCATATTTTACTGAAAGGTTCTCTCTTGTCAGGCATTCCGACATTTATATGTTCTTGCAACTGAGGCTCGCTGGATTCAGACTGTGGATGTAGACAGTGGTCTGCCAGTCTATGCTCCTCTTGAAATCACTGTAACAGAAACTGAGCATTATGCCGAAACTACCTTCTGTGAAGTTACTCCTTGTCTTCTACCTGAACGTGCTACTGTAAGTTCTAGATGTTCTATATGAGAATTGACTGATCTGCACATTTTATTTTCTAAAAAAATGCCTTCAGTCATTTTCCTTTGCATTGTTTTGATTTGTATGCCACATGTAGATGTGTCCATGTAGAATAGTGGACCACCAATGTTATCATTGTTTCCGCAATAATTTATGTAAAAGCGTCTGCATTGTTCCTTCTATTTGAAATTAAATATCCAATTTTATTTGTTCTCACAGTTAAAGACCCTACGCATATGTAGTCCTCGGTATTGGCCTCAAGTAATAGAACTTGCCCCCGAAGGTTGGTGGTTGGCTTCTTTTCTTTCTTGTTTACATACCAATTCATTCTTTTTTTAAAAAATTACTTACCTTGTTGTTCCATGACTTTCATTCATGTTTATTCTCTGTTCTATTTTCTTTGGTGTATCAGATACTTAAATTTCTATTTTTTTCCACCAGATAAATCTTGGTGGAATGTTGGGGACAAAAATAATCCATTTAGCTCTGGTGTTTTATACATCAAGCAGAAAGTTGGAGCTTGTTCGTACATTGATGACCCTATAGGCTGTCAGTCACTGTTATCACGAGTAATGCACAAGGTAAATTCATCCTTTGCATCTATTGAGAGTTCTAGTGGTATCATTGTGGATAACACCATTCTCTCTGTCCAGGTTTTTGGGTCCCGGGGTCTATCATCACGCAATTTGTGTAATAGTGGCCCTAGCAGACCTAATTATGCAAGCGTAGATCAGTTGATTGGTACCTTCTCGTCAGATCCTAGTTTGATTGCATTTGCGCAACTGTGCTGTGATCCTTCATGGGATGGCAGGCAAGTAGGCTATTTAGTAATATGTTGGATTTCCTAACTCCGTGTGTTCGTTACTTAGTCCAAATCTTCACATTTTCATTCACCTTTTTGTTTTAGATGTCTATTTTCCTTTGATTAGGCAACATTTTAGTTTTCTTCCTTAATCATTTTGATCTAGTTACTCGACCATTTTGATCATACGACATTTTGTATTATTACAGTTATTTTCTTTGCTACCATGACCATTTTAATCAAGTTTACTTTAACCACATGAGTAAAAAACTCAATTTGAGGCATCGAGTTGAGTCTTAAGATCATTAAGTAATGTGCTCTACAGGTGGTGTCGGTCATGACTTGGTAAAGCTTCTTAGGTTGGCTGTGATGTAAATGGAAAGCTGTGGTGTAACTAAAAAAGTATATTGACAAATAGTAAAGATAGCATGTGTAGATTTGCTTTTGCCTTCAAATCATGCCCTATCATAAGCTTCAATAGTAACTCAGTAGATTGAGAACTGCACACCTGAAGTTAAAAATTTCAGATGATCCACACTAATTTTTTCTTAAACATGAATAAAGTGCTTTCAAACTTTATTATTATTATGATTTTGCATTTTGAACTATAACTCAAGAGATTCTATTTGGAATTATAGGTTTGAATCAGATAAGCTAACCGCCTAATGGCCAGGTCGTTCAGTTGGGAAAAAAATTACCGATTGAACCTGACAAATAATACTGATTCATGTATATTCCAGCTTTTGTCTTTTGATATCATTGGTTTCCTCTGCTAAGTACTTTTTCTCTTTCAAAGTATCCTGTTTATTGAACCAAAGGTATCAATAATAAATGGTATGAGCATATGAATGCAGATTGGACGTTGATTTTCAGGAATTTTGCTTGCAAGTTCTGTTTGAGTGTGTGAGCAAGGACAGACCAGCTCTTTTGCAGGTAAATGCAGTCTGTTGAAAAGTCGAAAACTTTACTGCTTTTTTTTGAAGTCCTTGTCATTTTTAACACATTGTAGAAAAGTGTAGCTTGGTAAGCTATCCACTGAAGTGGATGCTGCAACTCGTTCTTTGAGAATTAAGTCCTTCGAAACGTGGTTTTCTGTTTACCCCAATGCAGGTTTATTTGTCATTATATACAACGGTTTCTTTGATGATTGATCAGGCCAAGGGTGGTGCGGTTATTCTTGGTGACTCACTCTGTTTATTTGACCTAAAGGTTGGCTATCTTTACGTGGCACTCCATCATCCATTTGAATTGTTTATCTATAAAAGATTTTAGTAAAGTTCTATCAACTATCAGTTTCTTACAATTTACATCTATATGTATCGGAGAACGTGACTTCTTATTTTATGTTTCTTGCAGCTTGCGATAGCATATAATGAGGCTCTGTTGAGTGGAAAATTGACCACTTCAAGAGGCAGCATTGTGCAGTCTAATTTTTTGGGGTCTCTCAGGAAGCGGGTAGAAGAAATTCTAAGTTGTTGTCAGAGCTTGAAGAATGATTTTCGCAATTACTTGGATTCAGGAAGGTGGCCAAGTGGAGATATACAAGGAGTGAGAAGTACAGTATTCCTATCTTGGTATCTTCAGTGGTATAGCATACCAGATTCATCTTTAATCAAGATAGCCATGCGAAAAATCAAACCGAAATTTCAATCATCATCTGTAGTTCCCTTGTTGAGCTTGCTATTCCCACGAACCCATTTAAATGCAATTCTCGAGATGGATAAGGCTTTATTTTCAGTTTAAGTTGCCTGTATGCTACCTGAATGAGGTCAGTTGAAGGGAGTTGAGTTGTGGGTGGAAATTCTCTCCAAATAATATTAATTGTTGCAGTTTCTTCTCAGATGGTCAAGAACTGATTGGTTGTGGACTAAACGAACCAGGTAGAATAAGTAGGTTTAGGCGACTTGAACGAAGTTGGACTCCGTTAAAAGGGGGATCGAGTGGTTTGGATACTTCGGTTGCAATTTGAGTAGGTTTTTTGTGATTCAGTTCTGACCTAAAAGCGGTAATGTGAGCAATGCAGGCTTCAACAGAAATGTCTTATAGCTCTGTTCGTTCTGTGAGCAGTGTTAGAGGATATTAGTCAATGTTGGTGGGAGATGTTGACTATATTTGTAGAATAGTTATGCCTTAGTGTCAAAGAGAAGTAGCAGATTCGGTGTAGTCAAATTGCTCGTTATGCTCCATAAACCGAGTCCATGAGCTTGGGAAGAGAAGTAACAGGCCGTTTACGGGTTAAGCTAGGTGAAGATGATGTAGGTGCCAAGCCTGACTATTCAACTGGGCACAAGTTCAGGATTGATACTGAATCATTGTCACCCTTTTTTTGTAGTTGTAGCTTTATTGTGTAAATTAAAAAGCATATCCGTTTGAAATTTGCTGTCAAAAGCAATCTTGTTTTTAACATTTCATTCATTTTGTAAGTTATGGTGATGTCTCTACTTAAGCCAAGCAGCGAATTTTCAAAATATCTAAACACATTTCATTCAATTTGTGTTATGCTGTGTGTTTTGAGATGAATGAATCTTCATCTTCACCCACTCAGCTGCCAGACCTAAGTTGTGAAGGCATTTAAGTCTTTTTTCTTTCATAAAAAGCTCTTAAGTCATTATTTGATAAAACTCTTATTGGTAGTCTTTAAATCATTCGATTAAATTTATAAATTTATTTAGCGTATAGATTTGTGGAGTTTGGTCTAGTGGTGAAAGTTGGTTGAACAATGGCATGCAAATCTGTTTTGGTCAGTTTTTTAAGTTCCTACTATCATAACCACAAATCAATTACTTTTTTTTTTTTTTTTTTTTTTTTTTTTTTTTTTTTTTTTTTTTTTTTTNTTTTTTTTTTTTTTTTTTTTTTTTTTTTTTTTTTTTTTGAATTCAAACCCAACACAAATTTTCTCAAAGAAAAATGAACCTCAAGTTGATTATACATATAATATTTAAATATATTGTTTTTGGGATTATTCAAATTTGTAACAAAATCACACAGCACTCGCAAGAATAATCCAAAAACTGTTCAAAATAAACAAGAAAAAGAAAAAGTAGAACTACGTACTCAACGCCTCTGCAGAAAACCGTGGGAATTCAATGGGTCGATTGATCAACAATGGGGCAATTCTCCGATCCATCGATTCAGATTCGGTATCCGGCCAGTGGATCTCTGAGCAGAAAGCACCGATTCTGATACACTTTCCACGCGTACTCTTCAAAGCTAAAAGAACGAAACACCGCCGTTTTCTTCTCTGCCTCGTTGCCGCCGCCGTCCTCTTTTGCTTCTGCGTCTGTGTTTTCGTCGGTCGGTGGAAGAAGAGGAGAGACTTGGGTATCCAAAGGAAGAGTAATGAGTAGTGATATTGAGATGGTGCCTGAGTTGTCGCTGCCGTCAGCCGCCGCCGCTACTGCCCTGCCTCTCACTTTCTTTACCTTTCCATTGCTCCACACCTTCAAATTTTGATAAACAGTCGGAAATAATTTTATTTTAAAAATACATTTTCAAAATTTTAATGCTAAATTTCTCTTCCTCTAATAATTTATTTTTAGAATATTAAATCAATAATTTCGAGAAATTAGGTTCGTGTGGATTTGTGAAACAAGCAGCATATTTGTCACGAATGAACGCACGTGACCAATGCCTCTCAGTTCGTGCAATCAAACAGCTTTTTAATTATTAATTATCAAATATCCTGACCCATTAATTATCATTTTCTATTCATTAAAAAAAAAGAGATTAAATTAACAAAACGACAGCGTATAGTCTTACTTGCGCAATATCTCCGATTGAAACCATCACAGAATCCGCCGCCGTTGCCGCCGTCGCAACCCAGCCGGAATCTCCTAATACAGAACACCTCTGGTTCTTGCTCTGATAATGCAATCCGACAATGTATGGGTAAAATCCACAGGTCACTGCCGGCTCAGCGCTTCGAGAACCTTTCGATATCCATATCAGCGACCGGAATCTGCTTCGATCCTCACCGATTGGATTCTCGAGGCCAATCGCACGAAATAGAGGCTCGATGATCTTCAGTCCGAGATACTCCATCGCTGGCACGAGCTCTTGCAAAGCTTGTAAACAAATTTCGTCCGAATAAGGCAAGCACAGCCTCGGATCGAAGCAGAACGATTCACAGGCTCCGTCCGATTCTTCGTCTTCGTCGCCTATAAATCCCCAGTCCTTCGGAAACAGTGCTTCCTTCTTCTCCGCCTGAATGTCGAATAGAGCGGCAGATTCCGACTCTGCTGAGAGAAGGAGATGAGAGGATATTTTATGATCAGTGATTTGGAAGAAGCCGAATTCGGAGACGGCGGAGAGTAGCCTACTGGAAAACTCGTCATCGGGAGAATCTGAGAAGGAAATCGTTGGTGGTGATATAACGGACGAGGAACGGCGCGTAGGAAGAGAGAGTTTGGGGGGGAGGCGATGGAGGAGCCTGGAGAGAGCTTCGGCAGCGGCAGAGGTGGAGAGGTGGTTGGTTTGTGAGGAAGGGGTGGGCGGAGGAGCTGCAGTGGCGCCGCCGCAGATGTTTGGTAACTTATTGTGATCAACTGAGGAAGCCATTGAGAGGAAGTGAAGAAGAACACGAAGGAATGAATATTTAAATGAATAAAAATGTTTCAGAGTTGGTAATAAATAAAGACGAAAAAATAACAAATTTCTTTTTCCTTTTCTTTTTCAACTCCATAAAAGGAAAAGACGAAAATGCCTAACGCCAATATGTGTCGCTTTATTCATTTAATATCAAATCACTTCACACGTGTAAAGTTATATACTTAAAAAATATTTCAATTATTAGATATGGTAGTATTTAATCTTTGAATATTATTTTTTAAATTAAATTAAAATATTAAAATTAAGAAAACAAAGTAAGGTTCAAAATAACGTTGATAAAATAAATGTAAATTATATTAGGAAATGAGTTAATAGATGGATTATTAAATATGAAATAAAAAATAATAATATTTTTATCAATATTCTTTAAAAAAGTATTTAAATTAGAAAGTAATTCAAACTAACGCTAGATAGTTTGAATGTATGTTGGGAGTCGTGCTATTTTCAGGGACTTTTTTGTCCCCTCACTTTCATTGCCCAATTATTGGGTAATTTTCCATTTTCCTATAGTCCCTACCCTCTCTGATAATTTTGTTTTGGACTTTCTCAAAAGACCTCATATCAATGGAGGAAGTATTTTTTTGTTTATAAACACATGTTCATTCTCTAAATTAACCGATGTGGGACATCCATCCTCAAACATTTGGAAAACAAAATTAATAAAATAAATGAATAAAAATGAGTAGAAAACAAAAACAAAAAGGGGAAGAAGAGCATTAAAGGAAATTAAATTAATGGGAATTTGTGATATTAAAGAAAAATAATAAATAAATAAATAAAAATTTAGGGAGGCAGCAGGTATTATGGGAGGCAGAGTGTTGGAGGAATGTGAGGCAGTGTTTGGTGCAGGTTTTGTATAGCACGGACCTTCCTCTTCCCTCCAAAACCTTATCTTTTACTCCTCTCTCTCTCGCCTCTCTTTTGCTTTCAATTATTTCCCCCCTTTCTGGTTTTTAACATTCACTTGCTCCACACCCATTTGAGCTCTGGTGCGATCATGGGGACACTTACATTGAGCTAAAGATCGCATGGTTTCTTTAGCTCAATGCTAGGGCTGTTAATTAAGCTATGTTCTAGTTTGCCAATTGGGTTAACAAAAGTTTAAATGAATTTTGTAGCAATCAAATGTAGTAGGTAGGCTGTAAGTTGTTTGTGTTCCTAGTGGCTTCTGAATTCTCATGTTTTGCATATCAGCTCCCAAGGAGTTGTCTACCCAGAGGTGTGTTATGGGTCATTTAGATTGTGTTTAGCATACCACCACAAATGGGCATTGGGTTTCTGTACTTTCTTTTCCACCAGCAACTCATCTGCTTCATATGTCTTTGATAATGATAAGTTTGGGATGTGGAGCATAGGCAGTTCCCTATAAGTCTGGATTTTCCACCCCTTATAGATTCTATTCTTGTGCTTACCGTGCTCGTTTAGTGTAACGACCTAAGTCTGCTGCTAGTAGATATTGTCCTATTTGGGTTTTCCCTTTCGGGTGCCAGTGAGAACGCTGAGCCCCAAAGGGAGTGACACCGTGCGGTGCGAGGAAGTTGGACCCCAAAGGGAGTGGAAACTGAGCGTTGTACCAGCTTACGCTGGGCCCCAAAACGGGTGGATTATGAGATCCCACATCGATTGGAGAGGAGAACGAGTGCCAACATCCAGTGAGGACGCTGGGCCCAAAGGGAGTGAATGGTGAGATCCCATTGGAGAGGGGAACAAGTGCCAGCGAGGACGTTGGTCCTGAAAGAGGGTGGATTATGAGATCACACGTCGGTTGAAGAGGAGAACAAAACATTCTCTATAAGTGTGTGGAAACCACTCTCTAGCCCTAACAAACGTCTTTTAAAACCTCAAAGAAAAGCCCAAAAAAAATAATATCTTTGTGGGCTTGGTCCGTAACTTCAGATTGCTTTCTGATATGGATTACATTAAAATAGAGAACAGCAGAAGAAATTAAGGCCAAATATAGAAAAGCTGGGGATATTAGCTATGATGATTTGGAATTGTCTTTACCTTTCTTTGGTGAATCATGAATGTTCTCCGACTGTTAGATGTTTTTCCAGAGTGCTTATCCGGTAGCTGTAGAAGCAAGGAATAAGCTATTAGAACGACAGCAGAAGCTTGATGTATGTTTTTCAATTACAACCTCCTTCTATCTTTACATCTTCCAAGGAACATAATAGGTTTTGGTCGCTTATAAGATATGAATGTCATCAAAATGCTGTTTAACGGAGTGATAGATCGATTGTACTACTAGCAGATATTGCCATTTTTTGGCTTTCCCTTCAAAGTTTTTAAAATGCATATGCTAAGGAGAGGTTTTCACACCCTTATAAAGAATGTTTCGTTTTCCTCTCCAACCGATATGGGATCTCACAATCTATCTTCGGAGCCCAACATTTTTGCTGACACTCGTTTCTCTCCAATCAATATGGGATCTTACCGTTTAGGTGTGTCAGGAAATATTGAAGCTTAAGTTCAAGAGATTTAGGTTCTGATAGCAAACTACTGCATTTGCTCCATAATGATTCTCTTCTTTGGACTTCTGAAACAACATAATGTAGCCATAGCCAACCGCAAAACAAGTTAGGATGATCACCATGTTTGATTCTGCTCCTATTCAATTTAGTGTGGAATTTAGAGCATTCAACATACCATGTTTGATTCTTACTTTTGTTGTTCAATCCATACCTCTTACTTTGCAGATATGGGCAAGGAAGTGGCTCATAAATGGTGGCAACTGTGAGATAACAGGTATTTGGTTTGGAGTCATGAAAACTCTTTTGTTCTTGCTAGATTGAACCAGCTTGGTGCCATTGGCTCTGCTTTGCTCAATCAGGATTGCGTGTCATATGCCTTAGCCATGCCTCCAAACGTTGCATCTAGTTATTAGCAACAAAGCACAATCCAATGTAAAAGTATTTTTGAAACAAAGCACGAATAGTTCTATTCGAAACTAAAAGTAAAAACATTTTTGAGATGATTAATTAGAGAAGAAGAGAGAAAAAGTTAATGTTTTAAGGAGAATAATAATAACAATCATAAAGCTCACATTAATTATCCTTTGACTAATAGTGGATCAAATTTTAATTTGTTTTCAAATTATAAAGGCTAAATTCGTATAATATATGCATATAGAGGATCCTAGGAGAAGGAATGAAAAAGATTTGAATACTCGGGAGATTCGAGAATTGGACGGAGAAAAGTGGTTCAAATTCAACCTAAAATAGAAGGCTTCAGAGTTCATAGGAGAATATCATAATTTTTCCAGAGGTGTGAAACTTGACTTTCAAATTCCAACCCCTACTCAGTAGTCGGCCTACAAAATACAATAAATTAGAAAAACATGGCCAAATTTTACGATATCGAGTTGACCACGTCACCGTCCTCCTCCCTTCCCACCCCACCCTTCAATTACCCAATTACAGATCGTTACGTCCCTTTCAAATCTGCACATTTTTACGTTTTTCACAACTTTTCTTTTAGTGGGTATGCCTCTCTGAAATCTGAAGCCCGACCCATTTGCTTGGAAATTCCAATCAACGTCTAAAAAGTTGCCTTGTAGACGGAGGAGGAACAGTCATTGATATGAATGGTGGACTATAAATTAGACAGAGAGAGAGAGAGAGGGACCAAGTTAGAGGACAATCAACAAGAAGCACAAGTTGGGATTTATGGTTGTAAGTGAATGAGCCAGATTCTTGGCTGTGTTATCTCATATCTTCTTCTGATTTCCTTTTTATTTTAGGGTTTGTGTGTGTTGCCCCATCTGTTTTCCTTCTTTATCTTGAGCCACTTGAGGAGGATACCTGTGTTTTTCTCATCTGGGTCTCTAATGGCGAGGTGGGTCTTATCTGAATGTGGTGTTAAGTCCCTCCCCAGGATCTACCCTCGCCCTTCTAGGAATGGACTTGCTTCTAGGACTTACATGGTGTCTGAGATTAGGTCCTCGTCGGTGCCCTCTAAACCCCACTTTCTCCGTTCTTCTTTGAGTCTTTCCACTAAGCGGAAGAGTTGGGCGCTGAATGTGAGTGCTCCCGTGAGAGTTGCTTCTGTTGATGAGGATAATGAGAAGGATAAGGTTGATGGGGTTGAGAATGAGGGTGGATTCGACCCGGCTGCTGCACCGCCGTTTCGGTTGGCCGATATTCGGGCTGCCATTCCAAAGCATTGTTGGGTTAAGGATCCTTGGAGATCAATGAGCTATGTTGTGAGGGATGTGGTTGTGGTGTTTGGCTTGGCGGCTGTTGCTGCTTACTTCAACAATTGGGTTGTATGGCCTCTTTACTGGTTTGCTCAAGGGACCATGTTTTGGGCTCTTTTTGTTCTTGGTCATGATTGGTAAGCTTTCTCCATTGAAGCTATTGAATATCTCTACTTGCTTTTTGTCTTGGAATTCCTATGCCTGAATTCTATGTGGTTTGCTTTGGTTGGTGAATGTGCAGTGGGCATGGAAGTTTCTCCAACGATCCAAAACTCAATAGTGTTGTTGGCCATATTCTTCATTCTTCAATTCTAGTTCCATATCATGGATGGTTAGTTTCTGATCACTTCAAAGTTATAATGTTCTTCAAAGTTGTAATATCTTATCTTGTTCTTTAACTCAGGAGAATAAGCCACAGAACTCATCACCAGAACCACGGCCATGTCGAAAACGACGAATCATGGCATCCTGTAAGTTCTTTATAGTCTAGCCCTTCTGGATTCTTTATCTCAAGGAAGCAGTTTGTAACTAGAGATGATCATTTTGTTGAGCCTCATTCAATAGCAATGTGTTCATATCTGTTTTGTAGTTGTCTGAGAAAATCTATAAGACTTTGGATAAAGCAACAAAAACATTGAGGTTCACTTTGCCTTTCCCCATGCTTGCATACCCCATCTATCTGGTTGGTACACTCTGTTTCGTCATCATTTTGTATGAACTTCAATGTTCTGCCAATGTTTTGATGTATTCTAATGCATCCTGTTGGTGATATTACAGTGGAGTAGAAGTCCTGGTAAGAAGGGCTCTCATTTCGACCCGAATAGTGATTTGTTTGTCCCGAGCGAGCGGAATGATATCATTACATCTACTGTATGTTGGACTGCAATGCTTGCTCTGCTTGGGTGTTTATCTGTAGTGATGGGTCCTCTCCAAATCCTCAAACTTTACGGAATTCCCTACGTGGTGAGTTCAGTTTCGATCACGAATTCGTGGTGAATACTTTTTTGGATACAATCATTCACTTGTACACATGTCTGAATGTTTTCCAAATGTAGATGTTTGTCATGTGGCTGGATGTGGTCACATACCTGCATCACCATGGTCACGACGATAAACTTCCTTGGTATCGTGGAGAGGTACGCATATCGATCTTTTTGAACAAGAACACATCATAAAGTGTTATGTTTGACACCATTTATGAACTTGTCTGGCTCTATATTTGATGATCGAACAGGAATGGAGTTACTTAAGAGGAGGATTAACCACTCTCGATCGCGATTACGGATGGATCAACAACATCCACCACGACATTGGAACCCATGTCATTCACCATCTCTTCCCTCAGATCCCACACTATCACCTTATAGAAGCAGTGAGTATTCTTCTCAATCTTGTATCTGAAACTCAAAACTTGTCTTTACCCTATATTTTCTAAATTCTCATCGAAACTGCAATCTTATCGTGTTAGACCGAGGCAACAAAACCAGTGCTCGGAAAGTATTATCGGCAACCAGAGAAATCATGGCCTCTCCCCTTCCACTTATTGGGAGTTCTAGTAAAAAGCATGAAAAAGGATCACTTCGTGAGCGATTCTGGGGACATTGTATATTATCAGACCGATCCCGACCTTTCTTGATCAAAGCAACAAGACTGAGATACTGCTCATCACCAGTATATCAAAATTCTTTTCTAATAGTTCGTGAGCCATTCGAGTTTGACCTCGAATAAACTTCCAAGGGAGAAGAAGCTCTGTTCATGATGATAGTATTCATATTTACATATTATTATTGCCATATAGAACAAAAATTGGCATTAGTTTTGCTTGAATTCTGTTTAATAACTATTAGTGAAAATAGATGGATGCTGTAACACCAATCACAATGGTGTTACATTACATGGGATGAGTCATTTATTTTTAAATTGTTCCAAAACATTCAGTAAATCCCACAATTTCATGAACTAAACTCAAAGCAGAAGCAGAAAATTAACAAAGTGATTATTAAGAAAATCGGATACTCAACTTTGTTGATCAATACTTCACTGAATGAACAGCCTTAAGAAATGAGTTGATTCGAGTAAGATCCTTCTGAATCCCATCTGAGCCACAAATTCCACTGCTAACATCAACGCCTTGAGGGTTCAGAAGGGATAGGGCTTGAGACACATTCGCTGGATTGATCCCTCCAGCCAAGAGCCAACCTTGTTTACTTCTAATTATTGGTACCTCAAACTGGGCCCAATTGAATCCCTTCCCACTGCATTCAACAGAGAAGGAAAGAGTTAATTAATTTGGCCATGTGACATGCAGGAAGAAAAGTGTCATGGCTGCTGCTACTAAGTCAAAATCAACACGTTCTGTCAATTTATTAGAGGGTTTCGATAGGAATGGGTAGCTAATACATCAAAATAAACACGTAGAAATAATTCATTTCAGTAGCTGATGTGATTGGTCGTGGAAATAAGAGTCTAAATCCTGTTTATTTAGGACTCCGAACAGTGCTTTCCAATATTTTAATATAGCCATTCAACTGAACATAAAATTCACTTCTTGGAACTTTTTGGGTATGACAATATGTATTAGTTAGTGCAGATTTGAATGGTTAAGCCTATAATATTGTTCTCTTTTGACTTTTACTCCCGGGCTTCCCCTCATTAGGAAGAGGTTTCCACACCCTTACAAAAAATGCTCAATTCTCCTCCCCAACCGATGTGAGATCTCAAAATCCACCCCCCTTCGGAAGTCAGCGTCCTTGCTGGCACACCGTCTCATGTCCACCCCCCTTCCGGGCACAACTTCTTTGCTAACACATTGCCCGGTGTCTGGCTCTGATACCATTTGTAATGGTCCAAGCCCACCGCTAACATATATTGTCTTCTTTAGGCTTTCTTTCGAGGTTCCTCTAAAGGTTTTTAAAACGTGTCTGCCAGAGGAGGTTTCCACACCCTTATAAAAATGCCTCGTTATCCTCCCCAACCGATGTGGGATCTCACAATTTAGTTGAGAATATATACCTTAACTAGTTGCTCAAGTTGTCTAACTCTCGTGGTAGTGTTGTTTATTTAATGAAAATCTTATAACACCATGTAGATATTTGGAGACATATTAACAAATTTGTTTTAAACCAGCACATTGAGGAGGAAGTTTGAAGGTACCTGCCACCTTTTGCACTGTCAACAAGAACCCAATCTACTAAAGAACAGTCCTCAATAGAGATCTCATTTAGAAGGCTTCCATCTTCATTTGCATTCAGAACATAAATAATTCTATGATCTTTAACTAGAAGGGGCATTGCTTCCCGTGATTCATCTCCATGAAGCTGTGAATCCAAATCATTCAGAGTAAGAAAGCTAGCTATTTCTGTACACAAGGAGATCAGGTCAACAAAGAGACGTACCTGCACAAATTCAAGGTCACATGTATAAGCAGCTCGAGATATTGTTTCAACATCGTCATCGACAAACACTCCGACAGGCTGTGCACCATTTTGTCTTGCAATTCTGGATATCTCCTTGGCAACTGAGAATGAAACAGAACGCTTTGAGTTTGGCCAAATAATCATCCCAATGAAATCAGCACCAGATTCTGCTGCCAAAGCGGCATCTTTCGCTGATGCAATACCGCACATCTTAACAAGAACCTTGTCCTTTCTATGATGTTCAAGGTTTGAAGATTCATTCTCTTGATTAGAAATGCTACAGGTAACCTTTTTCTTTTGACAAGGCCACTTTCTCCCAATGCGTGAACTGTCCCTATTCAAACCTGCAAAGAAACAAAACTAATGTAAGAGCAGAAAGTAAAATTTTTCCAACATCCATAAATTGATGTCAAAAAACCAAGTAAAAGGCAGAGCAGTGGTTCAGAAATGAGTGAACATTGTTAAGTTGAGCATATCTTAATTGGAACCTTCAGATATTGAGGTACTGAAGATAAATGGAGCAAACACATACCTTGAAACTGGTGCTTTCTATACACATTCACAACTTTTGGCCGAAAGCAGCTTCCAATGGTCAAGCCTGGCAATATGAAAAAGATTATGATATCAGTGGTTTAAACTATAAGGAAAGGCAATTTGTTCATGGGAAAATGTTGGGAAACCCCATCATCAAAGAATCAAACAGTTCGATTTGAACAGCAAAGAAAACACCTCCAGAATGCAGTAGTTGTTCGTGTGGGTAATTTAATATATAAATCTATTAAAGAGATTCTAAATAATTAGAAAGACAAAATAAAAAAACAATTAAATGGCATACACTCTTCTTTCAAACTCCATTTGACAGTGGTGAATCATATACGAACCCTTATATGACCGCCATGAGGGGATATTAAAGCGGTGGAGAAGCAGTGAGAATGCAATGCAAGTCATTTGGGAAATTCGTCGAACAGTTAGTGGGCATTGCAGGTGAATGGAAAAACCTCAAACAATCAAGAACAAAATTGTATAATCATACCTGAAATCATTGTTCTGCCCTTTTTCTTCACGTTCTTATTTCTAATCCACTATGATTCAAATGAATAAGCAATCAATTATTGATTTGCTTAGCCGGTGAAACTTATTTTCAATGGGTAAACTGAAAAACAAAAATGCAACTAAAATTTGACAAACCCTCGTTGAAATTAGTGATGGATTCGTAATGAGGTGAAAAAATTACCTGATTTGACGCCAAAGCGACTGGAAATTTGGAGATAATGCTGTGTGCTTCGTGTTCATAAACGAAAGGTGAAACTAGATGTCTTGTGATAAATGCTGGTTGGAGTAAATAAGAAAACTAAAACAATAAATACAAATCAATTCTTGTTTGCTTATTGCTTAAGGCTACAGCTATTTAGAATTTCTCTTTCGCGCTTTTGCTCGAGATTTTTAAAATGCGTCTGCCAAAAATGTTAGTAAAAAGTTTTCACATCCTTATAAAAAAATGTTTCCTTCTACTCTCCAACCGATGTAGAATCTCACAATCCACTTCTTTACGGCCCAACGTCCTCGATGCCACTCATTCCCTTCTCTAATCAATGTGGAATTGTCCAATCCACCTCCTTTGGAGCCTAGCATTTTTGCTAACACACCCCCTCGTGTCCACCCCCTTCAAGACTCATTACCTTCTCTAATCAATGTGGGACCGCTCAATCCACCCCCTTCGGGGCCAGCGTCCTTGCTGGCACACCGTCTCATGTCCACCCCCTTCGGGACTCAACCTCTTCGCTAGCACATCACTCAGTGTCTGTCTCTGATACCATTTGTAATGGTCAAAGCTTACCGGCAGCAGATATTGTCCTCTCTAACTTTTTCCTCTCGGGCTTCTCCTCAAAGTTTTTAAAATGTGTCTACTAAGGAGAGGTTTCGACACCCTTTATATAAAATATTTCGTTTTCCTCTTCAACGGTCGTGGAATCTTATACTACCGTTGAGGAGCCTTTGAACCAGAAAAGTCAGCTACAAACAGGAATCTTGAAGAAAAAAAATGTTATGGGCGGCTAAGAAAAAGAACCAAGTGAGGCCACAGCCCAATCCGACAACCTCAAATCTGTCCCAATCCTAAACAATAATAGCAGCAAAGGTTTTGGTTTGCTGTCACTCTTCTGGTTCTGTCTGTACCTGCTTGGCTGCCATCCTCCATTATCATCTTCTTCACTCTTCTGGTAATGATTTTCTTGTCTTAGTTAAGTCACTCAGATAATCTGAAGAACAATGCAGAGTTGCTGGAAACATTATATGTTTTTCTCATTATACTAGAGTGAAAAAGATACATGTTCATCTTATAATCAGCCCCAAAATGGAGAAAGAAAAAAAAATTAACAAATATAATATAATACAATGAAATGAATACGAACATATCTTACTGATCCGATCATCAGATTATTATTGATCTTTCTGAAGATCGATCGACACCCTACACCGAAACTTCAGGGCTTTTCTTGAACTAGAATCGTCTCTTTACTAATAACTTAAGCTATAATTTCTGTAATCAAATATTGAATGAAATGTGATCAACTTGATATTGTTAGCATAATGTAGGGAAAGGATTTGGCCAGTTTTTGCTTATGCCACTATCTGCTCCTGCTCTGCATACAACTGCTGCTCCATCCAGGATGGGAGCATCTCGTTGATTTCTCTTTTGAGGTTGTATTGCCGCTTCTTCGCACCGAACTGCTCGAAGCTGTCGGAGGGAACGTCTTTAACCAAGGAGTTAACCCAAGAGACGTCGGGCTCCCCTGCGGATGGTGCAAAGGTTGTGGGACCTCCTATGCCATTGTTTCGGATGGCAAACGAAGCAGATTTCTGGAGTTTGTTGAGATTGTTGCTGTGTACTCCCCAGTCTAGTTTGCCATCGGGTGAGTTCCAACCTGAGAGATGGGAAGACATTGTAGCTGCAGAGTTTGCAGCTGTGGTAAACCCGGGAAGACGAGGCACTGCAGCTCGATCGATGAAACTTTGGCTTCGTTTTGCAAAGGCAGCAGACCTTGAGTTCATCACAGCAGCTGCCACTGCACTTGATGAATCAAAGCCAAAAGAGGAGGGCTTCTTTACAGGTGAGGATGCTAAGTTAGCCGGGTAACTTGCACGGAGTTGGTTCATATTTTGGCGCATCTGCATCCCGGTCGGAGATTGAACCTGAGAGGTTTTTAGCGAGCCACCCTGCAACTGAGACAACAAGGAAGAATCTAATGATCCAAACATGTCATCAAGGTTTGACGGCTTCAACTCGGCACTCCTGCTTACATCTCCACTCCAGTAATTAGGAGTGGAAAGTCGAGATATCTCGTCGATCAACTGCTGCTGATGTTGTAGCTGGCTCGCGTTCTTTTCCAACCCGAGCAATTCCATCTCAAAATCCAAATCTCTTGCACTCAAGGTGGTCTTTAACCGACTACCAGAGAGTTGCAGAGCAGGAGGGGTAAGGTTAATCTTGTTCTGCCACAAGTTTCCATTCGTAGGGGAAGACACTGATGCTAAGGGAGACATGGGAGGTGTTGAAGTTGTCGGTAATGACAACGATGATGAACCAAGAGTCAATGTGCTCATGGTAGACATATCCGCTGCGCTGCTCGAAAGAGACCTGGGTGAAGGCATGCCTGAGCCTGTTGAAGCATATACAGGGCGCAAATCTTCAGGTTTGTGAGCAAAGAAGCAAACTTTCCTGTTGCAGCCAGTCTCATCCTTGCAGAGTCGGGTTCGGTATTGAGCAGGGTGAAGCCAGGACTCAAAGACACCATGTGCATACTCACAGGAATCCCCCTTTGGGCAAGCCCCCTTACGGAATTCGGGGCACGGAACGCAGCTATATGGGTACTTCTTGGGGTCTCTACGCCTAGCGTTCTCACCAGGATGAACGAAAGGACACTCGGTCCAATCGTGCGAATATGCCCTCGAACAAGGCTTCACTTTGAAGGTATACATCCTGAAATCATCGGTACCGTACATCCCGCTGTTGATATCAGGCAGCGATACATCGACCGGATACTCTTTCTTGTCACTTCCTTCTTTTGCAGACGGGGAAGCTATAATCTTCTGCTGGTCTTCTTCAAGGTAAAGGCTCAAATCACCTTCCCCAGCCATACCATCTCCTCTCAACAACATCTCCATAGCCTTTCTTCCTGAATTACTCACCATCCTACAAGCTGAAACAATCAAATCAACAGGCTTTCTCCCATAAGCATCGACACAATCAACATCGGCCGATCCGTTGAGCAAGAGCTTGATGGTCTCAAGGGAAGAACCAGAGCCACCAGCAGTGGCACAGTGAAGAGCAGTGACCATATCTGAACCACAAGCCCTGTTGACATCAACCTTGCCTGTCCCAATTAAGTGCTTGACAACCTTGGAGCTTCCAAACATGGCAGCAATCATCAATGGAGTTCTTTTTTCAAAAGCCATCTTCTTCGATCCAATTCCTCTGCCATACCAGCAGCTTGGTTCATTAACATCCAAACCATTTTCTTCAACCTCTCTCTTGAACCCTTCTACATCATCAGAAGCCGATAGTTCAAGCAAAATTGAACTCGCAGAGAAGAAAGAACCATGGTTAAGCTTCTGAAACTTGGCGTCCATGGCCGAATTCGAGGAAGTAACTTTATTCTTTGAGCCACTACACATCCAATTCCTGCAAGATTTAAACCCCCAAAGCTAAGAAACCTATACAAATCAGGCGTTCGAAAGATGGGTTTTCAAAGAAAAAATCATTTCATAAACGCAATCGAACTTTATTTGAAAATTTTCTCGCATCTTCCAGAGAAAAACGAAGATTCAAGCAATTTATTCCACTAACATGTCGTTTTTAAACAACTTCTAGACAGACCCAGAAGAAGAACAAGATGGAAAATAGTCAAAACATGAAAATCCAGAACAGAAACTCAAAAATTAACAAAACCCACATGGAAAACACAAAAAACAAGCCAGAAGAACAGATCGATTCAAGATAAAAATCGAAACAACATTCCTACCTGAAGTAAGTTGAACCAAAGAACAGCTAGAATGGTTGAAATTACTGAGCGCCAAAGGGGGAAGAGAGGGAAATCGGGAAGGCCTCGAATCGAGGAGGGAGTTTGAGGAGCTAAGAATGGAGGAAATGGGGGTTTTATCCAGACGATGAAGAACACGAAAGGGTGAAGAACGAAGGAAAGTGGGAGGAAGGTGGGAGTTTTCTTCGTAGCGGCTTCACCGCAACAGTCAAAGTCAAAGCAGAGTGAAATGAAGGCCCCACATTGGCTATCCAAATTCGACCCAAAGCGTGGTTCCTTCGTCGCACCAAGAAATCCAAATGAAACCCAAATGAAATGGGAAATGAAGTTGAAATTGGACTGAGATGGAAAGCAATCCGATCCTTTGTTTTTTTGTATGAACTGCAAAGAGATTCGTTGACGCGCCAGAGTGGGTGTGGTGTTCAGTGATTTGAGTGGCTGACAGAATATATCCGACTCCGCCTTCCACTGATTGGATTTTGTCTTTTTCTTTAAAAATTAGGAGCGTCCTTTTTTTTTTCTTTTTCTTTTTTTTTGGGATTAGAGCACTATCATTATGATTCTCTTAACCTTTTGATATAATAAGAATAAATTAAAATTTTAATATTTCACCACTTTTTGCTTCTCAATGTCTTCCGCGCCATCGGACGTAATAGCCCAAGCCCACTATCGATAGGTACCGTTTATGCCCCCTTTAGGGCTAGCGTTATCGATTAGAGAGGACAACGAAACATTCCTTACAAGTGTGTGTAAACCTCTCCCTAATGCGTTTTAAAAACCTTAAGGGAAAGCCCGAATGGAAAAGTCTAAAGAAGACAATATCTATTATTCGTAGACATGGGCTGCTATAACATCATTGATTCTAGAAATCCATTACGTACCAAGCACATTTTGGGCTGCATTTTTTGAATTTTTTGGGGAGATATAGTATATTGACATGGCTCATACCCTCATAGGCTTGCCATGTCTTGATTGTTAGAAGCTCATGAATTAACTTATAATTTAACCTAACATGAACTTGGGGATGGATAAAATAAAAAAATTTAAAAATATAATCAAACTCTACCTCAAAGTCGAGGAGTATTTTTTATAGTTTAATCTAAAAAAATATTATTAAAACATGATTTATGTCATTATTAAACATAAGTGATATGTTTTAGAATAGGTATATGGGAAAACGGGTTCATTCATCTACAAGCATGTAGCCTTCTTAAGCTATTGGGCCCGGGTTTATTTGTAGCCTCAAAAATATAATGGGCCTGGGCCTAAAGTAGGAGCCCAGTATCAACTTCTTAGGTTTAGCCTTTCTTAAGCTATTGGGCCTGGGTTTATTTGTAGCCTTAAAAATATGATGGGCCTGGGCCTAAAGTAAGAGCCCAGTATCAACTTCTTAGGTTTAGCCTTGTAATCAAAATTGAAGTTTAAAAAAATTATTTAGAAAGCTAGATTTTTTTAAAAAAAATTTAAAAAAGGTGAAAATCTACCTTAATAATAATAATTTTTTTTTTTTTTAGTGAAATAAGTAGATTCTTTTTGTATGGCTGATTTAAATTTTAAAATTCAAAACGAGGTAGTATAATAGAGTAATATGTTACATGTGTAGAAATTTCATTTTCAAATTCATAATGATAAAATATTCTAAAGAAAAAGTAGGCACTCACGTTTAAGTCCCATCTACCACATTAAAAAAAAATACATATAATATATGTTATGCTACATTTTATATATATATATGTATTTCTCTTAAACATGGTATAATTAATATATATATTGATATTTGAGTATAGGAGAGTAAGGATAGGACTTTAAAATTAAAAAAACAAGAATTAATTTATTTTAAATTCTTAACGACCGAATGTAAGTTAGAACGACACGTTCAAATAAGATAAATCTTATCGATTTATATATAAACTTAGTAATTTGCTTTGTAAGTAAGTCGGAACATTCAAATCTTTCGACAGAGGGTTAATAAGGACAGGACACCACCAAACCATACCCTACAAAAACCCTTACCATTTCATGTTATTGTCGTCCCCATAAATACCAACTTGAATCTCTCTTTTTTTTATAGTGCATTGCTTAAACATGTGCCATTTTGATTTTTTTTTTTTTTTTTCCCTTTTGGTGTAGGTACCACTTGTCAGATGTCAATTAATTTTTTAAAGTTTGATTAAATAATGATAACAGTATGTGGTGCCGATTGATCCACATCTCATGATATTAATAGTTGACTTTGACATGAACCCTCATTTGTTTTTGTGTTACGATCTTTTCAAGGAGAGAAAATCGAGAAAAAGTAAGTGAGAATTGTCTTGACCTAAAGGTATCAACTTCTAAATGTGAGATATCACGTCGGTTGGAGGAGTGGCACCTACACACTATGCTACATTGTCTTGATCTAAGTATACGCATTTTAAAAACCTTTAGAGAAACCCAAAAGAAAAAGCTTAAGGAGAGGACAATATTTGCTTGTGGTGGGACTTAATTGTTACAAATAGTATAAGAGCCAAACACGGGATAGTGTGCTAACGAAGACACGCTACAAATATTAGATAGGAAACCTCTCCCTAAAAACATTGACAGGAAGCCCGAAAAACCCAAAAGGTAAAACCCAAAGAAAATAATATTGAGTTGTTACATAAAATATGAGTAAAAAGACTATAATACCCTTAAAACAGACAACATCAATTTTTTTTTTTTTTTTTTTTTTTTTTTTTTTTTTTTTTTTTTTTTTTTTTTTTTTTTTTTTTTTTTTT
>NC_036638.1:743568-798620 GCF_002806865.2 Cucurbita pepo subsp. pepo
AAAAAAAAAAAAAAAAAAAAAAAAAAAAAAAAAAAAAAAAAAAAAAAAACATTGTATGGATGACAATTATATGCTCCGTGCAAGTGACAAGCATATTATAACAATCGTCCTAGTAGGATGCAACGAGTAATGTTGATAGAACAACTTTAAATTACTCAAATTTACAAATATTTAGATATCGACTCTCAATTCAACTTCAAAATAACAAGCGAATAACTCTTATTAAAAAATTAAAATTAAATAAACCATATAAAATATGTATAAAGGCCACTCAATTGGGTAGTTACTTGCAAAATTAAAATAACTTATCCAATTAGAAATAACACCAAAAATAAACCAATTTATAGTAATACAACCATTTATCTCCTTATTCCCAAATTCAAACATAACTATCATTTTCAAAAATCCCAAATAAAAAAAATTAGTAAGTTACGTATATAGCTAATTCGTACTTAATTATATTTTTAAAATAAATTCTTTTATAATTCAAATCTTATAAGATTTTTCTTTTTTGACACGATAGCAAATTATATCCTTTCATGAATATAAAGTAAACCCACGTTTTTTAAAGAGCCACTTATGTATATGGACGTTAATTAGAAGCAAAATTAAGCATTAATTTGGATTTCTTCGATGTATCTCTCTTTCTTAATTTTGAGCTTTCTTTTTCATACACGAGAAGAATAATTGTGGAATTTATGCCATTTAAATAAATAAATAAAATAACTTTTCTTTTCCTTTGAAAGGTTGTATTTTTTTTTTTCAAGAAAATTAAATATTTAATTAAATAAAAATTATCGTAGGTCTGCCCATCCTCTACAATTTTCACATAGGTGAGGCAAGGACAATCTGGTCCACCTCTCTAAATTTTTTTTTTTTTTTAATATTAATTAAATGAAATAATTTTGAGTAACACCCAATATTAATATATATATTAATTATCCAACTTTTTAAATTAAATATACTTAAAGCTACCCAGAAATAACAACCAATATTGTTCTTACTCTAAATTCAATTAAATCATTTTATTAATTTACAATTTTTTTTTCTTTTGTTATTTTTGGAAAATTTTAAATTTTTAAATTTAAAAAATCAAAAGAAACGGCGCCATGTGTGGACCCTACCATCCAAAGGCACGAGTTATAAATGTCTTAATTCAGTTTTTTTAGTTCTCGTATTTAAATTCTATTTCTTATTTTATTTTAGTCAATGCAATTATTTCGCATTAATAAATTCATTTTAATTATTACAATTAGAAGAGTTTTAAAATAAATAAGTCTCCATGTTTATTTAATTTTTATATTTAAAAAATTATTAATAGCGCTTTTAATTTTATCTACCTATAATTTCCGGTTTAATATCTAAATCTACACGGCATTAGTCTATCATGTAATTCTCGTGTTGCGTATGCCAAAGCGAATTAAATACCAAATAAAAATATATTTTGTTTTGAGAGTTTAAATATCTACACATACGGTAGCGAATACAGTTTAGTCTAATTATATTTTAGAAGTTGGATTGTTACGTGGATCATTTACTATAATATAATAATAATAATAATAATAGCAACGCGTACGTTTTTAAATAACATTTTTGTTATTTCGATTATTTTATTAAAAATGTTACGAACATTGAATTAGTATTAAGTTAGTTCAATATCTTATTCTATTTTTTATTATTGTCGACCAAATATAAAATGGAAAAAGTAAATAAAATACAAAATGGAAAAAGTAAAATAAAAATACTTTATTTTATATATAAATCTAGAATAATGGACAGTTCCGTGTTACGTCGAAATTGATACAAATACTTTTTTTAAAAAAATAAATAATCCGAAATTATATACATATTTATTCATGTTTAAAGAATATGAAATTTTCTTTGCTGCGTGTCGGCCATGTCACTTTCATTTGCCCCCATCAACCACTCACTATTGCAAAATCCCCAAACTACCCTCCAAACCAATATATTCCGATAAATCTTTTTAGAATTCGTGTTAGCGCTACCCAGAGTTAGAAATTCAAACTTCGTTCATCCGTTCAAATATCTATTCAAAAGGGTATATGAGAGTTAAAAATCACAAAATCTTCCCCATTAAAATTTTTCTCGACGTTTGGATCAACATTTAACCAAACGAGGGTCTGTTAGAATTATAATATGTTGAAACTTAAAGTTTGTCATTCAAAATTTAAAAATTTCGTCTCGATGTTTAGATCCAATGTCCCATGATATTCACGTTTTCGAATTCGATCCATTAACTCACCCTACCTAAAACCTAGACCTAAGTCCTTCTTTCCTTTTTTACTTTATTAATCTTTGATGACATTTTTTTAGACTTTGAACTTTCAATTTTGAAGATCTAGAAGGTTTGACAGCGTATTTAACTTTCCAATCCATTTTTTTTTTTAAATTTAAAACGCAAAATAAAGAGCACATGTCTCATTTCGGTAGCCCTCCACTTTTCGTACTTATTTCTTATTTTATTTTTTTATCGCTAACGTTTTATATATTCGCTTTTGTTCCTAAACTTATAAAGCTTCTATATCACACCAAAACTTTGCACAAAAAGTAGCTTTTTATTTACGAGTATTATCACTAAAGAAAGAAGAAAATGTGACTAACCTAATCACCTATGTGCCTAAATTAACATCATTTAATATAAGTATATCCAAATCTACAGTGTTAATTTATATGTATGATCGACTAAAATGTTAAAAAATATACTTTAATAACAAAAATTTAACAAACTCGTATCAATTCAAATATTATTTTTATTTTTAATTTTTTTATTTTTTTTTAGAAGGATGAAGAGAAAGCCTAGTTTGTATGTGTGTGTATATATATAGAGATATATGTATAGGTAAGTGATTCATCGTACTTGGTTGTGTTTTTAAAAAGAGAAAAGGAATAGGGTTTGGATTTAAAAATTTTGATTTTTATAAATAGAGACAACATTGGAATCTGGAAAGCCTCCTTGGGCGTGATGACTACTCTCGACCATGACTGGCCCGAACCCATTGTCCGTGTCCAATCCCTGTCCGAAAGCGGCTGCCCCCTCCTTCCCAGCCGCTACATCAAGCCACCCACGGACCGCCCCTCAGCCTCCGCCGTTACCTCCGCCCTCAACATCCCTATCATCGACGTCCACGCTTTCAATCTCGACCAGCCAGAGCTTCGAGCCACCGTTCTTGCCCAAGTCTCCGATGCCTGCCGCAACTGGGGGTTCTTCCAAATTGTCAACCACGGCATCCGACCGGAGCTTCTCGACGGCGTCCGCCGTGCCTGGTATGATTTCTTCCACTTGCCGGTGGAAAGTAAACAGGGCTATGCCAACAATCCTAGGACTTATGAAGGGTATGGCAGCCGGCTTGGCGTTCAAAAAGGAGCTATTCTTGATTGGAGTGACTACTTTTTTCTTCACTATCTTCCTCCTCGCCTCAAAGACCACAATAAGTGGCCCGCTCACCCTTCGAGCCTCGGGTAACCATCCAACCCAACCCAACCCAACCTAACCCAACCTAATCCGTTTAATCCATTGAGTTAATAATACGAACAAAAACAAAATTAGAGGAATTTAAAGGGATTTTTGTGTTTGAATAATGCAGGGATTTGATTGAGGAGTATGGGGAAGAAGTGGTGAAGTTAGGGGCAAGATTGTTGAAGCTTTTATCACTCAACTTGGGGCTTCATCAAGCCTATCTTCAAAATGCATTTGGAGGAGAAGATGTTGGAGCATGTTTGAGAGTCAATTATTACCCAAAATGCCCCCAGCCCGACCTCACGTTGGGGCTATCCTCGCACTCCGACCCCGGCGGATTAACGCTACTCTTGCCCGACGATCGAGTCGCTGGACTTCAAGTTCGAAAGGACGATAATTGGATCACAGTCAAGCCAGCCCGCCATGCTATTATAGTCAACGTGGGCGATCAAGTTCAGGTTTGTTTTGTCAATCATTAACTCAATTACATAAACGTGCCTCAAAAGGAAACGTTTCTCAAAATTCTCTATGTCTATCTCCACATGGAGGAGTCTTGTTTTGCTCGACCATTTCTTCAAAATGTGTTTTTTTTTTTTTTTTTTTTTTTCAGGTTCTAAGTAATGCAATATACAAAAGCGTGGAGCACAGAGTGATTGTGAACTCGGACAAGGAACGAGTTTCGTTAGCCTTCTTTTACAACCCGAAAAGCAACATTCCGATAGGACCGATAAAAGAGCTAGTCACACCGGATAAACCTGCGCTTTATTCCCCAATGACATTCGATGAATATAGGGTTTACATTAGGATGAGAGGTCCTCAAGGCAAATCTCAAGTAGAATCATTAAAGTCGCCAAAATAATTATAATTATGAGTGGTTTGTACAAATTATAAATTAAAATTTTAATCAATAAAAATAATTATAAATCATATTCGTTTTTGTCTCGAATCTTTGTCATGGCTTCAAATAACCTCTATAAATAACCTATGTATAAATGAAATAAAACACTCAGCATGTTCATCACAAGAACCAAAACGTCCTGCCATGCATACTCAGCCTTACTCAAGCTCAACTAACTCACTCGACTCCATTGAGTAACTCAAAATTCATATTTAGTTTGCTCGAAACTTTCTAACACCAACTCCTTCAAGTTACGTCGAGACCATCTTTACCTAGACGCTGAGTGTTCAACCCTTGACCATTTTTATACGAGGCATTGAACTACTACAACGCTCCTCGAGCATTTTTATCCAAAAGCAAATAGAAAATAACGAAGTTTAGTAGATTATGAAATTACTACGGACCAATCATTTCGCCACAAAAGTCAAGAACGGAAATATATATATATATATATATAAAAGAAAACAATTTAGCACGTGCTTGATTGCCTTTTGAATTTTTTTTTTAAAATTATATATTTTATAGTAAAAAGATAATTGGGTAATAATTATGTCCCTTGGTGGAAAACGAGACAAACATAAAATAATAATTTTCAGATTACATCATGATTCATGGAATAGTTTATTTGCTTTGAAATTTCGTACCATTTTTATATAAATATATTATCCTGACGGCCATTGGGTGGCTTTCATATTTAGAAATATATTTTTTTATTTTTAAAAATATTATTTCCCAATAATAATTTTTAAATTTTAGATCATAGATGTGCCAGAAATCATCCAGTGGAATTTGAATTTCAAATTAATATTTTTTAAGATGGTCATATATTTTATCTATAAAAAAGAATCTCATAGATTAATCAAACGTGCAATCAACGAGTTAGAACGTTTTGATTGAAAGGATATAAAGATCGATAACCATACACTTTATAGGGTGGAAATTAAGAAAAGAGTGACAAAAGAATAAGTATTAAAGGTCCTTTCCGTCCAATCAGGAATAGAAAAGTGTCCCTTTGAGAATTAGTATCAAAATAAATGACGATGATTATTGTACCCATTAGTGACTTAGATATTAAATAAACGTTATTAACATTATATGATTAAATGCTCGAAACTAGCCTTCTTTTTTCCTTAGTCTCTGTCACAATATGTCTCTATCCCGATGTTCCTCTCACAACACCGACAAACCGTCCACCTATCTCTAATCGTCTATGAAATATGGAAGGAGAGTTAAAGATAGGTAATAGTGGGGTATGTTTTTGCTGATAAGAGTTAGGGAATACAATTCCATCGATAGGCCGGAAAGAGAGAACACAGTGCTTAAAACCCACGTGCACAGCAGACATTAAAAAAAAAACATAAATAAATAAATAAAGCAGCACGTGTGGTATATTATGGAAAATTCAATATTATGTCTTAGAGGCTATTAATTAAAAATAAAAATAAAAAATTTGGATGAGACGCTTTTTAAAATTTAAAAGTTCCTATAATTTAATTTAATATTTTAAAATTTGAGAGAAAAATTTAATTAGTCGAGATGGTATGAATATAATCTCTAACTCATAAAAAGTTTTATAAACGCGTATTTTAGTGTATTTAGTTATTTGTCCTATCATGTTAGCTTTTCGCCATATTGAAAATGCAATTCCTACGAGCGAATCTATCGAAGCTCACGATCCATCTACCCATCATATTCCTTTAGTTTATTAAAGATAAGATTTATATGATTTGTCTATTTTTTTTTTTTCAAAAGACATCTCTTTTTGAATTATTTTTCCTTCCGCTATGATTTATTCCTTTGAAAGTTCTCCTCATTGTAAAGTTGTCCATCTTATTTAGTTAAACGCCCACGTGAAAATTCTCTCATTATAAAGTTACGTGTTTTATTTGGTTAGACAGGTACGTTTGAACTCATATCATGACTAAACTTAAAAGTCGTTTAAACGTATGATTTATGGTCCATTAATCTTATATCAATATTTTAATGATGAGAATAACTAAATATTGGCTCTTTATAGTTAATTCAATACCATGATTAATTGCATATCATAACTTCACAATGTTCAAAATCGAGCTTAACTGAAGTTTTGATTAAGAGACAAAGATATATATCTTCTTTCTTCTAAGTTCGCTTCTTTCGTCTCTCAATCATGAAGACCTTCTCAATCATGAAGACCTACTTAAAATTAAGAGAAAAGAAAGGACCATATTCCAATATTTGAAAAGATATGTCATGTCACTTTTAACTTTTAATATTTCAACCTAGATAACAAATTTCTTTTTCTAAATCATCTCACAATTGAATTCCATCTACATAGCTACTTTCCTAATTTATTTCACATATTAAATTTTCGGTAGCCCAGAAAAATTCAACATTGATATAATCGATTACCAAATTGGGTTGTCGGGTAGTTTTTAGGTTTGTGTCTAACATGTTCATAAATGTTAAAAAATCTCATCTTTAATAAACTAAACTCTAGGTTTAATATGTTGATATATTAAACCCTAAACCATAAACTGTTCTTGGTATATTAAAAAGAATTAACAATTTATTAGATACATGATTACGTCTAAAATTATTCTATGAATATTTTAAAAATATCAAATAAATCAAAAATATATTAAACACAAAATTAAAAATTAAAAGACCTAATAGATAGTGATAACAAAATTGAATATGACATCTTAAATATTGATAACTAACTTGAATACGAAGGCGAAGCATATACAAAAACAATATCTTTTCGACTTGTGGACAATAGAAAAGAAAATGAAACCTACCAGTCATTGGGATATGATATTTTTTAGAAACCCAAAAACTATTGGTGGCCAATTTGAGCCATTAAATCATACCAGAAGATAAGTATCAAATAAGTTCAGTCCAAGCCTAAAAGGAGTGGCTTAGACTGCTATAAATTAGCCTAATGAAATGGTTAAAAAGAAAAAGAGAGAGAACTTTAAGGCCATAAATCTAGCAGAAACCTAAGGCCATGGCAAAGAACGCAAAGATAGAGATTATGTAATGGAAGGTAGCAATCAACCCATGCTCACTTGTATGTTAAATAATAATGATGCCCCAAAACCACACACAAGTAAAGCCTAACATGAACGATATTTTCATATCATTATAAGGAAGGCAAGATCAATCTTTAAACTCTGAACTATACGGCTCGAACATGTATGAAAAAACCGAAACGAAAACTAGCTTTAACTCATGCTTAATTATCCGTTAGCATGCTAACTTTATAAACCCTATAATAAACCCTCACAAGTAAATCCCCTAACATGTACCTTCACTTCTTTCGGTCTTTACCACGAGTTTTCGCAGAACATAAAGGTTAACTCCCACAAAATGCTTTACATTGTGGTATCTCCGCGCGCTATGGTCTTCCTTTCTTTGTGCTGCAAGAGGGGCATTTATACTGCTTGATATTGTCTGCCTTGGCTGGTGTTATCCGCACACATTTTCCATGGAACCACCTTTCACAGATGTCGCATCCAATCCAAAACTCATCTGCGTTGTAGTTCCCCCCACAGCTTCCACACAGAGTATCACCATGCTCATCCTCATCCTCTCCATAACTCTCATCGATTATCTTTGGATTGCTGATTCTAATTGACCCATCTAGTGACCTCTGCAATTATAAAATTGGTTGTTGTCCTAAAGTTCTCAGACAAGGGAAAAGGCATACAATAAAATAAAAATTGCAGCTTCGGAAAACTAGACCATTTCACCTTTGAGCTGTTTCTGGATTTACTTCCACTATCCATACTGGGTTTGTCTTTAACAGCTTTCCTTCCAGACGCAACTTCAAATAGAGTGGGTAGATCATTAATCATACTAAATAGTCGCTTCCTGTGGAAAAACGAGAGCACATGTTGTTTACTGTTAGATCAACCCAATTGTTGTTCTGTTTTAATCACATGGATGATAAAAGAAAGTAACAACGAAGTTCGTCCATGATCTCTAGTGCTAAAACGTCACATAGACTTGGGATGATGTTAAATTGCCTGAAAATATGCAAGAAAAGGCTCTACACCAATTTACAGAAAAATCTCTTGTTAATTCAATGAAACAATTTTTTACCCACAAAAATAAAAAGCACCAAAGAATGGAAATATTTTGTTAAACTTAAAGAAGCTGGTAAAATGACAGCAGTGAGAGAGAGCACATTCAATCAGAGCATGATTTCAAATGCCTCGGTTGACCTCCTACTATAATACATAAGTTCAGAGCAGGGCAAACAAAAGATGTGGTGGACACGAGAGAAATATCTATGCTCTTAAATGAGCTTGAGCTAAAAGAAAAATGAAGCTTCTCTCATACACACAAAGCGAGAGTTGAAACTGAGAGAATTCTTGCATGAAATACCAAATTCAAATACATAGAAGAAAGGAAAATCACAAACTATCAAACCTTCAAGAGATCTACTTCTCTCCCAAAACACTCAACTACTTCCTTACCTTCCTCACTTCTCTTTTACTCCTATCCAACTCCCGACAGTACACTACAGAATGGTTGACCCATGCCTCATAGAACTCCTACTGACAGCACTTACTCAACAGCCCATGTACACGAACATAATAAAGCACAAATGCAGCTCTAGGCATATTACAACATTCTTTCCTTAGAAAGGACTTGGATACAAAATTCATCTGGTTTCATAAGGAAAATATTTTTGAAACACAAATGATTCCATACTAAAACATATTTATCATCCTCTCGTCTTGGATTGTTTTAGTAATTCATTTAACTAGAGAAATGCCTCCACCCTTCTCTATTTCATTATTCAATGAAACATTTTATGTAAGGCGAGTTTACCTATGGACTCTTATTCAGGGAAAGCTAAAATATTTGTGATAAGCTCCAAAACAGGTTTGTGAATTTCTTGATTTCTTCCTACTAGTGTGTTTCGGGAAAAATCTAATCTGGAAAATCCCCACCATTTGTTCTTTCATCGTGGGTTCGCCAACAAAAGTAGGGGCAAGCTTCTAGATACTTTCAGTTTTATGTTTCACCTTTGACTACAAGATGTGGTACTCCCTCGAGGGCAGTTCTCCTTTCAAGGGGAAAGCCTCAGTTCTGTGAAATCAATTCGGAATCAGCATGGAGGGTTTGGTTCAAGAGGAACCAAAAAAATTTCAAGGGTTCGGAGACGAACTTCATGGGCTTTTGGGACTTAAGATACTGTCTTTGCTTCTACTAGGTGCACTTTCCAATGACTTTTGTAATTAAAACCTTGTGAGTATCATTGCCAACTAGGGCTCTTTTTTGCACCAGTGTCATGTAGGTATTAGTTTATTCCCTTTTCTTGTAATGATCTTTTTGATCTATATTTTATCATTTCCTATATAAAAAATAAAATTAAAAAAAAAAAAAAAAACTATTACAATAGTCTTACAATAACCCATGACCAGTAGGCTTTGGCCTCTTGAATATTTCATTTATTCATGAAATTTATTTTCCAACAGGCAAACGAAGAAGTTCTGAAGTATTCAGCCTTTGTTTGTGAACTGGAGACCCCGTTTTTCACATTGCTTTCATCCTTCCGTTCTTACTGTTATCCATTTTAATCCCAACTCAATTGGGCACTAGATCTTTCTTTTCCTCTTACCTACTTCAAAACCCATCACAGATTCACAATGACTTTCCTCTGCCCCCTGCCAAATGTATTATAACTCTATGAAGTCTATGAATTTGGTGCAGGAAAACATCACAACTTATATCCATTCCTCGCTTCCAACTGCCTTACCTCAATCCGAAGTCGTTAGGACCAGCTAATCAGCTAATATGCACATCCAAATGCAATGTTGATCACCGGAATCCTAGCTTCAAAGAGAGTGGATCTAAAATAACAATGATCACTACATTAACTTCCTTTCTCTTTTCTTTTTCGAACAATCGCAGGTGATTTTGGCCAAGTGAGCTTTCGTAATTCAACCATAACATTCTAGCAAATGGAGCAGGGGAAGTATTGTATTGATACCCTTTCTTAAGCAACCAATAGAACTCATGAAAACCAGAAGATGAAATAGAAATTAAGTAAAATTGCTCCGGAATATGACAGGTTACCAAGCACCTTGAGAGGTTTGGCCTGTCCTCAAAACTAAATCCTAAATTGCATACCCTGCACCTCCTCCACCTACTGTCTACATCTGGAAACACTAGTCCACCACCTAATCTCACTACAAATGTACAAGTCAACTGGACGGCTTCAAAGTTTGTTTGCAGCCCTTGAAAAGGTATTTTGAAGACCAGCCAATCTTTTAAAACGAATAATTGTCTTATGCATGGTGATGGAAGAAAGATTAAATTTTGGGAGGATTATACTGGGTTACATCACTGCCTCTTGGAACTTTCTTCCCTTCTATTTATGTTGTTGCTAATTCCAAGTTCATCTCTATTCATACGTGTTGGTATGATGATAGTAAGACTTCAAATGTTCATTTGAGAAGTGGCCTGGCTAGGCAGACAAATGGAGGAATGTCAGCCAAGTGGGGTCTGTTCCAAGACATCCTCCCAAGCCAAGCCAAGCCAAGGATAAAAATTTTTGGACCCCTAACGATACTGAGAAGACTCTTTTTGAAGTTAGCCAATGACAAACTCTCGAGAAATCCACTTTCAAGACAAGAATCTTAGAAAACTCATTTGAAAAGGAACTAGCCCCAAGAAAGCCAAATTCTTGATTTGTTCGCCAACTCAGAGTGGCCTCAACACTTCGTAGAAGGTTCAAAGGAGTAATCCTCATATAATTATTTCCCCCTCCAGTCTGCCAAATGTGCAGCAACAGAGATGAGTCACAAAACTTCTTTTTTTTGCTTCAGTTCTTTCACCAGAAATGGTTAGGAATTTTATCTGCAGTCTTTTTTTACTAAATTTGGTGCCCTGCCAAAAGGATAGATGACAGCATGTAACGACCCAGATCCACTGCTAGCAGATATTGTCCTCTTTGGGTTTTCCCTTTCGGGCTTCCCCTCAAGGCTTTAAAACGTGTTTGCTAGGAGAAGGTTTCCACACCCTGGTGTTTTGTCCTCCTCCCCAACCAATGTGGGACATCACAATCCACCCCCCTTCGGGGCCCAGCGTCCTCGCTGGCACTTGTTCCTTTCTCCAATCAATGTGGGACCGTCACCAAATCCACCCCCCTTCGAGGCCCAGCGTCCTTACTGGCACACCGCCTCGTGTCTACCCCCTTTGGGGAAGAGCGAAAAGGCTAGCACATCGTCTGGTGTCTGGCTCTGATACCATTTGTAACGACCCAAATCCACCACTAGTAGATATTGTCCTCTTTGGGCTTTCCCTTTCGGGCTTCCCCTCAAGGCTTTAAAACGCATCTGCTAGGGAAAGGTTTCCACACCCTAGTGTTTTGTTCTCCCCCCAACCAATGTGGGACATCAGAGCATCACTGTCTTTGTAAGAGGTTAACTGTCAATGCTAAGGTGCATTTAAGTGTATTCTTCGGCTTCTATGGAAGAAAAAAAAAATTACAAATTTTGCTCCTGTAAGTCGATTGTTTGATTAAATTCCTTCTACGGAAAAAAGGAATTTAAAAAATTTCTCCTATAAGTTCAACTATTTTATTAACTTCAAAGACCTTGGCTTCTACTGAGGAAAAGGAATTCTAAAATTTCTCCTATAAATTCTATTCTTTAGTTAACTTCAAGGCTGTGTCCAATATAATATATATATGTATATAAGTTATGTTTGATGTTAGTATAAAGCACAACTTAAAATAGAGTAATTTATTTCAAAATTTACATAATCAACACCTCAAACACTACAAACAATTTACACATCAAAACAGCTTTCCAATGCACCGGATATTCCTGCTTACTTTCACCACTTCCTTTCCGTAAGATACTTTCGATAGGCATACTAAATTGAAATTGTCAACATTTTTCCTTCATCATAAGAAACATAACTGACTAGTCAACATGGTTAAAGGATATAAATAAGATAGCACAGTGAAGGGTCTAGCTATTGAGGAGGGAAACTCAAAATCTACAGAAATCCAAATTTGCTTGGCAAGAAGGATATCACTGTACTCGAAGGGGTTAGGGATCTTGAGAAGGACTGGGAGATAGCCAAGAAGGTTGTTATGGAGCAAGAGGCCTAACATTTAGTACCCATCTTCAACAAATCTACGTAGTTCCAAGAAGGGAGTCCCAGAAAAGAAGAAACTCCAATTAAAGGAGGAAAGATTCTTAATATTAGATTCCACATAGATTTTTTTTTTTTTTTTTTTTTTTTTTTGAGGAAAAAAAGAATTTATTGAGGGTTCATAAATAGAACTGAAGGTGAGAGGAGGTCAAAAGTGATCAAACTTCACTTCTATCACTCACTATCCTGACTAAAGGAGATAGTTGTCAACACCTTCAGGAGATGATTTCTACGTAAATGGAACGTCAAAAGAGATACCCAACTGAGGAAGAAGCACAAGTGAAAATTCCTCAATCTGACGGAAGACTTTGGGCTGGTTGAATTTTCAGAGTAATGGGGAGTTCACATGGTCAAGCATGTGTAAGAATCTTCTCCTGGATAGATTACTAGAATCAGAGGCGTGGGTATGTATGTTTTTTTTTTTTTTTTCAAAAATTTCAAAAACAGAGTGAAAGGATATACAACTGAGCAACAAAAACGTCATCAACAACAACAACCCAAGCCAAGAGAAATAAAAAACTATATGAAAGAGCCCCAACTGTTAAGAGATAAAGATGCATAATAAAACTCTTTTGTCAAATACTCCAAAAGAGAGGCATTCACCCAGGTTATAGACCAACCTTCCCCAAGACATCTCCAAATACTGCAAATTGGGTACAGTGGGTGAACAACAAAGCATCTCCAAATTGAAGCCATTAATCAAACCAAGGAACCATGTAAAATGAGTCTACCTAAGTAAGGCACCAATTAGTCAATAGGGAGGGGGAGAGTGGGCTGGCCTGTCTTTAGGCCCTTGGTAGAATTTTGTCTATGGGTTTGTTGTTGATGACAAAAGTTTGATACTACTGATACATTCCCCAATCATTGTCTCCAACAATGTCCAAAGCTCTTTGCAAAAGGAATAGCACCTAGGACATCTCAATCTATCATGTTCCACGTCAACTTTTTAAAGATAAGGCTTGATTGCAACACCCCTTTCACTTCTTTCCAGCCCATTCAATAATAAACTCATTGGAAATGAGAGAGTCATCCAGCCAAAAAATAGTTAGCCACAAGTGAATGCATGAGCCCTAAAATAACTAGCCACAGTGTGACTTCACGAACCCAAAAACAAATAGCCACAAGCCTGGTAAAACTCTTAGTAAGGAAGCTACAAGTGTGAATTTTTATATTACGAGACCAAAATTCATCTCATCCACAAAAAATGATTCTTACCAATCATAAGAAAATGAAGATGAAAATAGAGAGGCATTTATCTCAAAGAGCATTTTAAAGATTGCAATCATGCAGTCAACATGGACACCGAGACCCTATCAGATACATATTTAAATGGCAGTTGTTTCTTTACTTGCAAAAGAAAGATTCTGCTATGAATTTTGGAGGTGGAGATGCATATACACAGAGAGAAAGAGCCAGAACAGGTTGAGGAAGTCAAGCAAATTGGAAGGAAAGATTGCAGGTTTGTAACAGTTAACTCAGGTAATTCTATTTCTAACTTGGCGTCTTAAAACGCATAATGCAACCCTGTGTAGAAGAATTTTCTTCACAATGACGAGAAGAATATGATCTTTCCAACTTCCCAACTGACTATATACCATAACAGGATGAGAGATCAAGCCCAAGTAAAATGGACCTTAGTCATCAAACAAATTAGGATATCATATACACACCTAAAAAGCTGCATATAATTGGAATGCATGAGTGCTATACGCATTGTACCAGTGCAGGAGGATGTGAAACAAAGATCATTGAGGCAGCAGTTGGCAAACCGTCCTCATGCTCCATCATGAAATTAAGATTCACTAGATTCTCATGCTCCTAAAGGTATATAACTTACCGCTCATTGCAGTTGAGTCGAGCACCGAGGTAAAACGCCACAGAAAGCAACCAACAATCACTGTGCACGGCCACCAACGAAAGCCAATCTCTGCGCTTCATCCCATCTCTAGCAAAATTGATCCCCAACGCAGGCTCAGGAAGCTCGGATGGCACCTCCTCGGCAGGCAAAGTCACCTCCCAAGACTCGTTCGGGTGTCCGTACAAACACAAATTCTCCTTCTCTGGAAAAAGAACATCAGGAACTCAACATCAAAACCAACCCCAAAATTAGGTCAAAAGCCAAACAAAACCGCAAGTTTCTCCCGCCAATTCGACGCTCGCGAAGAACATGGCAGAACAAAATAAAATAAAACACAAACATATTTCCACAAAGCAAACTAAAACCCTAAGCGCAAAACTTCACAACAACGCAATCATCCCACCTTTATCAAACCAATCAAACATAAAACTAAGAAACTCGAAAGAACAAACACTCACCAGGATCGCAAAGCGAGTAGAAGTCATCGACATCTGCAAGACAAGAACCAAACGGCAGATCAAAATCAAAACCCAATTCCTCGAACACATTCCCAAAAAAAAAAGCCATAAAAACATCACGGTGAGAAGTACGAGAGAGAAATCACCATAAGTAAGGGCTCGCACGAGGCCAGTGCGTCGAGCGCTGTAATCCTTGAAGATGTCTTCGACGGTGCGAGGGCTGAAAGAGATTGAAGCCATAGATTGATTTGAGAGAATTGGAGAGAAATTTGCAGAAGTGGAAGAGATCGGAGTGATCACTGCCCAGTAAACTTGGAACCTCAAAAAAAGAAAGAAAAATGTTTGTCAGAATGCTATAGCTTATGATTTTGGCTTCAGTTCTTCCGCACTATTAGTATTTATATAAAATAAAAAATAAAAAATATGATGTACTTTAAACTTAATTCTAATCATTAATTAACACAAATGCTTAATTGATTTTAATTCCTTGTGTCCATTCAATTGTCGCTTAAAACACTCTTATCTATATATATCAAAATTAAATTATACAATCCAACTTAAAACTTATAATTGTAATTAAATAATTAAGCGATCTAATAAATAAATAAAATTTTAGACTCAATTTAATAATTATTTAGTTTTTTTTCCTTTCAGAATTTTAATTTTGACTTTAAAATTTATAAATATTACTCCACACAAATAATTAAATCCGTGTTTGAAAATTAAAGACAGTTCTTTAAATTTTGTCTTAATTTTAGAATTTAATTAAAAGTTATAATATTTTATTAAGAACTATGAAATTATCCAAAAACAATCAAATTTTTATAAAAAATAATTAACTATATATATATATATATTTGTCTGATATAATCTAAAATTTTCAAAATAGAATGAGGTCAAAACATTAAAAAAAAATAAAAAAAATAAAAAAATAAAAATAAAAGAGTTGTGAATTGTATGGTCAGTAGTTAATTAAATGACTTTAAAGGTCATATTCAATAAATATAAGTTTTGTTTTGATGTTATTTATTTATTTATTGTTTAGTTTGAATGGTCTTAATTTGGTACAATTTTCTTTCATTTTAGCTTTCAAAAAAAATATTAAATGATTTGATTTGGTTGAATTCTCGAGAAAAACAACAAAATGAAATATATTAGATTAAATTGTATCCTAATCTTTAACCTTTAATTTTTTTTAATATCATGATTATTTTGTCTCATATTTTTTTACGAAAACATTTAGAATTCTTTTTTAAATTTAAAACGTAGTTTTAAATTTTTCAAAAACTAAGTCGGATTTAAAAAAAATATTTATAAAAATAAAATAGATAACAAAATTTGGAATGATTTTGATTACACGTATTCTATTTTATTACCTCTAGACATCTTTGCTTTTGAAAAAAAAAAAAAAAAAAATAATAATAATAATAATAAAAAGTCATAAATCCTGGTTTGTTTTCCAATCTCATAATCTCATAATGCCACCGTGTTAGATAATAACGATAATAAAATATATTATTTTATTTGTCAATGATCTTATCCAAAACAAAGTAATGGATGGAAATATTAATATCTTTCGTAATCAAATATTCTTAAAAGATAATTGAGGGTAATTTTAATTTTTAATCCAATTTAGATAAATATTTACTTGAATAATAAAAATAATAATAATAAGTAAAATTGGAGGAATTGTTTATTTTATTTTTTAATGAACCAATTAGAATGGAGGAAAACCAAAAATTTAAATAAAAGAAAGTCAACCAATAAAATGTAAAGCTCAAACCAACAGTGTTATGATTAATAAATAAGAAAATTAGGATATAATTATTTAAAATAGTCGGTTTCAAGTGGTCTCGGAAGTAGGGAATTGGAGTCTCTGTATAATTAATAATTACGAAGGACATTATAGGAAGGACCAGAATTGTCTTTTCTTATTGGCTCATTCTTTCACTTTCCCCTCTTCTCAAAAATCCTCTTTCTTCTCCCCGATCTCACTCACGCGCGTTCTCCTTACGCGCCATCTTCTCTCTTCATAAAAACTCCAACCCTCTTCCCCTGCGTGCCCCCACCTTCCTCCTCCTCCACCTCCTCCTCCTCTTCCGCCGCCGTTGCGGACCCATTGTCTATACGTAGCAGGTTGGAAGATTCCAAAATCGACTGGTTCTATCTTCCGTTGGTGCGGGAGAAGCTCTTTCGGTGCATTTTGGTTGTCGGAGAGGCGGTTCCGATCAGTTACTCCATGGCTGAGTTGACTCAGCCTGATGTCTACTCGCTGAGGACTCTGCAGGTGTGGAAGACGTTGTTGAACTGGTTGGCTTTCTTCTTCCAGATCTTCGTTCAGATCCTCAGAGCTTTTGGACACCTTCGGCTTCTTTCTTCTTCTGATTCTGATTCTTCGTCTCCGTCTTTTAAGCCTTTGCCGGTCGTTGAGCTTCCTGATCATGAATTTCTTGCTGCCTCTGCCGTTGATATTGCCTCTGTTGAAGATGAGGAGGAGTCCGACGGGCTTATGGAGAAACTGACGGTATTGTGATTTTCTTGTTGATTTCTCGTTGTGAACATCGTGTTTTCCCCCCAAATTTGTTTGCTGGAAAGAATTTGTGTTTGGATTCTATTTGTGCTGGTTTTTTTTCATGAAACTGTGCAATTGTTGCGCTGATTAGGTTTGCTTGATTTTGCAATTATTCGTCTATGGCAATGATTTCAACAGATATGCTTAAGTTCGTTTAATGTTTGTGAGAGTTTGGGAGTAATGTTTAACCCGGCTTGGCCCTGGTGTACGTGAGAAAATTATTGATATCATTTTGGGGAAGAGGAGACGAGCCTTTTCTTGATGAAAATAGGGACAGGAAAGCTTCAACTTCATTCCCTATGGTTCTGCAGTATTTCATTTTGATGATTCATTAGTAGTAGATGAAAGAATCTAGCTCTGGGACTCTGTAAATGATTATTCCAATCTGGACGAACTATATTCGTCCATTTTAGAACTGAATTTTATGATTTGAAAATGTTTTCCTGTGCTATGTAAAGCTTCTGATGTTAGAAGTTTGTGGAGATGCCGTGTGAAGCTGTGAAGTTAAAGTCGTTTCAAGAAATTACATATGGCTCATTCCTCTTTTATCTTCCTTTTGTTTCCCTTGTGTGCTTCCTTTATTAATTCCACATCTGGCATTGGACAATTACAGATAGTTCTCGATTTGGATGAAACTCTCATATGTGCATATGAGACATCCACTCTGCCTGCTGTTGTTCGTAATCAAGCAATAGAAGCTGGACTGAAGTGTTTCGAACTCGAGTGTTTTTCTTCAGATAAGGTAGTTTACTTTCCAGTAACCTTGTATTGATTTGGTTTTGTGAGTTTTAGTTAAACCATCTTACCTGGGTATGCTGCTATTTGAAGGACTGTGAAGGGAAGCCTAAGGTCAACTATGTTACTGTCTTTGAGCGTCCGGGTTTGCATGATTTCTTAAATCAACTAGGTAGCTTTGCAGATCTTGTACTATTCACGGCTGGTCTTGAAGGTTTGTACACTTTACTATCCATTATATTATCAGGTAATATCCTTGCCCATAATAGAAAAATAAAAGAGAATCTGAAGGATGTCATCTATGTGTATGCCTCAGGATATGCAAGACCTCTTGTTGACAGGATAGATGAAGAAAATCGATTTAGTCTTCGACTGTATAGGCCTTCAACAATTAGCACGTAAGTACTTCTCTGCTATTTTCTTCTTTTCTATTCGATCAGCATAGCAACTATTTGCTATGTTTACTTATCTAGATTGGCAATATTCAAGTCTATTGACGCTTCAACTGTGGAAAGACATTATACTATTATGATTATTGAACACACCCTTTCCAAAAACAAGTTTGAATTATTCAGGAGTTCGAATAAGAATTTGTTCGTGTACATGTATTTATATCCTTAAGTCCATTCTTTATTGATATTGAATGCAGTGATTAAGTGCATATGTTTGGCAGTGATTTTGGATAGGACATAAACATGCCCCAATTGTTGATAAGTTTGTTTAGTTAGTAGTTAAATTTATCAAGATTAAATGGAAACTGAGTTATTATTATTATTTTTTTGGTAAGAAACTGAGCTTTCACTTGGTACATTATTTAGATCCTCACAGAAGTTAAAAGCACCCACTTTCAAAGTGTTTTTTTTTTTTTTCTTTTACCCATTTCAAGTTAAGCTAAAAGCACTTACTTTAAAGCTAAGTATCCCAATTGTGTCTATTCTCTGTAAAACCCATGGTTCTGGTATGTAATCTACAGGGAATATCGAGATCACGTGAAGGATCTCAGCTGCCTATCCAAGGATCTAAGAAGAACAGTCATCGTTGATAACAATCCTTTCAGTTTTCTATTGCAACCTGTGAATGGAATTCCTTGCATTCCATTTTCTGCAGGGCAACCACACGATTCACAGGTGGGAAAACAATGAAAATTCTGAATCTTTCAACAACAGTACATCTTCACAATAATTCATTTTGTGACCGTCTTCCTTGTTCTCCATATACAGCTTCTAGATGTCATTCTTCCACTCCTAAAGCACCTCTCGCTGCAGAACGACGTCAGATCAGTGCTGTACGAAAGATTCCATATGCCTGAATGGTTTCAGAAGCATGGAATTCCAACCTAAATTCAACGAAAATCTGTGCCAAGGAGAAAGGTACATTCTTCTCTGCTCATGCAACAGTTAAACACAGTTAGCTTGCTTGTTCAAAAGGGCAGAGCACATTTAGGAGTCAGATTCTGATTCTTGAACTTCTGTATAGCTTCATGTTGTACATCGTGGATATGGTCCTGAAAAGTTGCATCCAATTGTTTGAAAATCATAGTAGTATTAAGATTGTAAATTTGTAGGAATTCTGATTTGTAATTTATTAATGCAGTGTTGTTGGATATGTTTGTAGGAATTTTCTTGAACTTTTTACCAATAAATATCAGTTGTTTCCTCCCTTTGGTTGCTTTAACTGTTTTGTGGCTTCTCCAGAATATTAAAAATTAAGGTATTTAGAAGAGTTAGAGTAAAAAAGAAGGGAAAAAGGAATGTGTTGGTGAAGAACTAATTATATTTGGAATATATAAGTAATGCTATTCTCTTCACAAACACCCACGATTGCCCTCACACCCTCTACTCAATACCCCATTTACATTTTTTCTTTTTAATTTCATTTTAATATTTTAATATTTTCCCCCATCAAATAAATCCAACATTTCATGCTGTTTATTGCTATTTTATTATTTTTTTAAAGAAAAGATTTATTGATTATGTTTGTTTGAGCTGTTCTTATTTGCTTTTGGAAGATTCTGTTTTCATGGTATGCTCTGTCCTTTCCACATTTGTGTGTTGTCAGCTTTTCAATTAAACTTTTTTGGTCAAATATATATTTTTAAATTACCATTCAGCCCTTCCATTTTCAATTTTTTTTTCTTTTATCTAATAGATTTCTTAATTTTATTAATTATCTAGTAATTTTTTTCATTATTTTCCAGAATATACAAAATTTTACCTATACAATAATGTTAGAAAAGAAAAGCAAAGGTGAGAGAATGATATGCATCGGAAATTGTGAAGTCTGCACTAAATGTTAAAGAACTTTTTGAAGAGATATTTATATGGAAGGAATTTGAATTTGAATTTGAATTTGAGTCAGTCTTTACATATCAAACTCATTTTCTTTCACTTTCTGCTGCTGCTGCTCCATTTATTCTCATATTTATTTCTTTTGACCACTGCCAAACTTCAATTTCAATTTTTATTATTTTTCTCATGGGTTTTAAATCGGATTATAAAGAAGAAGAAAAATGAACGTTCTTATATTATATTAACGAGAAGCTACAAAATTGAACTCAAGTGTTAATATCAACTTCATCGATCTATATCCATCCAACTATGTGACTTTAGGTACATGAGATATTATCTCGATGAATTAACATATATATATATATGTTTGAAACAATGTGGTCTACCTATTAAACTAAAAATGATAAAACAACATAAAAAGAATCAAACTAACCTAACAAACGACATAGATTATTTATTTATTAAAAAAAAAATAATAATAAATTAAAATTAATAACTTAGAATAATAATAATAATAATAATAATAATGGAGGAGTGAGTGGCAGAGTCTTACTTGTTTTGAAAGGTCAAAGTCGGGCAGCTGCGGTTTCTGAAACAAAATGAAGGTCACGCACGTGGTTCACCTCGTAGGCGCGTACTCCATTGACTGCATGCCACGTGTTTCTCCTTTTCTCCAGTATCGCTGACGTGGCTCTTATATGGCTGGTGTGGACGTGTTTATGTTTCTACATTGTGCTTAGAACCAGTTTGGGTCGCCGTTAAGATTGTTTTTCTCTAGAATTTCACTGTAATAAATTCATACCCTCTTTTTTCCCTCTCTCTCTCTCTCTCTCTCTCTCTCTCTCTCTTCATCTGGGTCTCCTGTTTTCTCTCTCCTCTGCGCATGGCTGAGACTCCCAATGAAGTACGCCAGGCTACAACGCAACAAAACCCCTTTCCTCTCTCTCTCTCCTCTTTTAAATGACGAGATTACCCCTTCTCACCGCCGCTATCCCCGTCCTCTCTTTCATCGTTGTTGTTTTCTCTCTGCTTCCGGCGACCTTAGCTCTCGGCTCTGCCTCCACGCTTGCTGTCAGCTACGGTTCCGCCACCGTCTGCGGCATCGTCGCTGAGCAGCCCACGCAAAGGATTCTCTGCTTCCGTCGCGGTCAAACCATTTTTATTGACCCAAATATCTCCTTCTCCGTCGTCTCCGGCGGTCGGGATACCTTCTGTGGCATAAGAGCCGGCGGCTATACTCTTCTCTGCTGGGACTTTGATCAAAATACCGCTGCGTTTTCCCGGAGAAGGCTTTACTTCAACTCCACTGTCCTTCTCGAGAATCTCGCCGTCGGTGACGACCAAATCTGTGCCACCGTGGTCGGTGCCGGCAATGCAACTTGCTGGCGCGATGGTAACAACGTGCGAGTTGGATTTTCTTCTCTTCAATTCGATTCAATTTCTTCTGGGTTTGGATTTTCTTGCGGAATTTTGAAGGGTAATCAATCCGTTCGATGTTGGGGTCGGAATGCGTCGATTGCGGCCCTAATCGAAAATGGGTTTCGAAATATCTCAATGTCGACCATCGTCGCCGGTGGGTTTCATGCTTGTGGATTGAATATCTCCGGTGGGTTAGTTTGTAGGGGGAACAACGATTTTGGGCAGTTGGATTTTCCTTCTAATTCATCCAGAGGGTTCTCTGAATTGGCCCTCGGCGAACGCCATAGCTGTGGGATTTTGCTCTCGAATCGATCGGTGGTTTGTTGGGGAAGCTCAGATTTCTCTGTGGATTCAATTCGAGAAACTTCTTTTGAGTTAATTTCTTCGGGATCGGATTTCGTTTGTGGATTAACAACGAGTAATTTCTCTGTTCTTTGTTGGGGGCTTGGCTGGTCGAACGATTCTTCTGGTCTTTTTTCACTTTCTCTTCCTAAGATTCTTCCTGGTCCTTGTGTTCAATCTTCTTGTCGGGATTGTGGTGTTTATCCTCTCTCTCAAACGCTCTGTTCTGATTCTGGGAATGTCTGTAATCGTTGTTTGGTTACTGTTTCAACGCCGTTTTCGCCTCCTCCACCCTCGCCGCCGCCAATGGTGGTGACCCCATCACCTCCTCCAGCGGCATTGAGAAAGGGTTTGCTGGCTTTTGCTATTGTGGGCTCAGTTGGGGCCGTTGCTGGGATTTGTACAGTTGTTTACTGTTTATGGACTGGTGTTTGTTTTGGTCATAAGAAGATACACAACTCTGTTCAGCCGACCATTACTCGAGCTGCTAGTTCAAATGGGGGGACGACAACGTCAAACACGAACAACAGCCCACCATCGCGGTCGTCGACGATTCGGCGACAAGGGTCTCGAATAATGCGGAGGCAAAGGAGTGGTACGTCCTCGAAGCACGCCGATAGAGCAGAAGAATTCACTCTGGCTGAGCTTGCTTTGGCTACCAATGACTTCTCCCATGAGAACAAGATTGGTGAAGGGAGCTTTGGCATTGTGTACCGTGGGAAACTCGGCGATGGGCGGGAGGTTGCGATCAAGAGAGGCGAAACAGGGCCGAAGACGAAGAAGTTTCAGGAGAAGGAGAGTGCTTTTGATTCAGAATTGGCGTTCTTGTCTAGACTTCATCACAAGCATTTGGTGAGGCTTGTGGGGTATTGTGAGGAGAAAGATGAGCGGCTTTTGGTTTATGAGTATATGAAGAATGGTGCACTTTACAATCATCTTCATGACAAGACCAACTCTGAAAAGGGTAGCAGTGTTGTGAACTCTTGGAAAATGAGGATCAAAATTGCTTTAGATGCAGCAAGAGGAATTGAATATCTTCATAACTATGCAGTCCCTCCTATAATCCATAGGGATATCAAATCATCCAACATTCTTCTCGATTCGAATTGGACAGCGAGAGTATCCGATTTCGGGTTGTCGTTGATGAGCCCCGGGTCAGACCTTGACTACCGACCGACGAAGGCAGCTGGGACGGTTGGTTACATTGATCCTGAGTACTATGGACTGAACGTTTTGACTGCTAAGAGTGATGTGTATGGGCTTGGGGTGGTGTTGCTGGAGCTTTTGACAGGGAAGAGAGCTATATTTAAGGATGATGAGCAAGGAGGGACACTGGTGAGCGTGGTCGATTTTGCAGTGCCAGTGATTACGATCGGAGAACTGGGGAGGATTTTGGATCCAAGAGTCGGGCCGCCGCAGATGAACGAAGCAGAGGCAGTAGAGCTTGTGGCTTACACAGCGATGCACTGCGTGCGTTTGGAAGGGAAAGATCGGCCAACGATGATTGACATTGTTGTGAATTTGGAACGAGCTTTGAATCTTTGTGATGATAGTCATGGCAACAGCTCTAGTGGTGGAATTTCCATTGTTTCAGAGTGAAATTCTTCAAAAATTCTTCATGAAAATTTCAGAGAAAAGAACGAAAGTTTTGAGCTGAAAACAGCACCCCACAAACCTTATCATTTCTTTCACTCTGCAACTCACAATATTTCCTAGAACCTTTCATTTCACACTGTTTGTGCATATCTTTGTTCGGTACGACCGTTCCCAACCAAACCAACAGTTCGAGATCATGGGACCATCACGGACATTTTGATCGATAAAAAAACCACTATGTTCAAAGAATATTGAGGAAACATGAAGGACATGCCAATGATTTCATGTGGAACACAAAAAGAAAAGTAGGAGGGAGGAGATTGAATGTGAAATGAGATTTGTTGGGTAATGGAGATGATATTCCATGTGCCTTTGGAGGGTCCTCATGTGTTCTCCAAAATATTGACCCCAAAAGGGAATAATGAAAATTTAGGGGCCAACAAATGAAATAAAGGGGAAAAAAAGGAGAAAGTGGGCCAATAGAAGAAAGGTGTATTATGTGTAATAGTAAATGAATAAGAATAATGGACAATGAAAGGACCAAAGGGTCAATGTTGAGAGGAATAGGAATAGAAATAGGAGTTGCATTTATTTGTGATGGCAAAAAAATCAAAGGGAGGCCGGCCATGGGAAAGGCTTTTCAATGGGAGTCAACATTTTTGAAAATTTTGGCACCTCGAGGCCGCTCTAGCGTTAAATTGGTCATTCCCTTGTAACAACAATGGACGTCCCATATGATATGATATGATTAAACAACCTTTGGAGATCGTAGCACAGCGAGGATAAAATGGTTGTTATGACATTTGAATGCTGATTGGTGGAAAGCCCAGCTACCTTATCCAAAAATGATATTTTTGTAAATAAAGTTGAGCAATAACACACCTGTCACAAATAACGTCCAAGAAACCTTTTCTAATAATCAACAATTCATCAACACATGTGTGGGGCAACAGAGAAACTTTTGCAGTGCACTTAAAGAAAGTAGAGACACATGTTGAAACAGCCAATTAACAAAAAGAACAAATACTTGATTGAACAGTGAGAGGAATTGTCATGGACTAGCTTCTCTACATAAGGAATTACAGCCTCTTCTTCCATATCAAAACAACTACTACAGCAATACATATGATATGATTGATACTCGGCCAGCCAATGGATCCTCACAAAAAGAAAACTAAACACCAATACCAATAAAATAGAATCAAGGAGAGGAGCAAGAAAAGCTTACTAATTTGAAGCTGTACATTCTTTTGATGTTGTAGAACTTGCCTTCATTGTTAAACGAATTCAAATCCCATCAGAAGCTTGACTGATTTGTACTTCTCTCCCTTGACGTTGCGGAGCGGAATTGCTCGAATCCCTTTTCTTAGTTCCGCAACAGGCAGGCATGTCTGGCCTCCAAAATCGTCCTTCTCTGACATGTCGTACTCATGAACTTCGATTCGAAGCAAAGCGAGTTCTGGGACGGATAGTGGAAACTCAAATTCCTCATTCCAAGCAGGCACCCAGTTATCCTCTAATGTTTTCGTCTTTTTCATTACAGTATCAGCTGGAACTCCTGCAATTCCCACCTGCATACATAATCGAACAATCCCAGTGCAAAAAGAACAGGTTTTAGCAATTTTTCTTTTATTGAAACAACCTAAAGGTTTTAGCTATATTCAATTAGAATATTGCAAAACTTCATTGACATACCCTCGTATAAAAGTCTGGTGGGGAGTAAGCATCAAAGTGTGTGTGATGGAAATCATAATACCATCCTTCTCCCATGTACACAGTCACCTTCTCAACAGAAATATAATCAAAACTATCAGTACAGTCAAGTACAATAAGCGAAGTTACATTTACACTTGACCAGTGGCTACAGGAATCTGAAGCACAGTCAAATAAGAGGGACGAAAAATAGTTGCGGAGACCTTACTTTCAAAGTTGTTTTCACAGGCAACCTAACTTTTGGATCAAAGATCTGATCATCTGAACCAGGCTTCAGCATAAAATCTGGTTTTTTTACATAACCACACCCGCCATTAGCTCTGAACATCCCATGCATCAACCATAGTGACCTACCATAACCCTGTGATAATTCACACATAATCCTATTTTCAGTGATTGAAAAATTGGAGAAACAAATTATGACCAATAAAAAGAAACAAAATGCTTGACTGAGAAAATTGGGTCATTGGAGAAGTTTAATTAGAGAAAAATGATATTCAACCCCATTTCTAGTCAGCAGCCAAAGTTTAGGAAGGGGATTCTAAGTTTCATTTGATAGTATCCAATTAACTGGTTAACAATAAGTACAGATATTAGATAATCTTTCATCTCAAACTGCTAGGGGTCAGACATCCTTATTCCTAACAAACAAAAAAAAAAGAAAAATGGGAAAGAATGAATAAAAGAAATTTGGTATGGAAACGATTTATATCTAGATTTCTGATTCAGTATAAGGCAGAAGACGAAAGGACCTGCATGTTGAGCGCAACCATTTGAGCACCATGAATCCATCCAATCATTGGGTTATAATTGGATGAGTCAACTCTGATCCCCTTTGGATAGACTCTCAAAATGTTCTGCTGAGTAAACCTACGGCAAGTAAGAAGAGAAAACTTGCTATAATTAACAAAATTTTCCTAGAATAAACAACCTAAGATAAACAACATATGAACTATGTGAAGAGATAAACACCGTAACAATGTTACTTCAATAGGAAAAAGGAAAAGAAAGAAACTTCTCTTTTCTAATGTTTGTAAATCACAGTAAATACCAAACTCCTCTACCTCCCACGGTTCTCTGCCTAAACAGGTGTACAGATAACAAAAACTGCACCATCCTTATCCCTAACTATTCATCCATTAATTACACAATCACTGAACTTTAGGGCGTTTAGACTCCAACAATTTCCGTATCTCAATCAATGAAAAGAACGACTTTATGCACACCGACTCTGACTTTTTAATAAACACAGAAACACTTCAAAAGAATTTGGACCTCCTAAATGTAAGCCCATTGAAATGTATGTTTACATAGCCCATTTAGATATCTGCTTGTCAGAGATCATTAACTAGACGCTAAATACTACGAATGTTTTTTTGTTGAAAACATAGATTTTGTTCATACCTCACAATTTGTTTTCCATGAGTAAGCACTGCCTTTCCCAGTTGCTGCTCACTCAAGCTCAGGCGTCTAACTTTCTCGGGATCCACTTCGAGGCATGCATCAATTCCACCTTTAGGCTTTCCCGCATGAATAGCAATCAAATTTTTATATTCAGGTGCAATATTCTGTGTAGAGTCTGTAGACTTGGGATCTCCATCCTCAGGATCTTCCTCTTCGTTACTATCTTCTTCCAAATCTGGCTGTGATGTAGAAACCAAGCATTAGGCCAAAACCAGTTTAAAAAATCACAAGGATAACGAAATTCATGGGCACCATCACAGACCTTGTAGTCAGTTACAATGCCACCTTTCAAGCTGGACACTTCTCTTCCCCATGCTGATGTATCTTTATCATTAGAAGAAGTCTTTTCCTTCTGTGGCTCACCCTCTTTAGGAACATCTTTGGTCTTAAGGTACTTCTTAGGTGGTTTAGTTGATATAATAATTCTTTTCTTCAGTGATTCGGGAGAAGGAAATTGCTTTAAGCATTCAGAGCCAGGAGTGAACAGAATGTCTCCAAATGTTTTTGTTACCATCTAGAACAGTTCAGAAAATTATTATAAGATCAACAGGGGAGGGGCAACAGAAACCAAACCAGTGCGCACCTCTGCCACTTTAGCCTGAAGATGAGGCGGAAGATGGTCTTCCAATGTTATTACAACTGGATATTCAGATGTAACAAAGGCATGCTCCTTAATAGATTTCAAACATTTAATGAGCTCCACAGGGGTAGTAAGGGTCCTGGAAAGCAATCTTCCAATTAGGATTTACTAGTGGAATAACAAAAGGTGCCCATTACCGTAACAAAAGAAACAAATCACACCTGCCATGAAGAACATCTATATTATCCTTTGACGAATTCGGCCATAGATCCAATTCAATTACTCTAACTCCTCTCTGCAGGGCTTGTATGATGGGCACATCACTGCAGTCACTGCTGAGCTGATTCCCAGTCAAGTACGAATTGTGACCGGTATATATGTAATAATGCGATAAAGGAGCAGACATATCATGGTGCACCTGAAAAACAGAATATATCCCATTCCATGTTCAGTGGTAATGCCGAACTTATCCTCGTACAACTTACAAAGTAACAAGATGCTTTACCCCAAGAAATGCTGAAAACAAAAATTATATTTGATAAACAAACACACACCGACACAGGGAAAGGGACAGCAAAACAAGGAGACCCAAGATCCTTTTCAATACAAGCAAGAACACAAAGTGGATTCATCAAATAATTAAATTCCACATCACATGACAGTAACACCCGTCATCCACCGCCAAAAATTGAGCCAAAAACACATAAAGAAACTAAAATCGAATGAAAATTACCCCAAGAGACTCGAGCGGAGGGTTAAGATCGCTGAAGAGGTACTTGAAAAAGGCTTCAAGATTGAGGACTTTCCGATGGAAGATGTTCAAGTGCTTGAGCTCACTAGTACAACGCTCAATGATATTCTGAGCATCATCTCTAGTGGTTTCGACCTCCTTCTGAACGTCGATCAAGAATCTCTGGAAATGATCAGGGTTCATGATTCCATTCTCGGAGTACTGGTCAAAGAGAATCTTGATCTCGTCAGGAGCCTCGCCGGCGGTCATCTTGAACCGCCGGCGGAAGCAGAAACACACTCTGTAGGTCTGCTTGGACATGGAAGAGAAGAATTGGAAATGGAAAGAGAGAGAGAGAGAGAGAGAGAGAGAAATGGAGGTTTAGAGAGATAGAGAAAATGCAGAAGAAGAAGAAGAAGAAGAAGAAGAAAACGGAAAGGGGCGAAGTGGAAGACAATAAAAGCGAGGGAGATGCGTTTTTAAGAGAGTAATAGAGGAGAAGGGTGGGGCCCACCTTTTCCCCCCTTCCCTTCCACCAGTAACCTCTTTTATTTTCCACCATTTCGTTGACCTTTTATTATTATTTTCTTTTTTCTTTTTTTTCTTTTTTTTAATTATGTTTATTTAATTTTTTATTTTTCTTTTATTTAAATCACAAACACTAATTAATTCCATGATAATCATTCATCAAAATATATTAGAAAATAAATATATTGAATTACCATTTTGACCCTTGACTTTAAATATTAAAAAAATATTTACACGTCTTTCATGTTGTCTCATATTCATCTATTTTATTTGGTAATAATTAAATATACTAAAAGTTAAATTAAATTAACAAATTTGTATCAAAAATGCATTTAATAGTACTAATTTACATCCTCAGTTGGAATATTCTCTCATTTTTTGCTTTGGATTCAAGAAAAATAAAAGAAAGGAAAGTCTTAAAATTTGATAATAAATGCAACAAAAATTAATATTCCGAAACAAATCTGAGAAAAATGTCGTAATTTCAAAAGTCAAAATTATTCTTGTTTTATTTATAAAGTAAACGAGAAGAAAATAATTCAAACTTCTGACATTAAATATTTTTATTTAAGAATATTTACGTTCTCACGAAAATAATATTCTTAAACAATACTTTCAAAAAAAAATATTGACTTGGAAGATTCTCGATGTTTTCTATAACTTTCACTCGACATTAAAAACAAATTAGTCTCGAGATTTTCTTATGATCGTTGTTTTCAATGGGAGGTTTATACTTAAATTAAAAAGGAGTCTCCAACATATTGATATAATCGTTGGAATTTTTTTTGGATTATAATGTCATAGTCGGCAAATAAATTTCATATAATGGAGAGCTAATATGCGTAAAAATAGGTTTCTAACAAGTTTATGAAGATCTTATTCCTAATTTCTGGTTTCACATAGATCAAAATTTTCTGCTGCTTGTTATTGCAACAATGAAAGATTTAAGTACTGCACACTTCAAAATTCCTTCGTTCTTCAATGGAGTTCTTGCATGCCTGCCATTGCTGAGCTGAGCAAGTGATTTCTGTAAGACAGCTGCAATGGGCGGCAATGAAATGGATGTTGATGACAAAACTAGTCCCACATAGTGTCTCGGTGAATGACCCAATCGGACCCGTTGAGGGTTTTCGTGCCATCGGCTGTAACGAGATCGTAAGGCGAGTCTTCTGCAAATTCTGTCGGAAGGGACTTCCAGAATAGAGATGGCTTCCATTCAGCTTCCTTGAGGATTTTCATAACCTCTTCCACTACTACTTTGCTTCCTTCAGCTGACAAATGAATCCCATCTCTGATAAATGGGGAAATATAAAGTAAATAATTTCTCAATCAGAATGAAGACAGATAAATTGCAATCTATCTTCGAATACGAACTTACGTGAAGCAAACGTTCATCCAATCGTCTCGTTGCTGGATGGCAGTAAAAAGATCAACCACTTTTATATCCATTTCTTGGCACAGTTTTATACAAGCTTGAGAATATGCTTTGCACAATTCATTTGTTCTCACCAGTTCACTCAGAAACTTGCTGCTCAATCATAATCAAAACTGAACCATCTTAGAATAAGAACATAAAGTAAGTAAACAAACGTCGGAGAAAAATGCATTTTTGGGCACCTGTGAGATTCACGAACTTTGGTTTCGTTCACAGGCGGGCAGGTTAGAAAGATAAGGCGTGTTTCATCTGAAAGGCTCTGGTTTTTGAGGATTTACATTAGAATATGCATCAACAATAGTTAACATAAGAAAATAGTGGGCTGATGTTAATATCAAGCTTGTATTTGTAATACCTGGATATGAGTAGCAATTTTTCTCATGTTATCGACGTATTCAGGAAGTGGTACATGAGGGCCAAGGCCCGAAGCATGGGGACCCATTGAATCATTACCACCAAAATAAACTATTACCAAAGAAGGCTGTACAGCAGCATCCTGAGATTATAAATAAATAAATGATATAGCAACAACAGTAAGAGCAAGGTCTTATACTTGAACTATTGTATGATCGTTCCTCACTAATTGATCTTAATTTCCTCAGCCTTCCACGAACTGTTTAAACTTTTGGATTGATTGGCGATTTAATACTACCGTCTCAGGATTACATAGACCAACCTCATACCAAGATAATTCAAATTCCATAATAAAAATTGAAAAGGAGGAAGGAAGAAGGTATGTTTCCTATTTACTTTTTACAAACAAATCAAGAAGAAGTTATATTCAAAGCGAAAACGACCCTTTCCTTTATTTACAACCTCAGTCTCACTGCCAGAGCTCGTTCACCTCTACAACTCGGTCTCAGAATTCCATTGCCTCGAAAGGAAGCCAACGCTAATTTCCATGTTTAGAGTGGAACACTAGAAAGAATGAAAACCACCCTCCACTGTGCGCACAAGCCGAAGGCGTAGTGGCATTTCCTTCGGTTACTGCATTTATAACTATCCTCATGCAGTTAGTGAACTGAGGGCGTCAGGGCTAGGGGAAAATGCAGGCCCTCAAATTGTCCTTGAGTTTGTACTCTCTTTGTTGATAAATGATATCAAGTTCAATCACTGTCAACGCTTTTCTTGATATGGGTAATTGTGCATGATTAATATGGGAGGGATAGAAATCTTGTACAATCTTATACACAAAGTATGAACCCCCACAAAGCCATCTACATGGAGTATCAATCCTACCAATTTTCTTACAACTATATGTGGTTTCAAACCATTCTCCCGTGAGATTAAAGTGTGTGTAAGTTGTCCAAATATTCATTTTTGAACAAGAAGCTGCCCCTTATATTTATGGTATCGACAATAAAGATAAAAGAAAAGAAAAGTTGGAATGCAATCAAAAGTAACATTAAAAGAAATCCAAATTGTGACAGCCCAATCCCACCGCTAGCAAGTATTGTCCTCTTTCCAACCGATATGGGATCTCACAATCCAACCCCCTTGGGGGCCCAACGTCCTCGCTGGCACACCACCCAATGTCTGGCTCTGATACTATTTGTAACAGCCCAAGCCCACCGCTAGCAGATATTGTCCTCTTTGGACTTCCCTTCCGAGCTTCCCTCCAATGTTTTAAAAACGTCTGTGAGGGAGAGGTTTCCACACCCTTATAAACAATGTTTCGTTCCTTTTTCCAACCAATATGGGATCTCACAAGAATTCCTTTCATTCTCTATCCCCTTTTCTCGGGTGTCCTTTGGAAAAAGAGAGCAAGGAAGATAGAGACCATTTCTTCAGTTTTATGGATAAGCCATATTTCTTCTGTTCTATGGGAGCTTTTGATGGAGAGAAAGGAATCTTCCAAAATAAAGGAATGAATTTTGACTTCTCTTGGGATGTAATCCCTTTACACTTTAGTTGGAGTCTCTTATCTCTTTATACTTCATTTACATCATTCCAATCAGATGAAAGAATTTTATTGTCCACTTATCATACAACTATACAATAACTTAAAAAACCCAAATAATTAAGATAAGTTATGACAGATACCATTCTATTGTTCTCTGATCCCTAAAATGATTAAGAATTATAGAACTCATTATTCAAAATCTATCATATAAATAATAAATCCATATATTATGCACATGGTATCAAACTATATTTATTGTATTATAACTCTATATGTGCCAATGGTGTAATCATAATTCATATAATACAGACACAATAAGATAACAAACTCAATTATTCTACATATTTTAGTACTATATAGATCGTAAGCACAATTTTTAGTAATTTTTACCGGAGGAAAAATAGTCAAACAGTCATATAATTCTAGCATTCTTAAGGATATCGCGAGTATAAACAGACACCGACAAATTCCGAAGCATTTAACACAATACCTTTGGAAAAATCTGATCAAGAACCTGTATGGCACGCCGAGAGTTCCAACTTAAGTACCCTCGGAGAAGAATATCAGCCTGAAGGGAAGGAGGCTCAAGATAAAATTGTCACAAAGCATACAATAATGCAGGTACAGAACTCAAAATCACAAACAGAGTAGCAACAATTTGATTTCAGTCTGGAAGCCTACAAGACAGAAAGCCTTTAGCACTACCATCAATTTCATGTTCATTCCCCATGTTAGATCATCCCACTTCTCTTTCCGGAGGCTAAGGATCATCCCACTTCTCTTTCCGGAGGCTAAGGATCATCCCACTTCTCTTTCCGGAGGCTAAGGATTTCTACCCATTCAAGGGGAATGCAATAGCCCAAGCCCACCGTTTGTAGATATTGTCCGCTTTGGCTCGTTACATATCGTCGTCAGCCTCACGGTTTTAAAATGTGTCTACTAGAGAAAGGTTTTCATACCCATGTAAGGAATGTTTCGTTCCCCTCTCCAGCCGGATGGTGTGCCAGAGAGGACGCTGAGTCCCAAAAGGTGTGGAAAGGGGAACAAAACATTATAAGGGTGTGGAAGCCTCACCCTAGTACGTAACGGGCCAAAGCGAACAATATCGGCTAGGATATCAGAGCCAGACACCGGGCGGTGTGCTAGCTAGGATGCTGGCACCCAACGCTCGAAAACATCTATTAGTCTCTAAGCTTGCACGCCATTCAACTACTTTCATGCGACAACAGTATGATTCTACTCCATTTAGTTGCCAAAATAAAGTGAGATATTAAATCTTAGGTAGGTGAGAATCATGGCTCGAACACATTCAACTAGGTAAAATAATAATGATGATGATGATGATAAAATAGAGCACAAATTCTATTTTCAGGCTTCACAGGAGAAGCATCAAAATCCAAACGTAACAAAAGGGCTTCCATGTACAATCTCCCTTCATATCAAGCATTCAACAGATCACAGAGCAACAAAAGCAAAAAGAACAAATCAAATTCAACAGAGTCATCAAACTGGTGGTGGATTTCCCTTGTGGGCATTCTAAAAGTAGCACAAGAGCCTAAACATTCCAACAAAGCAAAACCAAAAGAAAAAATAGAGAGAAAAAGAAAGAAGGGTTACTTTGCGGGCATAAACATCGGCGAGAGTAGCACCCCAACCGCCATTGGAGAAGCTGAACTGAGTAATGGAAGATCCAAAAAGAACAAACTGAGGTCTGGAAGGTCCTACCATGTCGGTTGTCACTCAATCGAACGGAAACATCCAAAAAGAGGAAAGGAAAAAGAAGAAACAGAGGAGGAAACGCCGATTCTACTCCCTCTTACCCGGAGAAAGTTAAGGCGACGACTACGAGAGAGAGAGAAGACGGATCAAATTGAAAATGAAATTTGAAAATGGGTTGCAGCTGCTCCACAACATTCATTTCACACATTTTATAAACCGCTCATCTTGTTGCGCTCCGCCATATCTTACCTCCCACCGATTTCACTTTTTTTAATCTTTCCATAAAANAAAAAAAAAAAAAAAAAAAAAAAAAAAAAAAAAAAAAAAAAGTTGTTATTTTAGTTGAACACCTCTCACAATTTAGATCTCAAAATATTAGTGTATAACTTCAACAAGTTACATTAAAATTAGCTAGTCATTATGATGTGACATAAGAGAATAAATCAACTACTACATTATATTTAATTAACCTAGTACTAGTTTGATTAACAAATTAACCTAGTACGGCTCGACCCGTTACACAAACTCATTCATTCGATATAAATACATTATTTGTTCATCTAACCAAACAAAACACAATTTTCTACCTAACAACCTAAGCTAGTAGATATTGTATGTTTTGATATATTACATATAATAAGAAGAGATTTCCACACCTTGAATGTTTTGTTCTCTTCTCTCATCGATGTGGGGTTTCGCAATCCACTTATGGGAGTCAACGTCCTCGTTGACACACCATTTGTTGTCTAGTTCTGATATCATTTGTAACAGTCTAAGTCTATCCTAATAGATATTGTAACACATGTCTACTGAATCGATATAAGATAATGATTCTTTTATGGTAGAAAGTGATCGAGATGTTTGGGGCAAGTTTCATGTAGGGGTGGAAAAAAAAGCAGACATAGTTAGAAGCAAATATGGATGGGTCAAGGGTTTGACATGTCTTAAAACCACCATACGTATCTAAAATCAACCAACTTATCATTAAATGAGGAGTCCTTATTTCCATTTGAAAATAAATATATATAATTTTGGTAGGGATTCGAACCTCTTACACACAATCAAGTAGAAGATTTCACAGCCCAATGGAGCAGCAAAGGATGGGGCTTTATAATTGGTACAACTTGGGCTCATTTTGTATTCAACTACCCATATATAACCCCATCTTTAGAAGTCTTGTATTCAATCAAAACCCTAATTATGAAATATATAAATACTCGAGATAAGATCGATAAGTTTCGTTCCGTCTATCAATTCTATATGAATAGGAGAAAATAATTACGAAAGTTCTTCGTTTCGGACAGACAATGTAGCATATTTGATCAAGTTGTATGTCATTGTCGATCAGAGCTTAGGATTTATTTGAACCCTATTATTAAAAAGAAAAACCCTCGAATTTTAAAAAACACAGAAAGTGTATTCTAGAAATTAAGCAAAGGAAAAAAGAAAAAAAAAACTTACAAATGAAGATACACGTAAAGATGTGAAGGGAAAAGGAGGGTGAATCTTTTATGCGTGTGGTATGCGTGTGTGGGCCACATCATACAGTCACGTGTCTTCTGAGCTGAGGTATGCTTGGGGTTCGTGTTGTCAAGCCAAAGCCACGTGGATGTTTTTGTTCTTATAACGTCATGGGTGATTACATTTCCACGTGCCACGTGACTATTGTATCGTCATGACACGTGGCGTTTTGTACAAGGGAAGCCATATCCAAATTATCTATTTTAGGGTCATTTTATTTATTATTGTTGTTGTTATTTTAGCAAAAAAGAAAAAAAAAAAAAAGTCAAAATATTAATAAATATATGATAATATAATAATATTGTTGTCAAATGGGGGCTATTATCGTTTCTTGCGTTCTTCATTGACTGCTCTAATTTGTCAACCCCCACCAAATATTTATCACCTTAATTCCTCGTTTTTCTTTTCCATTTTTTGCTCAATTTTAAAACACAAACATAGAGATTTGTCCATAAAACTTGGAATTAAAATATTCATCCAAATATCAATCCGAGCCGAGTTTAGTACAAAAGAAACAAAGCTTCAAGTGTTCGATAACTCGTTCTATTATACATTTTAGACTAAATTAATAAAAATGTCGGTAAATTTTATACGTTGTCTCAAAATAAAAACTTCAAAAACAGCTTTTAACTCGTTTAAAAACTTCAATAATGTCGTTAGGTCAGTATATGAACGAAATTGTTAGTACCACGTTTTAAATATATCCATAAACTTTCAAAAATAAAACTCTTTAAATATTTATAAAAAATAAAAAATAAATATTAAAACCCGAGAGTAATAATTTTTTAATTTTTTTTTTCATAAAAGTTTATTATCGTTACTTTTAAAATTTTATGAGTATTTGTTAGTACGTGTAAATGTATTTTATAACTTTTAGAAATTGTGAAAGGTATTAATAATTTTTTAAAAAAATTAAGGTATTTTTATTTTATTAAAAGTTGAAAATTACTTATAAATATTTAACTATCCAAATTTAAAAAAAATATATTTATGGGTATTTTTTATTAATTTAGCCGACATTAAATAAAGAATTAAAGAATGATAAAATAATATATTTTTATTTACAGAAACTTATATTTCTAAAAATCCATCTAAATTTTAAAAAAAAAAATCAAATTAGTATCTATATTATGGTAAAATAGCTGATAGACAATTTGGTTTCCTTATTTATTGATTGATTAATCAATTGTCAATTATAATTAAATGTTACTTTAGTTAGGGGAAGATTAGTGGACTATCCCATCTTAGGTTTGGATTTATTAAATGACCTAACCCTAGAATTTGAAATTTGATCAAATTTATCATGTGGTGATTCGATAATCGATATACAACAAACTTAAACGTGTCTCATAGTGTCTAAAGTAGGTTCTGAAGTCGAAGTTTTCCCACAAATTAATTTTAAACCTTTATGTAACTTCATAATTTCAATTTTATCTAAAAATTCATTAAGAGTAGTTGGTCAGGTTTTTTCGATCTGTATTTATAGTAAATACTTAGAGACATGTTTTAAAACTATAATATCAGTTGTTAATTTTGACTCATACAGAGATAATCATCTACGTGTCGGAGTGGAACATCCATTTTTGACTTTATTTGATCATTATTTGGTATAACAAGAAAAAAATGTTTTTTTCCTTTGAAATTCTAAAATTAAAAAAAAAAATAAAAAAATTGTGGGTTTTGATTATCTTGTTACGTACACAATCTTAATTCCACAAGCTTTATGACACACGCAATGATCTAACTTATTAAAAGATATATATAGATATATTTAATTTCATAAAATCTAATTTTTTTAATAAAAAATTTAAATCTTTTCTGAATTTATTTTTATAATATTGATGCTGATGATGGAAATTTGTTTAATTTAATAAAAATAATAATAAAACGTGTTAGCATTCCTTGTGACGATACTAATTTTTTATTCGAGAAGAAATTAGCTAATTATTCACTTTAAAAAAAAAGACTCATAATTTATTTATTTTTAATGAATTAATTTAAAATAATTGAACGAGTAATTAATTTTTTTATTTTTTATTAATTGATATTAAAAATGGTTAAATTTGTGAAATATTTCGAGACTAAGATCTCCATATATTTTTTTAATTTCATGTAAATGGATTGGTTAAGATAAGAATAAACGGATCTTAATACCAAATCCAACCACTCTTTTAATCTAACAAATTTCAGTAAATTAATATATAGTTTAATTAATTTAAAAAATTGTATTATTTTAAACGAAGACGTTAAAGAATATATTGAAGTAGGTGTTAAATTTAAATTAAATTATGATTAATCCAGTCAGAAAAAAGGAATTAAAATATTGATTAAGATGTGATTTAAATATTAAAATTATATTACACTCCAAATAATTACAATTCTCAATCACAAAAATTGATCCACGTGATCACATGGCTTAAAATCAAGATTTATGATTCTCTTAAAAAGAGTAAATAATATATATAAAATCATTCCATTTAAATTATTAATGTAATAAAATAGAGTGATAATTAAAAGAGCAACGGTCGTATTATTACACTCCTCAAGCCACTGTTAACACGTTTTTAGGTTTTCACACGCTTATAAAGGTGGTAAGATTTCACAATTCATCCCCTCGTGGACCCAGTTTCCATAAGGTTATCCTCTCTAATTGATGTGAGATATCATAATTTACTCCCTTTGAGATCGAGCGTTCTCGCTGACACTTATTATTTCTCTAATTGATATCGGACCTCTCAAATCTATCTCCTTCGAGCTCTATCGTCCTTGTTGACATACTGCCTCTTGTCCATCCCTTTCAGGACGGAGGATATTGTTCTCTTTGAGTTTTTCTCTTCAAGTTTTTCCTGAAGATGGAGTAAAATGTGAGGGTAACCTATCTAGGTATTGCCGTTAAGACGGGGAATTGGGCGCAACACGCAGAAAATAAAAGGAGTTCCCTTTGGACTGTGTAATGTTGAAGGTATTTGCGATGCCCACAATTTGAGTCAACAACTTCCCCCCCTCTCTCTCTTTAGTCCTCTTCTTTGACGAGCTTAAAAATGTCCGACTCCCCATTTTCCTTCACCCACCTTCGTTCTACATACCCACCACCACAGCACCAAGAACAGGGCAAGCCAGAGCTCTAAAGAAACAGAGCAAAACCCCCCCAAGAACAGAGCAGAAGCAATCCAATTCGGACAAATGGGTTTCTTAAAGGAAGAGAAATCGAAGCGTTTATGGAGAGGAATCAAGACCCTTTTCTTCTTAATCACCATGTTGATTTCCCTTCTCCTTTTCTCTGCCCCTGTTCTTCTCGTTATTGCCGATGCCCTTCTCTCTGCTTCTCTTTACCCTTACTCTTTTTCCCTCAACTCCCTCCCTTCCCATCTCAAAAACTACGATTTTCGATCCTCCCTTATCGATATCCCCCTGATTTCATTCGCCAGATCCGCCATAATTATTTGTAAGTTCTAATTAAGACACACCCATGTGGGTGGAATTGAGTTTGTTTGTTCGTTTGTTTCTGGGATTGGGTTTTGATTCAATTCCTCTGTTTGGGTGTAGGTGTTTATAGCTTTTGCGATGGACCCAGGCTCTCACGAGGGCCGTATTTGGGGATCACGACGTTTTGTTCTGTGATTTCTTTGGTTTATGTTTCGTTGAAGGCTTCGTTTGTGTTTGATGGTGGCTTGTCGGATATCCGTCGAGGAGGAGGGTATGCGAGAGGCATGGAAGTGGCTTTGTTTATGTGCTCTTTGGCTTTGGCTGTTGGACATGTCGCTGTGGCGTATAGAACGAGTTGCAGAGAGAGGAGGAAGCTTCTGGTTTACAAGATTGATATCGAAGCGGTAAGTGTTCGATGTTTTGCCTCTGAGAAACATTGCTTCCAAATTCTTTTGAACTAATCTTTATTTATGACTATGTCAATGAATTATTGATATAAACTAATCTTTATTTATTCCATTATGATATTCTCTCCATGATTGATAATCTTTTTAATAAGAGAATTGATATGGGTTGGCAATTATATTCAATCGTAGTTGTCATAGAGCTGTAATAGCATCAAGCTCTTGATCATATGCCATGTGCTTCTGAGGCCACCTTTTGGCATATCATAAGCTGAGCTTCCAAGGACTTGGGAGAACGTTATCCTTCCTAATTATTGTCGACCAACTTCTTCTAGATTACATAGAAAAGACTCTGAGAGATTGATTATTGTTAGAACAATGGACCTCCGTTGTCTTGTTTGGACTCTAGCTCCTACGAGTTTTTATACCAAAAGAGTTGTCTTTATATGCCTAGATCGTTACTACTTTTAACTGATTTCGGCTCTCATCACCGACGCGATGTTACTCTATCACAAACTAACTTTTTTCCTTGTTTTTGTCTCAGGTTTCGGCTTGCAATAGTGGTTTTCCTAGGTACCAAAAGATTCTTCAAGAGGAAAGAGTGAAGTAAAAACACCATCTCAGGAGATCAAAGCTTGTTTCCATCTAACTTGTTTCACCCCAGTCTTCAGATTCAGGTGAGGTTATGAAAAATTTCTACACATTTTCTTTAACATCCGCCAACAAAAACATTACAAAATTGAGTTATGTTAAACACGTTGAGAATAGAGAAAGTGCACACAAGTTTTTCATTCTCGAAGCAATCTTATTTGGGATCTGATTTCAACCTGTTTTTTTGTGATACAGATTTTTAGGTAATGACTTGAAATCAGTGGTTTTGGAGATTCTGGAGGTGCAAAGCTTACTAACATCTTAATGTTGTCCGTAAATTTGTTTTTGTGATATAGAAACATACGATAAATTTACCTCATATTTAAGCATCAAGTTTATGTGATGTAAAATGTATAGTTTGGATCCGAACAAATAAAATGGTAAAGAACCTTTTGTGATCTTATTATGATGGTTCGTTCAGCTTCAATCTCCCTCTCGATTCTTTTGCCGACATACAATTTTCATGAAATTAAAGATGTTTGTTTGTATTGTTATATAATTAAATAGTCGCACGTAAATAACATCTAAAAGCAAATTAGACGGGGAGAAAACAATATCAGCTCAAAAATAAAATAAAAATTTAATGATAATTTTAATTTATTTATAATTAATTGATTTTAATTATATGTCTATTAAATTTTTTTTTTAAAAAAAGAATTATGTTTCTAATATTTTGGAATTTAAAAAATGTAAATTTTCAAAATTTAATGACTAATTTAAAAAATGTATCAAAGCTAAGTTAATGCGCCTCTAACTTCGACAAGAACTTCGGCTTCTCCATTCGAGAGCAAGATCGGCGATAACACGGTTCCAGAACGACGATGAGGTATAATGTGGACCTGAACGAAGCTGATTCTGAACCCCGTCGATCTCTAACCCCAAAACTGGACGTCGATTGGGTTCCTCTCAAGACCCACCCCGTTTTCACCGCCGCCACTGCCGTCGACTATGACGATTCTGTTTCTCCGCCTCTCAGAAGCCTTCTGGTCTCGGACGGCGCCTCTCGTCTCTACTTTTGGGACTCCACTAAACTTTGCTTGCACCGGATTTCCATCCGCCTCGGAGAACCTGAACCCACCTCCGTCCTCGCCGCTTCTCCTTCTAAAGTCGGTTCACTTCCCTCGTTTCTCTTTCTGAAGCAGATTTTAGAGAGCAAATCCCTTTGTTCTGAACTGTTCTATGTTATGTTTTCCCCCATTTTTTCTAGTCATTCTTCATAATCTCAGTTGCTTTGAACAGGTGTTGCAACCAGATGTGCCACTCGACTTCGTGGTGCATAAGATTTCCATCAATAAGAATGGATCGGCAATAGCCCTTGTGGGTCCAGGCGGGTTGTGGATAATGTACCTCTATGGTCACAGTTCGACCAGAGATAGTAGCACTGTCATCTGTAGGTGAGGAGGAGGCACTGCCTTAGTTAATGCTTTAAGTTTTTTCTTATATGTTGTTGTTTGCTTATGTTAAGCTTCAAAGATTCATACGTCTTGTTCTTATGTTTCCCATTTTATGTAAAAGGATGTCATAACACGTTTTCCACCAAGTTCTTTCTTAAAGAATCTGTCAATTGCTTACAGGACTGTTAGAGTTGGTCCACAAATCTACAATGGTGACCACGATGTCATACGCACGCTTCAAGTTTCTTGGCACCCATATAGTAACTTCCATCTTGGAGTCCTTTCATCTGATTCTGTTTTCAGGTACTAAATTTCCTGAATAAAGACATTTTATGCATATTTCATGAAGGAAATGCTTATATCTACTGCAATTTCATTTTGAATACTTAGTTAGACATTTTATGGGCCTTACAAGTGAACTTGAGTATAATCATCGAGGCTTAGGGGTAGGTTTTCAACATATTGTAGCTTTTTAAAGGTTTGGAGTCATGCTTTGCTGCTTGAGTTCTTGTTGTTATTCCTGTCAAATATTTCAATATGTGGCTTCAACCAATGTCCTTATAATGTCATGTTTAATGCCAAAGACCCAAATATAACTGCATGGGCTAAATTTTGATCAGGTCTTTGGTGAGACTCAATTTTTTTATGAACGGATCAGTAAACAAAGGGAGATTTGAGAACCCCCGAACCCTCCAAGACACTCAAAGCACGAGTCTTTCCATCGATACCAAAAATATACCTCCTCTCTTTGCTGAAGGTTCCCTTAAAACCCAAGAAAAACTCACCTCACAACTCTCCTCTCAACTAAAATTATTCTTTGGGCTCCACAAAACTACGAAGGCATGTACCTGTCCCCTACTCATTACATAGCTCTCCCCTTCCTGCTTTCTTACGTTTATAGAAATTGGTAATTTGGGGTCTGTCAATCTTTTTAAGACCAACTTAAACTCATATTCATGTTGCTTTGTGGGCTAGGTTTCAACTTACACATCCGTATGGGGAATGGTTCATTTTTCAGTTAGTTTTATTTCAGAGTTATTGATGGTTTCTCTTTGCTCTTTCTCTTGCATTGACAAAATCTTGTTACTACTAGTCTACTGGGAATGGAGAGTAGAATTTTTGTTCGTTATTCACCTTTTCCGGTTGTGGCTTAAGAACAGTTCACTGATCACCTGTCCTGAATGGACTCCCTTTTTCTCGTTCAAGATTGCATTCAGAAAACTATATGTAGCTTGTTGCAAATAATTAAGTATAAGATTCCTCTTTGTAGAGATGGTGCTGATATTTCAAAATATGAAGTTTGTCTATGTTTGCTCCAACGTGCGTGGTTGATTAACCATAAAAATCAAATTCCTTCTAAATGTTGCCATTGCAACTTAGTTTTTCCTGAACATCTGATCTGGGGTGGCTTATTGTTCAACTCCTTTTCCTTTCAGGCTTTTCAATTTGTCTGCAGATGGTGTGCAACCAGAGCAAGAATATTATCTACAGCCAGTGGAACCTGGTCAATCTAAAAATGCCTCGTCAATCTGCCCTGTTGATTTTTCATTTGGGGGAGATCACTTGTGGGATAAGTTCAGTGTAAGAACATTCATTGGAAATTTGTCATCTCAAATTTGGATAATTTAATATTTTTTCTTTGTAATGATGAAAACTTATCTCATTGGCTTTCCGTTTTATCTTGCCCAGATATTTACTTTGAGCATTCTAAATTTTTTATGATTAATTTGATGTTGTGTCAACACATAAATCAAAAGTTCAACCTGTTCTTATGACTTTTTTTGCAATCTCCTCTACTAACTTTCTATGTTCTGTCCATTTGGTGCTCCACTATGCCTTTAGAATCGGTAATCTCAAGCCAGATTAAATTTTTATATCTTGCTATGCATTAAAATGTATACATTCAGGATATTTCAGTAAACTTCTCAATATGTAGGATCTTAAATCTGATGTTAGTTCTACTTCTCAATGCATGAAAAACTGTTGCTTTCTTCATTATACCATGGCGAGTGGCTAAGATTCATCCCTTAAACAGTTTAAGGACCAACATTACAATTTAAAAAATCCACTCACGCACTATACCTGCAGGTGTTCGTTTTATTCAGCGATGGTTCAATTTACATCCTCTGCCCTGTTGTTCCATTTAGAAGGTACTCAATTTCTCACATCTATCCTTTAAATGACTATTGGATATCAAGAACATTCAATTACAATTACTGAAGACAGACACTTATTTGTCTCTCGTTCTTCACATACTTAGTTGTGTAAAACATGTCAAGATGATATTCAGAGGGGATGCTTTCCCCCATCTTCTATCATGAAATCATAAATGATGAGTCAAGTTTCCACTTTTGAACTACAAGAAAATCTTGTGTCTGACTAGTGCCTTATGGTTTCTAAGTCGATTAATGGATAGAACTATATATATTACTATCTCTAAGTCGGTGCTTTGTCCTTGACAGCACTTACAAGTGCGAATCTATATTGGAGATTTATAATGATGCTCAGTCCTTTGGGTTAAAATCAGCCAATCCAACAGCTGTCAGTAATTCCAGTCTTGCAATCTCTTGGTTGGAAGAAACTTTTCCAAACTTAGTTCAAGCAACAGATGGAGGAGATATGACTGTGATAGTAGCCCATCCTTGTGCTTTATTTGATGCGTCACTTGCATTGCAGGTATGAGACATTTTCAGTGGATGCATTTGGTGGTTGGCAGTGTCCCTAGATTATATATATCTATATATCTATATGTGTGTGTGTGTTATTATCAAATTTTTAGTGGTATGGCATGTGCATGGGTTGTAGTATACTCTTAGTTCTGGGTTTAGTGGAATCCTTAATCTTCATATGACATGGTCTTCCAGGGGCCTTTGAGGAGAGCATGTAATAATGGAAATGAAGGAGATATATCAATTAAAGGTGCAGAATGTGAAGGTCGTGCAGTAAGTTTACTATATAAGCTAATCAGCAAAGACTCAGTTCTTGTGACAGCGTGGAGTGGTGGGCAACTGCAGATAGACGCCCTTGCGGATGAAATTCAACCTGTCTGGAATCTTGGTAGTCCCCCACGTGTACATGTTGATCCGAACGACAATATTCTTGGACATGCTATGATATGTGAACTGATCACCGGGAAGCTCTCCGAGGTGAAGCTTGATCAACCACTTGATTACACAGTTTGGTTGGGGCTCCCTCCCCCTTTGCTGAGACTGGCTATTGTAGATCTGGCCCTTCCAAAGAAGATGGAGAGATGTTCTCTGATAATGATGTTTGTCGATAAACTTATGGATGAAAGAATTTATGCTCTTCATAATGGAGGTATAGACTCAATTATATTGCATTTTCTCCCATTCACAAGTCAAAGCAGAGGACAGGACCAGACTATGAAAACTCCCTCTGTTCATCCTGTTCTGAATACCTGCCAGGGAGACACTTCCAACCCATTTCCGCTTTGTGGTTTTGCCTCATTATCTGATTCATTTGGATATTCTTGGATTGTGGGAGTCACCATTTCTCAGGAATGTATTGTTCTAGAAATGAAGACTTGGAACCTTCAAGTCCCAGTTCAGTTTAGCAATTTCCTAAATGAGGGGAAATTAGCTGCCACAGCGACAGGAGAGAAGAACGAAAGTGAAAGATCCGAAATTATAAGCAAAAATCTTCTCAGCGGACCTAAGGTGGTTCTCCTTCCTCAATCCTCATCAAATATGCGTTCTGTGACTGCTGATTCGATCGAAGGTCGGTCCATGCTTCATCAGTATTTCAAGCTCTTCCATGAAAATTATGTGGAGTATGCACACACGGTAATTGCAAATTTACTGCAGAACTATGAAGTGTTTTGTCAACTTCTTCAGATAATTTTAGATAGTTCAGCGCTGTGTGTGTAATATCTAAATTTCCCCTTCCTTCTTACCTTCTACCTCCTGTAGGTATACTATGAGCTCAAGCAGCATGGGCCCGAGTTGAAGAGGTTAATTGACGATCAGCAAGCTCGTTTAAGAGAGGCACAACAAAAGCTCTTAAAAGTAGGAGGGAAACAGGAACTATTGGAGGACAGGATAGAACGTGCAATCAAACTGCACAATGTTCTGGAAGAACGGATATATCGGTTGAAGAACTTGCCAGGAGCTCACAAAAGGCCATTGTCCAAAGCAGAAAGAGAGTTCAAATCGACACTTGGTAATAAATTCTCAGCCACGATACTTGAATCTGTTTGCTTGCTTATGACTTATTAAAATCAATTTCATTTGATATTTGAAAGGGTGAGAAGTGTTTGGTTACTTAGTTAAGCATGTATAGAAGAAATGGGTTTAAATGCATTATGAACTTCGAACTTTTAGATTTGCCCATTTCTTGAAAATGAAGAGAAACCCAAATATAGAGTTGAGTTCATAAATTTCATATTATAACAAGATAATACTTTGTTGCCATCCAGACCACTTTACAGGTGTGGAGGTGGATGCTTTGCATACTTCAATCGATACGCTAACTGCAAGACTAAGGAGGTACACCAATTCTTCAAAGAACAACAATCTAGTAAACCAACAGCACAAAATTCACAGGAGAAACACCTGTGTTCAAGGCTCTCAGATCTCCCAACTCAAATCGTCGCTTGAGAAACTCTCCCTTCTCAATGCCGAGAATGCCAAAAAGGTTAAACTAGTTGAATCTACAATCAAAAGCAAGGAAGCGAACCGATGCTGATATCTTCTCTGTGTTTGAGTATTTGAGTATGTGCAATGGAATTGCAATTGTTGTCTGACTGACTTTCTGTGAAGAAGCCTGTCTCTAACCCCACATACTGCACATGTTCAACTCAAATCATCTGAATTTTGAAGCCAGGAGATCATCTGACCAGAAGATATGTAGGTAGAAGGCAGTGTTTGATTTTGATTGGCTAGAAAATTGGTGCTCTTGGGAAGTGGCCGCCGAGAGGAGTGATTCATTGGCTGTGTACTGTTTGAGTAGTAGCTTCATATTGTGTGTACTAAAACTCATTAATTTACCATATAATCTTATTCATACAAGATCAAGAGAGAGATAGATTGAAACCCCAAGTCATAGATGAGTGTCTTTACATTGTGTTGTTTCGTCCTTACGGGTGACGTAGATAGGATAGCGTTTCTGTGTTCTTGTAGTCGGGAAAAACACCAACTTATCATCTTCTGCTGGAACCCATCTGAAAATCATAGATCTTTAGTAGAGTTGCTTCCATATTTAAAACTTTGTTCAAGACATTACTAATACCTGAATTGCGTAACAAGATGATGAAGGAAAACAGAGAGTTCTACTCTGGCAAGCTCGTAACCAGGGCATAACCTCGGACCTCCTCCAAATGGTGTAAATGCATTTGTGGTCGACCCCAAGCCGTTCTGCTCGGTTGCAGAGATAAAAGTTAGGAATGGTAAAGTATAGAGAGGATTGAGATTTGACAGATTGTACCTGTTGCTGCCATCTCCATGGGTTGAAGGAGTGAGCATCGTTGAAATGATGATGGTTCATATGAACGGCACGAAACGATGCGAAAACCCTCCATCCCTTTGGAATTGTATAACCACCTGAATCAATCAATGTTGTTAGGTAGACGTATGTTTGATTCATATAATAAGGATCGAAGAATTAGTATGTAGTTAGTTACCTTTGATATTCACATCAGTGATTGCTCTCCTAAAAACTCCACTGATTATGTTGCCGACTCTCAATGTTTCATTTACAACCTTTATTATAGAAAGAAATAATAAAGGAATGAATATGAAATTATTAAAATATTTAATTTAGGGTATAAAACATACTCACACATTGGGTGAAAGGCATGGACTTGTAATCATTCCATTGGAGGAGCTGTTGCTCTGATTCCTTCTTCCTTCCTTTGATTTTCTCCTGCTCTTCCTGTCACCACCCCCATTCCTTTTGTTTCAATCAACATTATCCTCAACAACCACATCAATCACGACAATCTCAAATTACCAATTTGCCCCTATTATCGTTTTTAGTACTAATATATATCAACTTCAACACAACTCAACTAGTTTAGTTATATACTATCGACTAAAACATTAAAAGTTTCTAAATATCGTCTGAGGATGGATGGTGGTGACCCGGGAGGAGGGTAGAGGACAATAGAAGGGTATTTTTGTAATTTCAGGCGACTGGACAGAGTGACCAAATTTGTAATTTCACATTTTTTTTTCTTATAAATTAAAAAAAGAGAAGAAATTAAGTGGATTTGGGTCTTACCTTTGACTTTTACCAAAAAATATTAATTATAATGTAATATCCCCTTCTCTGTCTTCTGCTATTTTATGTACTTTCTTCCATCTCTTCCCTTTCACTCTTTTGACTCTTTTACCCTTTCTTCTTTTTCTTTTTTTAAATAATAAAACATAATAAACTAATTTCAATTAAAAAAATATTGTTCAAATTTAAAATCTTATTGGATAGAGAAAGTAGAGAGACTAAATAATTAATTTTATATAAAAATAAAATTTAATTTTGTTTATTAAGAGGTGCACGTGGATAGCTTTAAACAAACAGTAAATGAATGAAAGATTTGATTAGCTCATGCATAACGAAAGAAAAGTACCCAGATATGCGGCCTTATACAAAAATCCACATCATCAATATCCAACTAGGATTTACGGTTTCACAATCATCCTTTTATTCCTTTTTTTACCCATTTTCATAACCAACCAATTAAAGTTTTAATAATTAAATATAACCCATATTTAAAATATTAAAAAAAAAAATATTGAAATTAGCGATAATGGATATGAGGTTGAAGTGAAGGACCGAAAAGTAAATGGCATTGATTTTGGAATTTTCCGCCCCCACTATTCCATAATTGAAAATAAATAAATTAAGGGGACCGGAAAGTGACCTGTAATTGGGCTAAAGCCAGTGGCGTCTCCGTCAGAAACTTGACGGCCAGCGTCATGGTAGTTGACGTCGTTTCATACCCCGCCACCAATAGAGCCAACAAGAAATCTACTATTTGCTCATCGGAGAGGGAGTTTTCTCCGGCGAGTAACGCTCCGAGCATGTCCTTCTTCTTCACTCCACCCTCCCTCTCTTTTCTCCGCTGCCGCACCACCGTCCCCAATTGCTCCGCCACCTTCCTCCGCGCCTAATTTCAAAAGCTTAACTTAATTAAATAAATACTCGTATGTACCATTTCATTCGTCGTATCTCTAATTCATGTATGAGGTGACGTTTGATAATGAAATTTCAAGAATACACTGAACTTATAGTATCAATATTATTTCCAAATCATATGGGCCCATGAAAGAATTATTACGTGAAAAAAGTATCTCAATTATTTACGAGGTCAACATCTATGTTAGTAAATATTATACCTTTTGGTCTAATTCTAGTGTCGGGTCAACTCGAAAAAGTTACCTGAATGGCTCGACGATAAGTGGTGGAAAAGAGAGGGAGAGGGACGGTAAAAAATCCTTCAATGACCAGAAGATATTCCTTCATCAGATTTTGTGTCCATTCACACCGATCAAAGCTCATCAATTGCTTCACGGCTAACTCAAACGTTATCTGAATTTTTTTCAAAAATTAAATTCTATTTTAATATACAAAAAAATACATAATTAAGAAAAAAAAAAAAAAANTAATATACAAAAAAATACATAATAAAAAAAAAAAAAAAAAAAGACTTCCATGATCTGTACTGGAAATAGAATTATAGGTTTTTTCTTGTTTTTGTTGCTAACGTGCGCCGGGAATCTCTTGGGGGGCTCCCGACATTGAGAAATAATAATAATTTATTTTATTTAATTTTTTTTTTTATTGAAATGGAATTCCATTTTAATTAGAAAAAAGGGAAAAAAAAAATAAATGGTTTAGAGTACCTTTTTGGCCTCCTCCAAGAGGAAGATCCGGCCGGTCCAGGATTGCAAGTTGAGCCGAATCAACCGGTCCACATCGACCAAAAGACGGTCGCGAATAATGGACGAATTGGCAAAGCTCATAGTCAAGGAATGCATTCTCTTGTGCAAACTACCTTTCATAAGCAACAAAGAATGGTTCCCAAGCAAGTTGGAAATGGAACCGGGGTAGCTACATTCAAAAAGCTTCTCCTCATTCTGAAGAATGAACCGGTTCGTCTCCAAGTCGGCCGAGAAAACCGTCGGCTCGCCAAACAAATGAGTAGTAAAAACCGGTCCAAAGCGGCGAACCCGCTCGTCGATGAAGGGTTCGGGGTTCTCAGTCTTGTAGGCGGAGATGAGGTGAAGGGTCTCCCCGATTAAGGGGAGGCCGAGAGTTCCCGGCGGCAGACGCCCTCGCCGGAATGTGGCGGAGCGGAGGAAGAGAAAGAGAGAAGAGGCGAAAAGAGAGGAAAATAGTAAGAAGAAGAAGAAAGCCATGGGGGATTGAACTGAAAATGGAAAAGGGGAAATGGGTTCTAGACCAAATTTGGAGACATGGAAGGGAAATACATAAAAATCCGATCTTTAGAGAGAGAGATGATGAGAGAGAAAGTGTGGAATTGTTGTTTTCAAGGGAAAAACAGGGACGAGGCAGAGGGCACCAGTGGTCTTACTAATTAAGGGCGGGATGAAAGTCTTAGCTCCGCTGTAAAATGATCATGAATTTATAATCAAACAATACTATCTCATTCGTATGACAGTTTTTGGGAAGTACAAAACAAAGTTATGAGAGCTTATAGAAAATATCGTACAAATGTAAAGAATCGTGTTCATCTAATTAAATTTTAGGTGACACGAGGTCTGAAGCACACGTGTGTAATCTGAGAAACTTGGAGGTTTCCGAGCACATCAACATCAATATTATCAACAATGCGTATGTCTGACCTTTCTCTTTCCCTCCTGCCACACCTGCACTGCACGTGCGCTCTCTCTCTCTCTCTTGTTCCTATTATAATATCCCTCTTTTTATTTTTCTTTTTTAATTCTTGCTTTCTAATTTGTGTTTAAATAACTTAAAAATAATGGTAAATGGAGGTGGGATTAAGAGTAAAATAAGTATAATTAGAAAGGGGATTATGTTTTGAATTGATCATGTAAACTTGCATGGCCATCGAGTTCGACATGTCGTACTTGTTGTTGGGCTTCAATCTTCTTAAATGAGGGAAGGGGGAGTTGAAGGACTTAAGTATTGGGCCCCAAAGCCCAATCAAATTGCCGTACGTTCTAATTTTTAAATAAATAAAATGAAAATTTATAATATTTTAATTAATATATCAACCAACGAACAACAACGGGTCCATAGCTCAGTGGTAGAGCATTTGACTGCAGATTAAGAGGTCACCGGTTCGAACCCGGTTGGGCCCTTTTCAACCTTTTTTTTTTCTTTTTACCTTCCCTAAGTTTCTTGTCCTGTATGTTTAGTCCAAGTAATTTTTGTTTGTCTATATTTAATTTTCAAATTAGTATTTGTATTACAAATATTTATGTATTACACAAATATGTATATATATATATATATAGAGTTTGTTTATATAGATGACGCAAACTTACATTCACAAGGACTGAAGAAGATAATAATAACAAAAGATTATGGTGTAAGAAAAAAGCAGCAAAGAAACAACTATGGAATTGATCAGCCATGAGCCGCCGCGGACGACGGCGCTTTGGAATGGCACTGGTAGCACTTGGCGAAGAGTCCGAATGTGTCAACTTGTTTGATGAAATTGGCCATACTGGCCCACCCGCCGAACCCGAATCCGACGACCAGAACCCACGTGACTATGCACGTGTTCACCACAAACATCGCCGTCCAGCTCCTCCCCAACACCGCCGGAGGTTTCTCCGATGCATTCTACAACAGGAAAAAGAAACCCATTTGACCAATTTGGATTAAAATCAAGTTCAAAGTAGATTGAGTTTTTTACCTGCCGGGCAGAAGCGGATCGATAAGTGAGGATATGAGCCAAAGCAGGGATGATATAAACAGTGAAGCTAACGAGAAGGGCTCCGACGGCGGAGTTTATTGGGCCAAAGAATGGGAATATAATCGCCAAAAACCATATGGGTATCACCACCGGCAGCCGAACAAGCGCCCTTAAACATAAGCTCTTCGTGTCGTGCATTCCTATCACTTTCTCCCACACGAAGTACAGCGGCGTACAAGCAAACCCAAATGTTATGAACTGCCATCAAAAATCAAATATTTCCCCTGTTACCAAATCAATTGGAGCAGAGTCTTAAAAGTCCATCAGTATTCTCTAAATTAGTTAACCTGGTGAATGAGCATGAGAATAACGCCAGCGTCCCTCCACGGGGAGCGAGGGAGGAGCGAAAAGGCATTGGAATGGGTGAGAAGTTGGTCGCCAAAAGCCCAGTAGACGGCGGTGGCGGAAGGCAGGGTGAGCGTAAAGACATACAGAGTGGCCACTAAGTATATATACTTGAACTTCTGAGGCTTCCACATCGCGTGCATAATTTCTCTGCAAAAACAAACTCCAATTTCAAGCACAGGAATTAAGATCATACGGCAATGATCATGACAAGGCGTATGTACACTGTGACGGCATGGCCACCGAATGTGTAAAGAATGTTGGTGGCGCCGGTGAAATACAGAACCAGCTCAGTGGGAGCTGAATGCTTGACACCCTCGATCTACAACAAAATGACATGTTACCGAGGGGTTGATAGATAGGGATTGGTTGGTTTGATGTCGGAATTACCTGACCGTGAAGGAGCGCAGCCAGAGTCAAATACCAGGCGGTGTAGGTGGTCATTCCAAGGCCAAGGAACGACCAGATTCTGTAGTTGTGGAATGAGGGTATGAACACAGTGGTGGCACAGCAAGCTCCAAATATGTAAGTCCATGTCCTCTTGTCTAATTTGTCATTTATGTAATATATATTACTGCAACAAAACCCCATATTTCATTGTCCAAATGTTTTCAAAGAAGGAGGAGGAAAAGAAGATAAGAAAACACAAGGACCTTGCACAAGCAATGAGCTGAATGACAGAGCCGAAGAGGAGGAAAGTACAGTTAAAAGCCAATCCAATTGCTTTCCACCACGGCCCAAGAAGACCATCTAGAACTTCAAACCACTGTCAAAACACCAGACATTTGATAAAATAATCAACAATTTTGTTAAGAAAAACAGAGACCAGACTTACAAACTCTGTTTTTTTTTTTTTTAACCTGAATGACGTGGTTTTTGAAGCTAATGTTCTCCTTCTCCTTCCTCCCTCTGTACTCAACATACAAAATACTGATCAAATAAGCCGTCCAGCTCCCGAGAAATCCGTAAAAAATTTGCAAAATGATCCCCGAAAGCATCCCCAGTTGAGAGAAAGAGTAGGGCAGAGTCAACAGAACTTGAGCCACCTGCAAGAGAAAATGCTGAGAATGACTAAATCTTGTGATTTTCTATGGAACTTGAAAGGTTGAGGCCATGTAATACGATACCTGATTGGAGGCACAGCTGAACCAAGCATCATAGACAGAGCCACCATGCCACAGAAAGCTCTTGAATCCGACCAAAGATTCATCTCCTTCCTCCCTCTGTTCTTCTCTGTATTCTTCTTGTTCTGTCGTCTGATTGAAGCTCGGAACGATGGCTTCCTCTGTACTCTGTTTGGCAGGCGCCATTATTCCCTCAAAGGAACAAAACCCAGAAACCAAAAACGAAAGATTCAAAGTGGGTTCAGTTGGGTTGTGGGTTTAAACTTGTGAAGAGAGGCATTTGAGAGGAGGGGTGGCTCGTAATTCGAAAGGAACCCGCAAGCAGCGATGGGGGATTTGAGGTAAGATTTAGAGGTTTGCTTGAGAAGATAGGTTAGGGAGAATTTTAGGAAATGGGAAGGTTTGGCAGTGCTTTAAAGCTTAAAACTCTGTGGTTGAGCTACTTTCTTGGTTGTTACCCACTGGAATGAAATGAAAACTGAATTTTGGGAGTTTCAAGAAAGTAGAAGAAGGAACGAAATGTAAGAAGAAAACCCAAAAACAAAAAAGAACCTCATCTCGGGTTCGTTGGATTGTGTGATTTTCGTTGGAGTTGGAGAGTTTGCAGAGAACAGAGGAAAGCAGAGGAAAACAGAGGAGAGTCCTTTACGCAGAGCAACCCCAACCCCATTCATTCAAAACTTCGTGCCTTGGTATGAATAATATATAAAATTCAGGAAAGCAATTCCTTTTTCTTACCCCAACATCCCGATTAAAAAATTAGAAGTTCGAATCAATCAAGTACTCGAAAAAAAAAAATTAAATTAAATTCGAAAAACTTCAAAGAGTGAACTATTATTTAAAGTCTCAAAAAAAATCCCCGTGGTAAATATAGGTTGGATTTAGGAAGTAAAATTCACTCGAAGTCGATGAAATGAAATTGTTTGGGTAGGTAAACATTCTTTTCAACGTCGTAAATATTTTTTTTAGTTTCGAAGTTTAAAGTAGGTATTCAACGATTTTTCATTTAAAGAAGATATGCTTAAGTTCAATAATTAAGCTAATTTAATTTTAAGGACTCATGATACTCATAATTTAAACGTAAATCTCAATAAATTAAGATATATATACGGATCAAAATTGAATCTTTTTAAATTTTTATTGGATAATCGAACAAAAAAAATGATTAAGGAAAGGGATTATGGATTAAAATGGAAGTAATGTTGTTAGTTAGATGAGTGATTTGGAAGTGGGCACATTTTATTTTAGACACTGACTTCTATTTGGAATCTTGTTTAACAAAATTAGGCACAATTCCATCATCAATTTATAATAAAGTGTGAATAACAAGATTAAATTATAATATTTCACTTTACAATTTGTGGTTCTTATAGAATTCGATCTTCTTTTTTGCAATATCGATCCTTTTAAATCAACAAAAACGATAGCAATTTTTAAATTTTTTTATTAATTACATAAATATTCGATAATCATAATTTTGTTCCAAAAACATTCTCTATAGTTTAAAAAAGTAAAGAAGATTTGAAAATTGATGAGCCTTTCCCCTTCATATTCCTTTAAACGTCTTATCAAATAATTAATGCCTCACGTAATATAATAATTCAAAGTTAAAAAAAAAAAAGAAGGAATTTTGTTAGATGGGACTCTCGTGATAATCTAATTTAATTATTTCTTTCGCACCCTCTTAGAATTCTATATATATATTTTCGATTTGAGATTATAAAAAATTAAAAAATAAACGATATTTGAGATTAGCGAGAATAACGATGATTTTGGTACAGTTAAAAAAGGAGTTCAAAATAATGATGATGATGTTCATCATTTTCTTCCATGCTTTACATAAATCATCATGCAATTTCCCATATTTTAATATTACTATCATATTATTCTCACAATTTCATTCCCCCCTTTGTTTTAATTAATAATTTAATTATCATCATATAAATTAATTAATGTTTAACTTCTTTCACACTTCCCCATATATAAATATTTTTAATTATTTATTGCTCTAAGTGGGTCAACATTAAACAATAAAAAATAAACTCTTTAATAAGATGAGAGGTAATTGGTGACGGTTAAAAAATGTAAAAAATTGTCACACCAACATATTTTTAAATTTACCTAAAATAATTATTTATATATATTTTTTAATTATATTTGGAATTTAGATTATTACTATCGATGATATATCACTATAGTTCTTAAATTAAACGGTGACATTTAAGTATCTTAATTCTTCTGAATAAATCCTCGTGAAACCCTAATTTTTGTGTTAGTGTTAACTCGAAAGAATCCTTCCATATAACCTCTTTTTATATATATATATATATATATATATATATATATATATATATATATATATATATATATATATATATATATATATATA
>NC_036638.1:798671-969884 GCF_002806865.2 Cucurbita pepo subsp. pepo
ATATATATATATATATATATATATATATATATAATATTAGGAACTTATTAACGTGCTCTAAAAGAAATCCTGAAGAGAATATGGAAAAGAAAGGTCCCAAAATTTTGTAACTTTACTTTGAATCTTATCCGATGAAGCTAATATCACATTAATTTATTCCATTATTATTAGGTTAACACGGGTATTAAAAAAGAGAGATATGACGTGAANTTTTTTTTTTTTTTTTTTTTTTTTGGAGACATTGTATGTGAATTAATTTTTCAATGCTAGCTATCGAGTCATTTATTGATTATTTTTAAATACTCATTCTTTTACAAGACTTTCAACTTCGTGGTGAGACATGAAAACGATTTGGAATGATAATTAATGTCTGATATCCACGAAGTTAATTGATAGCTACTTAGTAGGTATCATTTTATACCAATCATAGGTAAAAGTGGTAATCATCATAACAAGATTAATCGAAATTAAAATAAAGCATAGGTTAGTCAAACACGCTAGCTGGAAAGGGTTTGCTTCTATATATTTTTTGTATGGTATGGGACAATAAGGGCAGCTTTACCATTAATCATAGCATTATTAAACAAAGATCCAACCTGAATCATATATTAAACGAAGATAGATCCAACATTTAATGCAGCCATAAAAGCAAAAGTAAATTATTCTCCTCCTTTTAACTCTTTTTAAGATAATTAGTGGGAGATCGAATCGTCAACTTTTAAAATGATAATTAGTGTCTTACCTCTCTATCAAAAACAAAAAATAGCCCCACCGAGACGAAGACTAACTTTTCTTTATTTGAACAATCATTAAGGCGAAGGTCGGGAACTCAAGGATAAGTGATAAAAAACAAATTAGAAAAAGGCATCTATATATATATATATAAACTGGTATGATTCTCAAGCTATGAAGCATAGAGCAAGGAGAATTAAATTATTATGATTTAGATTCTGATATGTGCACAAACAAATCCAAGTCCAAACTCCCGCAATACAGTATATTATATATGCTTACTTTTGTAAAAGATATATAACAAGATGCTGCGTTCGTGTACACCCAGACTTAACAGAACCTCTAAGCAAAGGAATATCATTGAATCTACAGGATAGACATGGAGAAAGGTGGGCAAAAATTTAGAAGTTGGGTGATGTTTATGCCAAGAAAATAAAGAGCATCAAGAAAATTATTAGAATAACAAATATTTTGATAAGAAGCCATCTGTTTGATGATATCTGGTTAAGATGCCTAAAGAGAGAGGTTCGAGCACCTTCTACATTCGCCATTGATTCATCCATGTTGTCATCAATCCTGAATTAAGTGATGAACCAAGAATCAAACTTAATTAAGAGGGCGGAGGCTAATCGATTAGGACATAATACCTGATAGCAAGTTCTCCTTGATGTGCTACCATTGTGGCAAGATGTGTAAAAATTCCACCCAGTTCTGAGATGGTGGATTCCACATTGTGGAGAGCACCTGCCCGACTTTGTAAATAGTTTTCCTGCCTAGGAACCACCTGCTGTAACATTGACATCTCCATTTGCTGTGATGGGGTGACCTCCACAGCTAGCCTTCGTCTGACTTAACAAGACACAATATAAATAGTTATGAACAAGCACATTATTCTACTGCACTGCATCTACTAACCAAACCAACCGGATGAAACGTTTTCGTAAGTGTAACAGCCCACTACTAGCCGATATTATCCTCTTTGGATTTTCTCTTTCAAGCTTCCCCTCAAAATTTTAAAATGTGTCAACTAGAGAGAGGTTTTCACACTCTTATAAGGAATGTTTCGTTCTCCTCTCTGACCGATGTGGGATCTCACAATCCACCTCCCTTGGAGACCCAACGTTCTCTCTGGCACATTGCTTGGTGTCTAGCTATGATACTATTTGTAACGACTCAAGCCCACCGTTAACAGATATTGTCTGCTTTGACTTGTTACGTATCGTTGCCAGCCTCACGGTTTTTAAAACACGTCTGTTAGGAAGAGGTTTCCACACCCTGATAAAGAATGCTTCGTTCCCCTCTCCAACCGACGTGGGATCTCACAATAAGCAACCAGATATACATCAAACAAGAACACAGGGCATGGTAAGTAGCATCAAACAAACCTCAATTGACCCCCAGCTTGACCTCCATTTGATGACAACCTGACAATAAGATAAAGCATAAGTAACAAAGTTAAAAGGGGGAAATTGTCCTATCATCATGTCACACAATGAATACTCACAAGGATGATTGATCACTTTCAGATGTATTACTTAACCAAGGTGGAGGTTGAGTTACAGTTTTAGCTTGATTTTGAAAAGGACTTTCTCTGGTTGCATTTGCAGAGAATATTTGTCTCCGGCTCTCATTGGCCTTGATATTCTGTAGAAAAACTATAACTACACCATGGATTGAAATAATTTGGAAGCTAGCTGACTAAGTTGAGTATGTAAAGAATGTATTGTTCACACAGACCTCTGTTCTTGCATTTAACACATCTTGAAGTTGTTTTGTAGCTCCCATAAGTTTACTCTTAAGGTCATCACAGACAGCGGTTGAATGAACCACTCTGTCCTCAGAATAATTCCCCTCTGCTATCTCCATCGTTTGGATGGCTTGCAAATCTGAGATAGCTACATTCAATGATGTAATATCATTCTTAATCAAAGCAGTCATTTCCTGGATTTCCCTGATTGGATCATCAAACATCGATGATCTTTTTGCTACTGCAGAGTTCAGAAGGACAAAAAGTGCCCTAGTTATCATTCTTAATATGTGTTTGTAATTGCTAAATTATAAACAAACAAACAAACAAACAAACAAACAGAAAATCAACCCAGATACCATCCAAACAGAACTGGAAAAGATACACGAAGCAAAAGAGGGTAAATTAAAGCCATATCTTTAATGCATACACTGAGCAAGCCTCGCGATCTTCTGAGAGGCTTCTTGGATACCCCAGCCGATAAGAGATGCCTTCCTGCTGAATTCAGACCGTGCAAAGCCCGGTGATCCGGAGAGTACTGACGCCGATGGTTCATTTTGAACTGGATGGACGTCGGCTGTGACTCCGGCAATCTTCCTCAACGTATCCGACAGCGACCGAAACTCCGACGTCCGATCACGATATATGGAAACCATTTGCCGTTGCCGGTACTACTGAAAACTCAAGGCATTGGATTGAAATTGATGTTCGTTGGTTAGTTAGACGCACCTGTCGAAACACTCCTTGATGATCGCTGGCCAACGACGACGATGGGGTGAATCTAATGGGCTTGGGCCGATTCGCCATTCTGCTATTCTTCCTGGGCCTATCTTATTGGGCTCTTAAAGCGTATGGCCCATATTGGAATTGACCGTTGGATCTAGGTTTATACGAAATCCGAATTTCCAAAATACTCACCGAACCGGCGCCCATTGTCATCTTCCACCAGTCTGTTAAGCTCCCCAGGAGTTGTCCAAAACCCTAAATTAACTGAGGTTAAAGAGACGGCATAGCTTCCGCTGTCCGCCTTGACAGAGCCCTCGGTTTTGCTTTGTTCTTTAGGGTTTAGAATTCTTTCAGAAACACAATTCAATGGTGAAATTTACCAAGGCTGAAAAAAAGGTCGCATACGACGTCAAGCTCTGCCAGCTTCTCGATGATTACAGTCAGGTCTTGATTGTGGCCGCTGACAATGTCGGATCAAACCAGCTCCAGAACATTAGGAAGGGTCTCCGTGGTGATTCTATTGTGCTCATGGGAAAAAATGTTGACTCTGGCAATTCGGAAGACTGTCGACTAAAAATTGGCCGAAGGTTTCTTCGAAAGAAAAATTTGCGGAAGTAAAAGGAGAGAGAGTGAGAGATTTGCTGAAATTGCTGAAGACTCGATGATTTTATTTTACTTCAGTTGAACGGTTTAAATAACAAATCTAATTACAAAAATAGAAAAATCAATTATACAAAAATAGAATAAGTGGACGAAGACTTCGCCCAAATTGCCACTCCTATAATCACGCTCCTCCATTCGCGTGAATTTAGATGTTTTACAAACCTAACTAAATTAAGGCATGGCTTTTATTTAACAATCTCCTCCTAAAAGCTGTACCTTATTATTTGAACTCCGATCTTTGAGCGTAGTTCTTCGAATTTCACCCGCGCCAGGGACTTGGTGAAAATGTCTCCAAGTTGTTCCTCTGTTCGGATGAAATCAATCTTGATGAGCCCTCGATCTGCACATTCTCGAATATAGTGGAATCTGATTTCTATGTGCTTGCTCCGGTCGTGCAAAACTGGATTTTTGATCAGGGAGATCGTAGCTTTGTTGTCTACGTATAGCATTGGTGGATCGCTTTCTCTCCCGATGAGTTCTTCCATTAGTCGTGCAAGCCAGATCCCTTGTGTTGCTGCCATCGAAGCGGCGATGTATTCTGCTTCGCAGGAAGACAAAGCAACCACCTTCTGTTTTGTTGATTGCCAGCAGATCGCGCCGCCTGAGAGAAAGTAGATCATTCCGCTGGTGCTCTTACGATCATCAACGTCACCGGCCATGTCACTATCACTGTAGCCGACCAGCTTGAGTTTCTCCTTTCCGCTCCCTGCACAATATCTCACACCCCAGCCTCTGGTTCCGGCTACATAGCGCAGGATGCGCTTGACAGCCACTAGATGCTCCTCCCTAGGTGCTTCCATAAACCTGCTCACATAGCCAACAGAGTAAGCAAGATCAGGACGAGAGTTTACCAGATAGCGCAGACTCCCGACAATGCTGCGGTAATTGGTGGAGTCGACTGTCGTCGTAGTGCCGGCCTTCCTTAGTTGAAGTCGGGCCTCCATTGGCGTCCTGGTAGGATTACTGTCCACAAGCCCAGTTGTGTCCAGCAGCTTCCTCGCGTATGCACTTTGGCAGATGGAGATGCCGGAAGAGTTCTGTTGCACTTCGATGCCGAGGTAGTAGCTGAGCACACCGAGATCGCTCATCTCGAAGTTTTTCGACATCTCCTTCTTGAACCTTCCGAGGACTCCCACGTCGCCTCCAGTGATTATGAGGTCGTCGACGTACACTCCCACGATCAGTCGCTTTTTGCCGTGGCCGTACGTGTACATGCCATGCTCAGAGGCACAACGTTTGAAATTCAGTGACAGTAGGGTACTGTCGAGCTTCGCGTTCCAGGCTCGTGGGGCTTGTCGAAGCCCGTAGAGTGCTTTGTGCAGGCGCAGTACCTTATTAGGGTTGTCGTTATCCAGGAAGCCAGGTGGTTGTCGAACATAGACGGTCTCCTTCAACTCTCCGTTAAGGAAAGCAGACTTTACGTCCATATGGTGAACCTCCCAAGAGTAATGTGCCGCAATTGCCAGCAAGAAACGAACGGATTCTAACCTTGCTACTGGCGCAAATACCTCTTCGAAGTCCACTCCTTGCTTCTGGACGTAGCCCTTCGCCACCAGACGAGCCTTGTGCTTCACAACTTCTCCTTTTTCGTTGCGCTTCAGTTTGAAGACCCATTTGAGCCCTATGGCTCGGTGTCCCGGTGGCATATCCTCCAGACTCCACGTCTGGTTCTCATTGATGGATGTCATCTCCTCCTGCATTGCCTTCCGCCAGCACGGGTTCTTTTCTGCTTCGGCGAAGGTGTTTGGTTCATCTGCACTGACGGCATGTAGTTCGGCCACTTCTTCGAGCTCGCGCGCTGCTAGTCCAGGTGGTTCACCTCCTCCCACTAGGTCATCCATCCTCCGGTACCTAGCCTCCAGATCAGTATCGTGATCGGCATCCAGCGTCGAATCCGCAGTCCGTGGTGTTGCGAATTCCACTGGTTCAGGTGGTGCACCTGCTGGCGGCGGTGACGTCTCCTGATGCTGGGCTCCTCCTTCTTCAGGCTCGGTGACGAGGTACTCCACCGTGAATTGATTTGGATTACGGTCTGCCTCGATCACGTCATTCCACTGCCAGAAGGTGCTTTCGTCAAAGACGACGTCGCGAGACACGTGAGCTCGCCCCCCTACAGGATCATAGAGTCTGTACGCCTTGCTCCCGGGTTCGTAGCCGATGAAGACGACCTTCAGCCCCCTGGGATCGAGCTTGGCGAGATGGGGACGTGTTACCTTCATGTATGCGACGCAGCCGAACACGCGAAAATGATGTACTGTTGGTTTTTTGTTGTACCAGACCTCATATGGCGTCTTCCCGTCGAGGCTCCGGGTTGGTGACCGATTGAGGAGATAGACAGCCGTCATTACTGCCTCTCCCCAGAATCTCCCAGGCATCCCGGCCGTCACCAACAATGACCTTGCTGTCCCGACAATGGTCTGATTTCGGCGCTCTACCACTCCGTTCTGTTGGGGGGAGTAGGGCGCCGTTAGGTGCCGTTGTATGCCGATCTCGTCGCAGTACTTACTGAAACTTGCCGAGGTGAATTCTCCGCCTCGGTCTGTGCGCAGCACTCGCATCTTCTTCTCACATTCGGCCTCCGCTCGCGCTTTAATGCGCTTAACCGCCTCTGCCGCCTCACTTTTCGCTTGCAGCAGAGTCAGCCACATGAAGCGGCTTTTGTCATCGACTAACAGGAGGAAGAGACTCTTACCGCCTGGGGTCGCCGGCTTGATGGGCCCGCAGATATCGCCGTGTACAAGCTCCAACGGCTCATCGGCTCGGTATGCTGTTCGAGACGGAAAGGGTGTGCGCCTCTGTTTGCCGATGAGGCACCCGTCGCACAGCTTGTTCACGCCTTTGATTTCTGGCAAGCCGTGCACCAACTCCTTCTTCTGCAGCTTTTCTAGGGCAGGAAAGTTTAAGTGTCCGTACCTTGCGTGCCACCTCCAAGATACCTCTTCGGTCTTGGCCGAGAGGCTGACGGGTTGGTCTATCTCTAACTCCAGGATGTAAAGACGGTTTGTCGTGCGCCTTGCCTGCGTGAGCAACCGTCGTTGATTATCGCAGATTTTGAGTAGTCCGCGCTCGATGGAAATGAAGCAACCTGTCTCATCGAGTTGACCCAGGCTCACAAGGTTAGCCTTGAGCCTCGGGATGAAGTAGACGTCGGTCAGCTTGCGATGCTCGCCTCCCTTACTGACGAACAGGATGGTGCCGCGCCCTTCGATCTCGACGACGGAGCCGTCGCCGAATTTCACCGTCCCACGGATCCCCGAGTCGAGCTCGGAGAACGCAGATCTAGCCCCGGTCATATGGTTTGTTGCCCCTGTGTCAAGGATCCATTGCCGGTGCTCGTGTTGCTCGTCCCTCTCGCCGATCTGAGCGAACACTCGCTCCTCCTCCAGTTGAATTGGCTCCCCAGCTGGTGCCATCTTTGCTACGCCCAACTGGAGCTCTTTCTTGGGTTCAACATCGTCGTCGGATTTGGAATCGAAACTGGGGACGCATGCAGTTACCATGAAGAGAGCTGGCTCGTCCTCCTCGGATTGAGCCACATGGGCCTTTTCGGCCTTCTCCTTATTCCTGAGCTTGCTCCAGCAATTTCTGCTCAGGTGTCCTCTCTTCCCACAGTTCGAGCATTGGATCGGCCTGCCATTGGTCGACTCCTTCTTTTGATTCCCATCTTTCCCACGCGTGCGCCCGTGGGACATCCATGGCTTCTTGCCGCCTTTGCGGCTGGAGGAGGACCCATTGCTCTCGCCGGTGTTGTCGCGGAGCTTTAGGCGTGCAAGCCATTCCTCCTCCGTGAGGAGTAGACGGCCCTCCTTGTCAACAGCTGAAGTGGTATTCTTCTTCCGCTGCTCAACGTTACGTAGTCTTCCGGTCACCTCTTCCACTGTTAGGTCGTTCACGTCAAGCAATGTCTCGATTGAAATCGCGACTTGCTCGAGGTGATCGGGGACGACCTGCAACATCTTCTTCACGATTTCTGTTTCGCTGATGCCACCACCGAGGGTGGTGATGCTGTTGGCGAGCCCCGTGATCCGCATTGAAAAATCATCGACGGATTCGCAGTCCTTAAAGCGAATCTCCGAGAGCTCCTTTCGCAGTTGCTCAATGTTGGATTCCCGCACACGCTGTACACCGACCCGACGGGATTTGATTCCCTCCCAGGCCGATTGTGCGGTGCGCTTGGTGGAAAGAGAAGCCAGCATCTCTCTGGGGGCACAGATCGTAATATGGCGGCGAACGCCAGCCGATCCTCCCGGTACTCGATCGTTTCTTCTTCCTCTGGCTCGACAGCGTGCCATAACCCTTGCGCCTGTAGGTTGACGCGCATCAACAAGGCCCACTCGTTGTAGTTGGACCTTGTCAACATCGGGTACTGAACGACGGCGGTCGTTGTCTCCCTGATCACTCGCTCAACGACAACTCGACGCCCGTCATCACGGCGTCGGCCTCTTCGTGGTGGTGATGGAGATGCCTGCACTTGACGGCGGCGTGGAGGAGTGAGCGAGCCTGCTCGGGATGGACCCCACGATGTGCTTATTTTCGCCCTTTGCATTTTCTTCTACTCGAACCTGAGACCTGTGTGTTGTTAGGTCGACACTCTAACCACTTGAGCTATTCAACTTGATTGTTGATAGGTTGGCTCTTCTGTGATGGTATACTACCGATCGCTTCAACGAGACTCTGATACCACTTGTTGACTCTGTCAATTCGGAAGACAGTGTCGACGAAAAATTGGCCGAAGGTTTCTTCGAAAGAAAAATTTGCGGAAGTAAAAGGAGAGAGAGAGTGAGAGATTTGCTGAAATTGCTGAAGACTCATGATTTTATTCGGTTTAAATAACAAATCTAATTACAAAAATAGAAAAATCAATTATACAAAAATAGAATAAGTGGACGAAGACTTCGCCCAAATTGCCATGGCTCCTATAATCACGCTCCTCCATTCGCGTGAATTTAGATGTTTTACAAACCTAACTAAATTAAGGCATGGCTTTTATTTAACAAAAAAACACCATGATGAAGCGTTCTGTGAGGATTCACTCTGAGAAGACTTGAAACAAGGCTTACCTCAGTCTTCTTCCCCTTCTTGTGGTAAGTAAAATTCTGGGTTTTGTATTTTGATTCCAATTTCCATTTTTCTGTTGTCATATTGAAGTGTTTGACATGATACGTTGGTAATTGATTGTATTAGGGAAATGTTGGGTTGATCTTCACAAAGGGTGATTTGAAGGAAGTCAGTGAAGAGGTGGCCAAATACAAGGTGTGCAGACTACTACTTGCTGTTCTTTTCGGTGTTTACATTGGATAGATATACTCTCTTAGTGTTCCATATAGATAATACTTCAATGGGATAACCACATTAAGTTTGAGATTCTAAGCGGCATTTTCTTTAACGCTGAATGATTAATTATTATTTTGAATCTTTCACATCATGCATTTATTCAATCATTTTGTTTTTGTTAATTTGCTTCAAATTCAACACATTCTATCCTTGAAGTTACTGTTTTGGTTTTGTATTGTCAATTAGATTGTTATTGTAGAATATACTCTCTTAGTGTTAATTTGCTTCAAAATCTGTCTCGTCACTTGAGTGTTTGGGCGGGCATTGATTTGATTGAGATCATGTACTATCCATTCTCTTCTTGTAATTTTTTCAAAATTTTCCATGAATTGGGTAGGGTGGATCTTTCTTCCTAGTATTAGATGTTTAGTCTGTGATATATCATTGAAGTTCAAGTGATTTTGTAAATTATGTAGGTTGGAGCGCCTGCTCGTGTTGGTTTGGTTGTCCCATTGATGTCATTGTTCCACCAGGCAACACAGGGCTTGATCCATCACAGACGTCCTTCTTCCAGGTTTGTAAATTTGATTACAAAGTAACCCACCAGTTTCCATGAATGATATCTGAGTTTTTTTTAATTCTTCGCCATACAGGTTCTTAACATTCCTACCTAGATTAACAAGGGTACTGTTGAAATTATCACTACCGTGGAGCTTATTAAGAAGGGTGAGAAGGTTGGATCTTCTGAGGCTGCTCTCCTTGCCAAGCTAGGAATTAGGCCATTCTCATATGGTCTGGTTGTTCTGTCTGCTTATGATAATGGTTCAGTCTTCAGCCCTGAGGTGCTTGATCTAACCGAGGACGATCTCCTCGAGAAGTTTGCCTTGGGTGTTTCCATGGTTACATCCTTGTCATTGGCCGTTTCATACCCAACTCTGGCTGCTGCACCACACATGCTCATCAATGCATACAAAAATCTTCTTGCTGTTGCAGTTGCCACCGACTACTCGTTCCCACAAGCCGAGAAAGTTAAGGAGTATCTCGAGGTACTGTCTCACATCTTTACAAAGTTCTTGCCTTTCTTTGAATCTATCTTGTTTGCTTTAGCTGCTGTTGCTGATACCTAGCTGCTGTTGTACAGGATCCAAGCAAGTTTGCGGCGGCTGTGGCCGTTTATGCTGTTGCTGATTCTAGCTCTGCAAGAAGGAAGAGCCAGCAGAAGAGTCTGATGATTGTTAGACGAACACGACTCTCTACAATGGTATGATATTGTCCACTTTGAGCCTAAGCTCTCATGGCTTTGCTTTGGGTTTCCCCAAAAGGCCTCACCCCAATGGAGTTAGTATTCCTCACTTATAAACCCATGATCATTCCCTAAATTAGTCGATGTGGGACTTCCATCATCCAACAATGATGGCATGGGTTTCAGCTTGTTTGATTAATATGTTTTACTAAATTTAAGATTTCATAATGTTTTTGAGAATTTTAAGAATTTTGTTCTTATGTGACAAAAACAACTCCTTAGCAATGGTGTTATTTTTCATATCATTCAAAGGACTTGTGAAGCGGAAGTTTATCTGCTGCATGCATACACGCACAATGACAAGCGGCGCCGGCCGTGCATGCAACCAAAACTTGAATAGATTTATTTCATTATTCATTGTTTCACAGCCTCTACAGATCCCTCCGAAACATGTTCATGCTAAAATGCGCATTTGTTAAAAAATAAAAAGTGTATATATACTTTGTATATTTTTTTAAAAAATAGTAAATTTCAAATTTTTGTAAATATATTTTTTATAATTTAAATTTCATGCTTTTTAGTTAATATCAATTTTTTAAAAGTTCTAAAATTTATTAAAATTAAATATTAAAATATACTTTATAATATATAAAAAAAATAGGAAAATACCAAAATTTTAAAATAAATTAAGTACCAATAGGAATCCATAAATTNTTTTTTTTTTTTAATGTTTTGGGATGGGTCGGGCTGACATGAACCCCACCCTTATAATCCAGATTGAGTCGGGTTGAATTTTGCATTCTCGAGTTGGGTGTACACCCTTAGTTTCTCAATGTATTTTTATTATTAATTTTTGTAAAGCCCTCAAGACAAATTCATGTTCGAAAAAACAAGTTACAAAGACCTCAAAACAACGTGACCTTTGAGACCAAGTTGCAAGGTCCTAAAATTTTCCTTTGTTCTATTCACTGTAACCCATACAATAAAATAGTAATTAAATTCAGGGCTCCCAAATAGACAAATACATAAAACAATTTAAAAAAACACAAAACAATGGTTAGGCCTCAAACCAAAATAATTATTTTCTTGGCTTCTTATCGAGCCACCCAAAATATTATAATAAACATTATTNAAAAAAAAAAAAAAACCAAACAAACAAACAAAAATGTCGGAATAAAGAGTCGTTGGGACAAATTTTAAAAAGTCACAAATGTTGGTGCAAATTGCAATTTAATGAAAATTCCACTGTTTCAACCTCATACTATATAGTTAAATTTCGAAAATTTTTAACTTTTAAAGTAAAAAAAAATTAACCAGAAATTGTCGGACATTAAATATTCAAATAATTTAATCCCAACTACTTTAATGAAGCAGAAAGAATTTGAAGAAAATATTTAAAAAGATTAGGGTATGTAAGCAATAAATAATAATCTAATTAAACAAAAAAAAAAAAAAAAAATTGTGGAAAAAGAAGTGGTTGGGACCCAGGGTCCCACCATCATGTGATTGCCAGGTAATATTATTTTAATGAAATAAATGGCCGAAAAAAAAAAGGCGGTTGCAAGCGTAAAAAAGTATTGTTGTCGTATAGCTGAATTTCGAATCTTATCTCCAAACTATATTTTAATTTTGTTTTTAATTATATTAATTAACCTTATCCAATCATTCACTAATCCCTAACAACCACTTCTTTTTTTAATTCAATAATTATTTCCTTTTTCCAACTCCAAATTTTTATAATTTAAACAATTTCAATATCTTTTTTCCTTTATTTTTACGTTTATTGAGTTTTAAGTGAAAGCTTGGAGATAGGGATAAAATAGTAAACGTATCTATTATTAATATATTAAATTGATTTTTGGTTAAATGCATTATTGATAAGAGTTGTCAAATCATACGGAGATCAGAGGGCACAGTTGTCTATAATAATTTAAAAAAGAATCCCAATGGTGCATAAGACATGTGTATATTCTGACAGGTGGCTGTAGCTCTGTCACCTCATCCACCCCAAATTACGGGTTTTTTCCCCAAATTTAATTTCAACCTTGACACGCTGTCACGATATGTTTTTCTATCTCAGCCCGTATAACTTATTTGCGACGAAATTATGGGAAATTGAATTTTTGCTTCAATTTTATATTAATTAAATTCGATAAATCGTTAGAAAATTCAATATATATATATATAACCCTCACCAATGGCTGGATTGTAGCACAGAGATCTAAGAAGAAGTGAAAATAATGGAGGGAAAGGAAGAAGATGTACGATTGGGAGCCAACAAGTTCAACGAGAGGCAGCCCATTGGAACGGCGGCGCAGAGCCAAGACGATGGCAAAGACTACAAGGAGCCACCGCCGGCGCCGTTATTCGAGCCAGGGGAGCTGACCTCGTGGTCGTTTTACAGAGCTGGAATCGCGGAGTTCTTCGCGACTTTCCTCTTCCTTTACATAACCGTTTTGACGGTCATGGGCGTGGTTCGGTCCAATGAAGCCAACGGCAACACGTGTAAGACCGTTGGAATTCAGGGCATTGCTTGGGCTTTTGGTGGTATGATTTTTGCGTTGGTTTACTGCACCGCTGGGATCTCCGGTGGCCACATCAACCCGGCGGTGACTTTTGGGCTGTTTCTGGCGAGGAAACTGTCGTTGACCAGGGCCATTTTCTATATGGTGATGCAGTGCCTTGGCGCCATCTGCGGCGCGGGTGTTGTGAAGGGGTTCCAACCCAAGCCGTACGACAGGCTCGGCGGTGGAGCCAACGTGGTCAGCAAGGGATACACCAAAGGAGACGGCCTCGGCGCGGAGATCGTCGGTACCTTTATCCTTGTTTACACCGTCTTCTCCGCCACTGACGCCAAACGTAGCGCCAGAGACTCGCATGTTCCAGTAAGTAATAATTGTTCCATTGAAATTTAAGCAAGAATCATGAATTTATAAATAAATAATACTTTATGCTTGAAAAAAATAAAATATTTATTATAAGAACTAAAGAAAATGTTTTGAACAGATTTTGGCACCGCTACCAATTGGGTTTGCAGTGTTCTTAGTTCACTTGGCTACCATTCCGATCACCGGCACCGGCATCAACCCTGCTCGGAGTTTGGGAGCTGCCATCATCTACAACAACGAGAAAGCCTGGGATGACCACGTGGGTGTTTTAATCATAATGTTAATGTTAATGTTAATGTTGGGTTAATTAAACCGTATTTGATTTTGTGTTTTGCAGTGGATTTTCTGGGTTGGACCGTTCATTGGAGCAGGATTGGCAGCTTTGTACCACCAGGTGGTGATCAGAGCCATACCCTTCAAGTCCAAGTGAAGATTTTCAGATTATGGTTAAATAATAATGCCTTTGTTCATCATCAATCAATTGTCGAAATCCGGATTGAATTTTATGCCTACCTCTTTATGATCTATGTTTTTGTATGAAATCAAGTGTGAATTTAATGGATGAAGTGTTCAAGATTTGTGATAATAAAAACTCTTCTCTAAATAAAATTAATATAAATTATATTATATTTAGGCCAAATTAATAAAAAAATAAAAATTATACATAAATTTTCAAAACTTTTAATAATACACTTAAAAAACCAAGGCCCAACCAGCTAATGCCATGTGGAGTGATTGTCCCAATAGCATACAAGTGTATGGCCAACCATCAGCTGGCGGCTGCAGCCCAACGGATGATTCATTGTCATTCCATTTCTCCCACAACCTCCTTCAAAAATTATATTTATTTGGTCATATTTTCTTTTCATTCCACTTTTAATTTTGAATACATATATTTTTAATAAGAGGTCATTAAAAAAAAAAAAAAAAAACTAAATAAATAATAACAATAATTTTCTCGGTATATTTCCCAAATTTTTAGATTGAATATTAATAGATGTTAAAAAATTTATACTATTTATTCTTAATAATTTAACCTTAATATATTAAATAGATTGCGTGAGGTCGATAACATAAGTTATCATCGGCCAACCCATCGTTTTTTAATTAATTGTACGTTAATTAATTTAGATTAATTATCTATTTACTCTCGACTAATAATGAATATTTATTTTCTTTCAACCAATACTTCATTTTTTGTTTTTTTTTTCTTTTTCAAACGTCTCATTTATCATTTATTTGAATTACAATATTGTTCATATATCATAACATAAATTTAGTTTTATAAAACAAAAAAGTCAAAAGAATTCGGTAGAATATAGCATTGGGGCAATAATTGTATATAAATGTATGCTTTTAAATATTTGCTATTTATTTTAAAATAACAATATTATCCAATTAAAACCCTTAAAGTAAACAATAATACATCAAATTTCCAAAATTCTCAGTCTATATTCGTATCCAATTAAATTCCAGCCACAGATTCATCTCGAAACTTCCAACTCGGTCCCAACAGGTGAATTTCCATAATTACCCCCAGTAAACACTCGAAACTACAATCATAACCTTATTATTCCACATATTCCACTCTACCACTCCCTTGTGGCTATTATTTTGCCACGTGTCACACTTATCCGCCAAACCGACCGCCCTTCTCTGTCATTTTGCACCGTTCTCCAGAAAACCCCAGAGAAATGATTGGTCGGTTGTGATTATTATTTTAAAATAATTTAATTACTAGAAAATACCTTTTTTTTTTCTTTTAATTTTAAATGGGTCCCGTTATTTTCATCACTAAATTCACTTGCGTTACTATTTATAACCCTACTCCTCCTCATCGCTTTCCTCACTACTGCCATTGGCTAAAGACAACCACAGCTCACCGCCGCCGTGAGAAACAGAGGAGTGCGAGAAACAGAGGAGTTTAGAGAAATGGAAGGGAAGGAAGAGGATGTAAGGCTCGGAGCCAACAAGTTCAACGAGAGGCAGCCGATTGGAACGGCGGCGCAGAGTCAGGACGATGCTAAGGACTATAAGGAGCCACCACCGGCGCCACTGTTCGAGCCAGAGGAGCTGACTTCTTGGTCCTTTTACAGAGCCGGTATCGCGGAGTTCTTTGCCACTTTCCTCTTCCTTTACATCACCGTTTTGACTGTCATGGGCGTCGTCCGGTCCAATGAAGCCAACGGCAACACGTGCAAGACCGTTGGAATTCAGGGCATCGCTTGGGCTTTTGGTGGTATGATTTTTGCGCTGGTTTATTGCACGGCTGGAATCTCCGGTGGACACATCAACCCAGCGGTGACTTTTGGGCTTTTTCTAGCGAGGAAGCTGTCGTTGACCAGGGCGATTTTCTACATGGTGATGCAGTGCCTAGGAGCCATCTGCGGCGCCGGGGTTGTAAAGGGCTTCCAACCCAAGCCCTACAATAGGCTCGGCGGTGGTGCTAACATGGTCAGCAAAGGGTACACCAAAGGCGATGGCCTCGGTGCCGAGATTGTCGGCACCTTTATCCTTGTTTACACCGTCTTCTCTGCCACCGATGCCAAACGTAGCGCCAGAGACTCCCACGTTCCCGTAAGCAGAACATAAAATTAAAATTAAAATCAAAATCTAAAACATATATTGAGCTAAAACTAAAAGAATTCAAAATGTTTGAACAGATCCTAGCCCCGTTACCAATTGGGTTCGCGGTGTTCTTAGTTCACTTGGCCACCATCCCAATCACCGGCACCGGCATCAACCCAGCCCGGAGCTTGGGTGCTGCCATCATCTACAACAATGACAAAGCCTGGGATGATCACGTGGGTTGCTTAATCTTAATCTTAATCTTAATCCTAATCTTAATTTTAACTTAATCTCAATGATCTTAATCTTAATTTTGATTACCTGCAGTGGATTTTCTGGGTGGGACCATTCATCGGCGCTGCTCTGGCAGCTCTGTACCACCAAGTTGTGATCAGAGCCATTCCGTTCAAGTCGAAGTGAAACGTGATCGAATCATAGCCCTTCATTTCGTTTGTGTGGTGTTTTGGTGTTTGTATGTTTATGGAGATTCGAAGCGTGGGGCCCTCAATTTGTAAGTGAATGGAGCGTGATGTGTAATTATGGATGTGTGTGTGTGGCTATGAATGCATGTATGGTCAATTTAAGGGGAAAAAAAAAATGGAGAAAATAATGAAACCCACTCTCTTCCACCTGCTTTCTTTGTGCGAATATTGGTTACGTAAAAGACAATTATAGGCCTACTTCTCAACCCATCTCTATCGCTATTGTGGTGGCAAACAGGATATTATTGTATATTAATGTTTTTTTTTTTTTTTTAAATTTAAATTATTATTATTTTTGGAAATGAATAATAGTGTGATGACAATGAAATATAAATAATGGGAAGGGATAAGATTGAATCAATAATTAGATCTCAAGACTTTGTTTATATAAAATTAGCTCATTAACTACCTCTTCCTTTTTTCTTTTTTAATTTTTGGAAGAGAAAAAACCCGCTAAAAAAATCAAATCAGACAAAAGGCGAGACAAGCTAGTTTTAGCTCGCTCTTTCTTGATTTTGTTAAATCACTCTTAGACTCTCTACAATAGTATGATATTGTACAATTTGAGCGTAAGTTCTCATGACTTTTCTTTACCAACGAAGATAGTATTCTTTGGTTATAAACCTATGATCATTCCCTAAATTAGCCGATGTGGGACATTCATCACCCAACACGATCATTATTGAATCTCTAGTTAACCACATGCAAGTAAGCTTCTCCTTACAATAATCCAATTTTCCCATGAAGACTACGAAGGCAAGGCAAGGGATTTATATCCTAAAATTCTGATGGGCTGGGCTTAGGTCCATGAGGCTTATCCCATTTATTCCATTGGGCCTTTCTCGGCCCACAACGTTAATTTAAGAAATGATTTCAATTTAGTTACATATTGAGAAAAATATGTTATATAATCTTTTTAATTTTTATTGGTTGAGTATTTTTTTATAAAAAAAAAAAAAAAAAAAAAAAAAAAAAAGGGGAAGGATTTTGTCACTAAGCATAACAGAATGCGTTTCCGGAACAAGTTGCGTCACGTCCCGGCACACGTCTCAAGAAGTTCATCGGATAGACTCCATTGACTACTATTTTCGTATTTACTTTTATACCCTCATTCTAAAGGGTAAAATGGTCAATTTCCACTTTTGTCCAACATTTTCTTTTTTCCTTTTTCATTTTATAATAAATTTTAATTTAAAATACAATACTTAATTCAGTCTAATTATATAAAAATTGATAGATTGATGCCTCCCATCGATGTTCTTAGAAAAATAACACTAAAAAATTATAATATTTATTATTAATTTTATTTTCATGTTCCAATAATTTTTTAAGGATAACAACGTCAATTCAATATTTATGTCGATATCATATGAAATTATATCTATTCAAACGTGAAAAAAAAATTATATATTTAGTTCATTTTAATTTGAAATTTTAAAGATTCACATTTTTGAAGTTGAGCACATGAATAATGAAGAACCAATAAATTGATTTTTAATCAACAACCCATTAATTAAAACCTGCCCTTTCCCTCAATTTATTAGAAAATAATGCGTTATTTCCCATCTTCAAGTCGTCGAGATTTTCTCACATAGCCAAGGCCATCGAAATGTCAATTTCATTCGGGTAGAACACAGCCAAAGTCGTACATGGTTTCTCTCCAAATAAGTTTGAGTTAGATCTCTCTGTTTCCCGTCAATGCTCCGGTGCACTTTCCCGGGGAATTAATTGCGCTTTTGCTTCAATTTCTGTCCTCTGATATACCCTTTTTTCGATTTCTCGTGTTGGGTTTTAGCGGGAAAGTATGTCGGATGCGTTGATCAATGGATTGGCTGGAGCTGGAGGAGGGGTCATTGCTCAACTCATCACATACCCTCTTCAAACTGTAAAATCTTCCACTAAATTTCATGTTTATAGACCCTAAAATTTGATTGGGTTGTTGAATTCAAGAGGCGTTTGGTTTGTTCTGCAGGTGAATACTCGGCAGCAAACAGAGCGCGATGTGAAGAACGAGAAGAGGAAACTTGGAACATTGCAGCTGATGTGTCAGGTGCTTTCGAAATTTCCTTTTCTACAATATTTGATATACTGTTCTTGTTGGAAAACCATGCTGCTGATTTCCGAACTCAATTCGAGCAGTGACAGTATAAATGTCTGCCTAATGGGTGGGGAAATGACTTATCTGATTGATTCATGAGCAGGTTGTAAAACATGAAGGATGGGACCGGCTGTATGGTGGCTTGGGGCCGTCTCTGGTGGGTACGTCTGTGTCTCAGGTGAGAACCCATTTGATTGGTCTACTTAATACTATGATATCATACACTTCCAAATTTTAATGACAAAGTGGGTGTTGTTGATATATGATCTTTGTTAGGATTAGAATGTGAAGATTATATAGGTACAAAGAATTAGAGAACGAGCAGTTTCAATCTGTTTTGTATATTTAGAAGGCAACAACTTGTGTTTCTAAGCATCCAATTCATTCATTGTCAGTGATGAATGACATAGAACTTTCTTGAGCTTGTTACTTATTCTATGAAGGAAAAACTATAATGATATATGTTTAGCTTTTCTATATTGCCCATTTGGGTCCAGTAAAGAGATTTTTGTTTGAACTTCTGAACAAGTTTGTGTTCTTTGTTTACATTCATGACATCTTACATTTGAACAAACATTTTTGTTGGTACAGGGTGTTTACTATTATTTCTACCAAATATTCAGGAGCAAGGCTGAAGCGGCTTCTCTTGAACGAATGAAGGCGGGGATTGGAGACGGATCAGTTGGGATGCTTTCCTCTCTTCTGGTGGCTGCTGTATCTGGGTTTGTTAGTAGAGTGGTTTTGATTTGAGTTCCTTATTATTTTCATAGTAAACACCTTTTGTGAGATCCCACATCGATTGGAGAGTAGAGTGAAGCATTCTTATAAGGGTGTGGAAACCTCTCCCTAGTAGATGCGTTTTAAAACCTCAAGAGAAAACCCAAAGAGGACAATATTTGCTAGCGATGGGGCTTGGGCTGTTACAAATGGTGTCAGAGCCCGACATCGGGCGGTGTGCCAGCGAGGATGCTGGCCCCCAAGGGGAGTGGATTATGAGATCCCACATCGGTTGGAGAGGGGAGCGAAACATTCTTATAAGGGTGTGGAAACCTCCCCCTAGTAGACGCGTTCTAAAACCTTGAGGGAAAGCCCAAAGAGGGCAATATCTGCTAGCGGTGGGCTTGAGCTGTTACACCTTCATTTCTAACCAAAGAAAAGGGATACTATAGACAAGAAAGCGGATGAAAAGCACTGAGATTAAACATGGAGAATTTCGATTGCATCCTATGTTTGCAGATCTTGTGTCCATTTTCGAATGCGTTATTCCATTATATTTAATTATCTACTTCAGCCAGTTTAAACCTCTTCAAATGCAACTAAAATAGGTAGCAAAACATCTGCAATATTCAGTTTTTTATTATTTCCCCTCTAATTTGTCTACAATATTTTGATTCTTTAGGTGCGTTAACGTACTGTTGACAAATCCGATATGGGTGGTTGTTACACGGATGCAGGTAATGATATAGTTATGTATTCTTCATGTTACCCTTAAGGGTTGAGAATAGTATCTAAGCCCTTTTGGATTCAATTCAGTAACTTGAATTTAAACCTCTAGTGATAGCCTTGCCTTTATTTTCTCTACTACAAAGTGTTGGTTGTTCTCCTGCTTCTTCTTGTAAGCCCTGCTCTTGGCTTTGCATTTTCTGGTTCCTTAGTCGTTCGGATTCTTCGATTCATCTTAATGAAAGTTGGTTTAAAGAAAAAGATGGGGGCTAGAAATCTTAAAGCTATTCCTTGTATCTGTGTACATCCAAAATTCTATTTAATTGCACTTATTGATGTTGGTTTTCCTCAAGATCATCGTAAACTAAACTACTGTAAGTAGCAGTTTCATGATTTTAAAGTTTTTAAATGACAACATTTGTGTTTTCATTCTTCAGACACATAAAAAGGTCTCAAAGCCGTCTCTACCTGGTGGAGCACCTTTGACTCCACTAGATGAAACGGTTCCGGCAGCAGTCAATCCTCCTTCCTACAGAACCACTCATGCTGTAAGTAAAAAAATATCCTATGTACTAGTTTCCGTAGTAGTTATGAATCTTTGTTGCATGAATGATGGCAGACATGTTTTATCTGGACTGAACTGCTTGAGTAATAGTCAGCTACTATGGTTTCTTAGTCATAATGTGTGAGATTCCACGTTGGTAGAGGGAAACAAAACATTCTTTATAAGGGTGTAGAAACGTCTCCCTAGTAGACATATTTTCAAATCGTGAGGCTGACGATGATATGCAATGGGCCAAAGCAGACGATATTTGCTAGCAATGGGCTTAGGTTGTTACAAATGGTATTTTAGAGGCAGACATTAGGCAGTGTGCTAGTGAGGACGCTAGACCTCGAAGGGGGTGGATTGTGAGATCCCACATCGGTTAGAGAGGGGAACGAGTGTCAGTGAGGACGTTGGGCCTCGAAGGGGGTGGACTGTAAGATCCCACATCAGTTGGAGAGGGGAAAGAAGTATTCTTTATAAGGGTGTAGAAACCTCTCCCTAGCAGACATGTTTTAAAACCGTGAGGCTGACGGCAATACATAACAGACCAAAGTGGACAATATCTGCTAGCGGTGGGCTTGGGCTTGGGCTTGGGCTGTCACATAACGATTTCTTTCCCTTCTCCCTTTAGTGGACAAATTTTTACTGACATCTGAATGGTTGTCCCAAAGTAGCTGAAAATAATGACTGCTAGCAGCTGTCCCTCTGAAGTAAACCGATTGCTCAAGATTGAAAAGACTAACTGATATCTCTTTAAGCCCCAAACCTAAAAGCACTACTCATTTTCTCTTTTTATATCTTTCAGCTCTAACTTATTAGTTAAAGTATGTCTTTTCTCTCATTGAAGTTGTCTCTTTTTCGATTTATCATGATAAACAGACTTGAATCTGGATATATTTGACCCAGTTTTTTTCTTCAAAAAACATGAATCGATATTTCAGATTCAGGAGCTTTATGATGAAGCTGGAATCAGGGGTTTCTGGAAAGGGGTAATCCCAACACTGATCATGGTACGTGTGGGAAAGAAACTTTTGAGTTGATGCCTGACGAGACACTACTAAATACTCCTTTCTTGATCACAGGTTAGCAACCCTTCTATACAGTTCATGCTGTATGAAACAATGTTGAACAAGTTGAAGAAACAACGCGCCTTACGTAAAGTTGGCAGTGGAGTTACTGCATTGGAGGTAACCTTTACCCTCACCTGCAATTCTCAACGTCACTGCGTGTTGACTACAAGCCAACACATTTGGTTACTTGTGCAGATATTTCTACTTGGTGCCTTGGCAAAACTTGGAGCTACTGTAGTAACCTATCCTCTTCTAGTTGTGAAGGTATTTCGATAATCCTAGAAACAAAAGCTTGCGAAGAAAATAGTTTAAAAAAGTTCGATCCGTTCGTAAATACTTTTTCATATTATGTTCGAACGTTGATTCGTGTTTATTTTTCTCTCGCATGCATTTGTTTAAATTATCTCATCGAAGTTCTTCTCTTTGCAGGCTCGGCTTCAGGCAAAACAGGTCGTGGCTGGAGACAAAAGACATCAGTACAAAGGTTCGTTATTCTGAACATGGTATCTTCCACCATTAAAAAGCACTACTAAAAGATGAAAAACACGATTATTCGAAAATGAATAAGGGAAGATCACCGGTTGGCGTAGTTGGCCATTTTAGTTATATGTGTAAGCAAGGAAGGTTTCGAGAGACGAATCGGTTGGCCTAGGTTGTTTTAAACTCACCGCAGCTACCAGCGTCGGTCGCAAGTTCTTTCTGCATTATTCTCTGGTGTAAGTCACCAATGTTCTTGTCCTGCAAATTGATCTAACACTTCTTATCCAGGCACATTTGATGCCATCATCAAAATGATCCGATACGAAGGAGTATACGGATTTTACAAAGGAATGGGCACGAAAATCGTCCAGAGTGTTCTGGCTGCTGCAGTCTTGTTCATGGTGAAGGAAGAACTGGTTCGGAGTACTCGATTCCTTCTCACCAAGGGTGCCATTGGCAGAGCAAAATCAAAGCCTCAATGATCTGATAATGCTTATATGACTCCATTACAGGTCTTTAAGAAGCTATCCAAGGCTGCAATTTCTCTCTACAATCTTTCCTATTCATCTTAGTAAAGTATTCTTAACCAAACCCTTGTTGGAAATTGTTAGGTAATTTGTGTCCTGGAAAAATAGGCATAAGATTTGGGCTGGAAATAAGAATATTTTAGTCATAATGATAAACAAGATCTTATTGTATTTTGGGATTATATTATATAGTTACTTTCATATTAATAAATTATACTCATATTTTATAGTCTAATTCACGTATCACTTCTCTACTTAGATGTCACACATATATTAATTGTACTATTTAAAAATTATATAGTGAACTGATTTTGGGTCGGTGGTATAAACATTAAAATGGAAAAATTACGAAGAAATTAGTACTAATTGATTTTTTATAATCTCGTACCAAAAAATAATTAAAAAAAACTCAAGCTTTAAATATACACTAACCCTAATCTTATTTTTATAGAATACAGATTTGAAAGATTGTAACTTTTCAAATTTTCTAAAATTAAATTTATTTAGGGTTAGCAGATTAAGCAAACAAATTAGAGAATTTAAAATAATTTATGAAATTAGTTTAATGACTAATTTTATTTATTTATTTTTATTAATAACCAAATTTGCAATTTAATTTTTCTTTAAAGAAAAAAGACCTCTCTTTCTCTGAAGTCAGACAAACCCATTTTCAGTTCGCAGGCGGCGAAGAGAACTGAAACCCGAAGATATCAAAAAATGGCGACCAAAAACGCGAAGAAGGCCAATCTCCTGGATCACCACTCCCTCAAACACCTACTCGACGAATCCGTCTCTGAGGTAATTGAATCGATCATTCTCGCTTTCGTCAGATCCTCTTCGCGTCAATTTTTCTCTAGGTTTTTTTTTTTTTATTTTTTTATTCTCTCTGAAATCCACCTTTATTTGCGCGATGCGTTGCAGATTGTGACGAGTCGCGGGTATGTTGAAGACGTGAGGTTGAGTAATGTCAAATTGATTATGGGCACTGTCATCATAATCATAGCTTTGGTTGCTCAGTTTTACAAAAAGAAATTCCCTGAGAATCGCGATTTCTTGATCGGCTGCATTATATTATATCCTTTTTCTTTTCGTATGATCATGGTTTGTCTGAATTGCGCGTTTTAAGTTTAGATCTCCCGTTGAGGGATTGAATTTCATTTTTTTGATTCCGTTATTCAATGGGAATGTATATTGGGTTAAATGGTGGATGTTTTCTCTTCTTTCCCCTTTATTTTCTTTTGTTCATATACATGTTCGGGCGCAGAAGCGTGTTGTACGATGAATTTGACGTCATTTTCTTCGTTTACTAGGTCTTGTTTCGTTTAATGAAAATGTAAATGTAAATGTAGATGTTTTTTCTGGTGCTCTCATGTGATCTTTAACTCTGGCAAGTATGTAGTATTTAACGGGATCTTGCAGTTTATCGTCTACACCAAGGAGAAGAACGCAATTTTGTTCACCTATCCTCCTGCGGTAAGTTTGTTTAACTTCTATAACAATTGTGTTTTCTAGCCCATTTGAATGTCTATGACCACTAAAGAAAAGCTTTAACATCATGATTGTATATGATAGTCGTGCATTGTTTTTGGGGCTCTTGAGATATGTAATGCCTATTTGGCTACATTTTAGGGTTTATGATATAACAAGCTCAAAGAACCACAAAAGTTCTACGAGCATTGCCAAAGCTGTACGTTTTTTTTTTTTTGTTGTTCTATCATCTATGCCTAACTTGCGTTTAGAATGAGTTTTGACTTCAGAATAAGCTTGGCAGAACTCTTCAGGTAGTTTTCTGTCTTCTGGATGGTCTAGCAGTTTCGAGTTCACGTGGAGCATGAATTGCTTGGATTCATGTGGAGCCATGTTGGGGATGGCTCAGGTATTTATTTTTGGGAGGACCATTGGGTGGGCGATAAACCTCTTTGCATTTCCTTTTGGAGAAGAGGTTGTATTCAGTGGTCTCTGTGTTATCCTATCCTTCATCATTTCCTTCAGTTTTTGGTGTCCTCTTATTGGTAGGGTGGCGGTTGATTTGATGAGTCTTTTCTATCTTTTTTCATTAGTTTATTATTTCTGGGAGGAGGGATGTATGAATTTGGAGCCTTGATCCTTCTAGGGGTTTCTCCTGTCATTTCTATTTCCACTCTGTCTCTCTCCCATGCTTCAGTTGATGCATTGGAGGCTTCTATCTTTTTTCTCTCTCTAGAATGTTAAAATTCCTAAAGAGAAGGTTTTTTTTTTTTTTTTTTTTTTTTTTTTCTTTTTTGCGCGAGAAGTTTTATTTAGAAAGGTTAACACATTAGATCATGTTCTAAAAGACACTCTTCCTTAGTGTTGTACCTGCAATGGTGTATCCTTGTTGGAGACATGTGAGGGACTTTTGGATCATGCTTTGGGATTGCCAGTTTGCTAACAGCCTCTGGGATTTTTGGAGGAGATTGCTTGGGGTAAGTGGGGCGTGTGATAGAGATGGACGTTCTATGTTGGAAGAGGTGCTTATGCATCCTCCTTTTAGGGGATGAGGCATTTGTGGTAGGTTAGCTCCTTCCCAGTGCTGTGGGGTATTTGGCATGAGTGGAACAATAGGATTTTTGAAATGAAGAGAAAAAAAAAAGTGAGTATGTTTTGGAGATTGTTAGATTTAATGTCACCTTGTCGGCTCGGTCACTAGGTTATTTTGGGCTTGTTTTTTTATATGCCCTTGTATTCTTCCATATAATCAATAAAGTTTGGCTTCTTAAAAGAAAAAAAAAAAAAAATCCCTTATGCCTTTTAGAACGAAGATGATTTGAAAGATTGTTTGTGTAATTGGTTCTGAAGCAACCTTTTCCCTTTCTCTTTTAGTTTGTTTTCCTAAATAATACGTCGTTTGGATAAGACAGAGATGATACGTTTTTAGAATAACCAAAGTTCTTACCTCCAATTTCATCGGCTTGTGAATAACAATTGCAAGTTTGATCTTTTCTAGTTGCCTGAAAGCTATTCATACAGACAATGTTGATAACAGAAAAACAGCGAACTGCTTTTTAGAACAGTTATTGAGTTCTGCACTTTTATGTTAAATTTTGAACTGCCCTGTGTCAAATGGCACTGAAGTTAGTCACTGGGTTGGTTTTCTCTGTCGATAATTTTTTCCGAGTAAAATGCGACATTTCAGAAGAATCAAACTCTTTGCCTCTCAGTGACTAGTAATCTGGAAGGTTTTCTTTTAGCCTTTTTTTTCTTCTTCTGGAGCTATTGTATATTGTATTAATCAGTGTCCTTTCATGTCTAGAGTTTGTTATTTGGATATTTCTGGGGGTTGGGAAGAAAGGAGGGTTACATTTATGTTTTTTTTTTCCTCATTTTAAGGATGATAATTGAATGATATCATGTGTACTTAGGTTCTAAGAATCTCGGGACAATTTGGATTCTGCATCTTATAAAGTAATGATGGCCAATTCTATTTATGCATGAAAATGATCCTGCTTTCTGAAACTACATACATGCTGAACTTGTTGAGGTCATTGGTAATATTGTGTTGCAATTTCTCTGCACATAGGGATCCTTCACCAGCACAGGATTGGTAGTCTCTTCAAAGTTGCCCAGATTCTCTGATTTGTATACACTGAGCATATCTAGTTCAGATCCCGAATCAATCTCCGCTAATAAGCCTGTGGAATTTACCAAGAGTGTCACCCGGTGGTCTCTTTCTTTCTCTACACTATTCTGGAATCTAGTTTCTAAAATATTTACTGTATAACCAACCCAAAATATACGATCTTTGCAGGTTCACTAAGGATGGAGTTTTAGTTGAGGGTCTCTTCTGGAAAGATGTTGAAGCACTGATCGATGATTATGCAAATGAACCGAAGAAGAGCAAGTGATTTCTTACACAAACCTCGTATTATAGGGGATCTCATGTTCGAGGAAAGTAACTGCTTTCAATTTTTATTGTGCTTTATAGATCCCCAGAAGATATTACTTATCGTTTCCTTGATTAATAGACTTTAGAAGCTAAACAGGATGATCCCTCATTTCTAATCTCTTTAATGCTAATAGGAATACTTTCTGAAAGTCTTTTCCCATATGAAAACAGCAAGTGACATGGCTGTTTTCATCCTAGTGCATGATGTTTGAATTCAACACTTCAAATGCTGTGAGAAGGTGAAAATGTTGAGTTTTTTAAATGCTTCTTGAACTTCTTCCCAATCCTTTCAACAAAGTCACCCCTTGATGATTGCTTTGATGAAAATTCTGTGTAGTAGTTTTCGAACAAGATGGGAACATACGATCTCATTCATGTCGAGTCGAGAATGTTACGCGTACCTGAACCATGAATTCAAGGAACAGATAAATATGAGAATTAAGCTGAGAAAACCATTCCTGAGCCATACTATTTAGATTAAGATTATCATTGCATTTTCAGTGGGGAATGAATATCACTTCTATTATAGAAACAAAACAAATGCCAAAATAAATAAAGAAGTTAATTTGGGCTCTTTAATTGAACAATAATGTAACAAATTGAGTCACCTGTATCTGTATTGAGTAGACCTGATGGGGTCTATTGCCCACTTTTAGGCATGACCCACCCAAAACAATATTTTAAAATATGATTCTATTCTTACTCATAACTCAAAATTAAAAAAAAAAAAATGAAAACAAAGGAGGGTAATAATGCAATGGTCCATCCTCTAGAAGATTGGATAATATTTAGTATGAACAAAGTTACAATATATTTAATATTTAGAAATAATGTGTATAGTCCTCCTAAGTTGATGTAATATAAAAAGAATATAAATTTATATGATATGGTACTAAGATAAGAAGCATAGGCATGTGAAATTGTGTTCATCCACACAACAACTCATATCAATACCCCTATTCTCACTGTTCATACTCATTGCCCTCTCCAACTTTATTTTTGTTTCCCAATTTCAACCATTATTCATTACATTCAATTTCCCCTTTTCAATATCATTTTTTCACTCAAACTTACCCCATGATGGAGTGGGCGATGTGGGGGTGAAGAGTATGATTTAATGAATTAGCTTTATAATGCTAAAAAAAGGGTTACAAATTGATGAGGTAATAGCATCAACAATTTAATAATTATTTTGTCACATTCACTTGGGGTAACATCAACCCCTTCAATTATTTATTGCAAAAATAAATCTAATTCTTTTCCCAATGCCCATTAAATTAAATTAAATCAAATTAAATTAAATTTGTTTGTTTGTTTGTAGAACCAAATAATAATTTAGAGTGAAAGGAAGTTTGTGTTGAAATTGAATACACCAAGTTTCCATCTCTTCTACACTTTGGGGACCATTTTGCACATTTCTTCCATATTTACCCTTCTCCGTTAACAAATTTGGTTAGAAACGGAAACTAAATAATCTTTAGAAGGGTATGGAAATCTCTTTCTAACAAATTCGTTTTTAAAACGGAAGCAGTAAAAAAAATGCCCAAAAAGGACAATATCTGCTTACAATGGACTTAAACTCTTACCAATAGAAATAGTGTCAGTCACGTCTATACCCATAAACTATTACCTAATGTGGGATACCAGTGTAGAAGTAAGCTTATGCTCTTCTCCACTCAATTTGAATATTCTCAAATAAATAAATGTACGCTAAATGTAGGAGAAATCATATTCTAAAATGTGTTTGGTGGTAAGCATATATTCTAATTAAACTTTACGTTTTTTTACAAGTCTATAAAGCATAGCATATGTAGGTGCAGCTACCCATAACGTAGAATTTGATGGTTCCTTATAATTCAATTCCAAGAAAACATATTAGCTTACGTAAAAAAAATTGGTGAGTTCATAAATTTTAGAACTGTAAAGTTAACAACAATGCACAATAAGTTAAAACAGATAATATCTACCGATAGTAAATTTTGACTGGTATAAAAGTTTGAAGAGCGTATTAAAATTTTATTTAGTGGGCCGAATAAATTTATTATTATTATTATTATTATTGAATTGTGGGAAATTAGAAGAATTGTGAAAGTGGAGTGCACCAATTGTCAAAAAAGTTTAAAAGTGATTAATTATTATTCCCTAATCTAAATATTTATATAATTTAATTCAAAAGAAAAGCACCCATTACCCATTTTTCTTTGTTTTTTTGGGTCAAAATTTTACCAAAGATATGGTTTACTTTCTTCTAATTAATTAAGCATCTAATTCCTTTTTTTTTTCTAATTTATTTCTAATTTTTATTATTTTTTCTAAACTTCTAAATTTTTTAATTACATTTTTATTATTTTCACGTTAAAATTTGATAGAATGTTAAACGTGACATGGTACAGAAAATCGACATAAAATTATTTTATTTAAATATAATTAAAAAAATTAAATTATTTGTATATATTCAAAAAGGAAAAATATTAATTACACAGACATTATTAATGACACAATTTTATCGTTATTTAATACATTTTTTATTTTATAAATTACAACCTCGAGTATTTTATATAAATACATGAATGTGTGTTTTAAACATTTTTGGACTCGAATTTTTTCAATAAATACGGAAATTTTATTTTAATAATAAAACGTGGAAAATTATTTTAGTATTTTTTTTAAATAAACAATTAAATTGCAATAAATTCGAAAATAATATTCTTTTTTTGTATTTATTTTATTCTATCTTTTTGTAAGGAATATTAATAAATCTTTTAATGGAGCGTATTCAATATTTTTTAAAATTTATAAATTTATTAATACAATATGAAATACATAAATTATTTAAAAAATATAATTTTAAAGTTGAGATGGAAAGGGAAAAGAGGATTACGTAGCGAAATATAATTTAAAGGAATAATAACAATAATAATAATAATATTTGCGTCCAAATCCATTTTTTTGCATAGAATAAGAGATTCTAAGGTCCAATAAGGAAAAATAAAATAAAATATGTATATATAATATAGTCAAGTTGAAGGGCAATATATTATTAATATATATTATAGGGTAAGGACAATTAATAATGCAGCTATTTATGACTTTGGTTTATAATAGTCAAAATAAAATAATAATGGAAGTTGTTTTGCAATAAAATCAATATCATAATTACACCTTCCTTCAATCAAACTTCCCAACAACTCCTTAATTTAATTCTACTTTCTTTTTTTAATTAAATTTTAATATATATGTCCCGAGAATCAAACCGAGTCCTTGCAAAGACAACAGAGGGCTAACCATTGGTGTGATTCTACGTCATTGCAAATACCTTAGATGGGATCAACGCTTCACTCTAGACCTGACCCTTTTAACTATGCTGAACTTACACGTACAATGTTTAGTTGGCTTCTTTAGACTAATACATGTGGGTTTTGTGCGATAATATTCCTTATACTCGTGACCCAAATCTCATCTTATTTGAGCTAAAACCCCACATTGTTGGATGAACACAGTGACTGACTGTGAGAATTAAATGACATTGTCTAGCCTTTTGACGTTAAGTGAGGTCAGTCATTAATTTATTTTGAACGAATGATTAGTCATTAATCTATTTAACATTCTAGACATATATCTATATGTCTATTCATATTTAGTTCGATGCATATAAAGTTTGGTCAAAATTTGTCCTTATTTTCTTGACAAGATATGATTGATTGTTATTAATTTTTTAGTTTTATATTAATTAGATGCGAAAGAATATTAAGAATATTTTATTTAAAAGATTAAAAAAAAAATAAACGTCCAAAAAAAAATTATATCATCTACAATTTTAAATATTATAATTAATTTAAATTGAAATTATTTATGATTAATTAATGTACAATATCTATATTTATATGAAATCTTTTGATGAAAGTAAAAGTAAAGTCACGGGAGCTTATATTCAAATTAGTTAGTATCATATTTTCTTTTCTTTATACGTGTAAATTACGTGTAAATTACACCAATCTTAACTGTACTACGTGGAGTGGAATGATAAATCCATGTTTTGGGAGTATCCAAGTTCTTTTTCTACCCATCGTACCTGATTATTCTTTACGATGGATGTGTACCACCTTCCACATCCGCAACCTACGGCCTTGGAGATCATCTTCCACATAAGCAACCTACTATCTTTGAGATCATGGTTAATACTCGAGTTATATACAACTATATATTAACTAAGACCACAGAAGCTTATAAATTTGCCTATATAATATATATATATATTTTGAAATCGGAAATCAATTAAAAATCTTAAATTGATAAAGACATACATTTTTATAAATATAAAAATTAGTTCCATATTAAAATTTCCATATGAATTAAATTAGGTTGGGTGGACTGAATTGTGAGTAAGTTAATAGATGGTGAGCCTGAACCATGGGTGGAGAGTGAAGGGGGTAATAGGAGTTGTTATGGGCTAAACAAGGTTAAGTAATGAATTAAATTAAAAAAATAAATAAATAAAAAGAGAAAAAAGAGGAGAAAATTTCTATATTGGTGTTATAAAGTTAACGGGAGAAGTAAAAGTAGGAAGGGGCAGGAATTAGATAGGGAGAGGAGCAGAGTAAGGAGGCAATGAGAATAGGCCACGTAAGAGAGTAAGGGCCAGTAATCAGCATCTAACGCATCTCAGCTTTTGGAAGGCTGAAACCCTATTGGTGAATTATATATCCTTGTCGTTTCTTCTTTTGTCTACTTCCACCACTCTCCTCATTTTCCCATTCCCAAAAACCCCCTTTTCTTTTTTTTCTTCTTCTTCTTCTTCTTCTTCTTCTTCTTCTTCTTCCTCTTCTTCTTCTTCTTAACCATTCTAGTTTACTCTTCTAGGTCTGATCCAATCCCCACTTCTCTCAATTCTTCCGTTCTCCCCGTCGTCGATGCTTCCCCACGCCGATCTCCGCCCTCCCTTCTCCCTTTTCAGACCCTACATCGCCTCCATGATCCGTCGGCTTCCGACTGCTGCGTCCGCTGATTCCTTCTCGATCCGATTCTCTCCTCCACTTCTCTGACTCCTCCAATTCTCCGTCTCGGATCCTGTTTCTGGCATCTTCACCTTCATTCTACCGGGGAGTTTTCTAGATTGTTTTTAGTCCCTAACGGATTTTCAACTGTCTTCTCTTTTTAACCGTTGATTTCAGGAGTTTTGTTTTTGTTTTACACGTAGCTTAATCTTCTTTTCTATTTTTGGGAGGGGGATTTTATTTTATTGTGTGTTCCATGAGTTGTATATCCGGCTGACTTTTGTAAGAATTTTAGTTTGAGAGATGGATCTTTAAGCCACAACTTGGAGTTCTTGATATTCTGATTCTACTTGGAGTTTGGAGTTGAGGAGTATTTTAGGACTGCTGAGTGTTGTTTGAATTAAATCCGAGTTATGGAGGAACGGAACGTTTGTAGAATGAATACGGGGATGTCGGATGAGGTTCTTGGCTGTGTAATGCCCTATATTCATGACCCCAAAGATCGTGACGCTATCTCTCAGGTTTGCCGGAGATGGCACGAACTGGATGCGCTTACTCGCAAGCACGTTACCATCGCTCTTTGCTACACCACCACGCCTGAACGGCTACGACGGCGGTTTGTCCATCTCGAATCCTTGGAATTGAAGGGCAAACCCAGGGCGGCGATGTTTAATTTGATACCAGAGGATTGGGGAGGGTTTGTGACCCCTTGGGTGAAAGAGATTGCTGATTCTTTCAATTGCTTGAAGTATCTCCACTTCCGCCGTATGATTGTCGTCGATTCGGATCTGGAGGTTCTTGCTCGTGCACGTGGCCGTGTTCTTCACTCGCTTAAACTCGACAAGTGCTCTGGATTCTCCACAGATGGACTATTTCATATTGGACGATCCTGCAGGTATCTGGCTTCCAAACCATTTTCAAGATTTTAAATCCAGATTTCATCTGTTTGTAGTTCAGGCTCGGTATCAAATTCACTGTACTATGGAGAATTTTGAGATAATTTCTACCTTCTGTTCTGGGATTTGTTATACCTTAAATTTCTGGCCATTGAAAATAATGAGATGCTGAGAACGAATTAATGTTCATTCAGGGTCAGCGATGACTAATAAAAGCTCAAACCACCTGATAGTTTCTATTAATGTTTTACTTTTATTTTTGGTTTGCTTGTTAGTATTACTATCATTATTTCGTTTGTTTCCTTGTTCTTGTCGTTGTGGGGTTTCCATTTCTTTTTCTTTTTTAACTTTTTCTGGGTCGTTGATTATATATATATATATACATATTCTATGCTTTGCTGCTCTTAACTTTTAAACGTAAAAGATGAGAAGCTGAAACACAGCGAAAGTGTCTGCTAACTTACAACATTCATAAAGAAGGTTTAACATTTTGGGAACTGTTCTAAGTAATCTTAAATAAACCTCATTTGGATTGATCCTTCAATTTCAGCCAATATATTACTTCTGTGAACTGATAATATCACTTTACCTGTGTTGTAATGTATAAAGTGACTTCTGACTGCACTGCTCATTATAATTCATCATCTTTAATGTTTCTTGTTATGTTTTTTTCTTTTTTGTTGCGTCTTTTCAGGAATTTAAAAACGTTGTTTCTGGAGGAGAGCTCAATAGATGAGAAAGATGGGGAATGGCTACACGAACTTGCGACCAACAACACAGTTCTTGAAACGTTGAATTTTTACATGACAGATCTTGTCAAAGTCAGATTTCAAGATCTTGAACTTATAGCCAGAAACTGCCGTTCCTTAATTTCTGTGAAAATTAGTGATTGTGAGATCCTTGATCTTGTGGGGTTCTTTCGAGCTGTTGGTTCTTTGGAGGAATTTTGTGGAGGTTCCTTCAATGATCAACCAGAGAGGTATGCTGCTGTAGCCTTGCCACAGAGTCTCCGCAGTTTGGGTCTTTCATACATGGGAAGGAATGAAATGCCAATAGTCTTCCCTTTTGCAAACCTACTCAAGAAGTTGGACCTCTTGTATGCTCTCCTTCATACGGAGGACCATTGTACTTTGATTCAGAGATGCCCCAACTTAGAAGTGCTTGAGGTATGCTGCTGATCAACTTCATTCATTTTCTATGTTTTCTTTGATTTGCCCATCTGTCCTTGCTTTGCCATCTCAGTTTAATTCTGAATATCTGATGGGGATATGTGCTATTTGCTTTGATATTATAATAGCATTCCCAATAAGGGTAGGACAAGGCGAAAATCCCTGAGCCAAGGCTTTGTGAGCAACTTTAGAAAGTGTACTGGAATCTTTAGTATTGGGTAATAATACTGTATTTTGTTTCCCTGAGCAGACTAGAAACGTCATTGGAGATAGAGGGTTAGAAGTACTTGCACGGCATTGTAAGAAACTTAAAAGGCTTAGAATTGAGCGAGGGGCGGATGAGCAGGGATTGGAGGACGAGGAAGGGCTTGTTTCACAAAGAGGATTGATTGCTTTGGCTCAAGGCTGTCTGAAACTGGAATACTTGGCTGTCTATGTATCCGATATCACAAATTCTTCTCTCGAGTACATCGGCAGGTACTCGAAAAATCTCTGCGATTTTCGCCTCGTCCTGCTTGATCGAGAAGCGAGTATAACAGATTTGCCACTTGACAATGGAGTTCAAGCTCTGTTGAGAGGGTGTTCTGAAAAGCTGAGAAGATTTGCTTTGTATCTTCGGCCTGGTGGATTGACGGACGTTGGTCTTGGTTACATAGGGAGGTACAGCCCAAATGTAAGATGGATGCTTCTTGGTTATGTGGGGCAGTCTGATGCTGGGCTGTTGGAATTCTCTCGCGGCTGTCCCAGCCTGCAGAAGCTTGAGATGAGAGGCTGTTGCTTTAGTGAGCATGCATTGGCAGCCTCCGTCATGCAACTCACTTCCCTCAGGTACCTCTGGGTTCAAGGCTACAGAGGGTCCTCCTCAGGCCGTGATCTTCTGGCAATGGCACGCCCGTTCTGGAACATCGAATTGATTCCATCGAGACGAGTCGTGGTGGTTGATCAAGTCGGGGGTAGGGTGGTGGTTGAGCACCCTGCACATATACTGGCATACTACTCCCTAGCAGGGCCAAGAACCGATTTTCCAGACAGTGTCGTGCCGCTAGATTCATCGTCCTTGATCGCTGCATAGAGCATGGCTGTACATACAACAACATCAACAACAACAACATCAACCTCTCCTTTCTTCTTGCTACCTCCCCATTTTGGCACGTCCTGTTAATAGAATTCAGTTAGGAATGTGTTTCAAATGTGATTTTGTTGTGGTCGTATAGACAGACAGATAGACAGACAAACAAAGATGATTTTAATGTTGTAATAAGGCTGTGTTTTTCATTATGGAACCATGATGATGATGATTATGATGGAAGGCAGTTTGACTGTTTATGCAAAGACTTTCCCTTTTTCCCATTTTGAAGAAGCCTTTTGGTTCTAGTGTATTATTTCTCTTTCTGAGTTGAATGGTGGGGTTTGGAGTATGGTTTGTGCCATGAAACCCAATTTCTATCTATGGTTAACCCGTAGAGATGGGAGGATTCAAACCTCTAACTAACGGATTAGTAATATATATTATAAACGAATACAATTTTAGACAGCGTTGTTTTAGTTGAAAAGTATAAGGAAGAGATGATGAGGTGAAGGGGACAGAATTCAGGTTGTCCAAATGAATGTATGAGTGGTGGCTTTTGGTTGAAAGGGAAAGACCCCATCATAAAGACATATACTATTTTTTGGGACCTATTAAAATCTGAAGTCCCCTCTCACTCAATTTTGTTTCTTTTTTTATTCCTTTTATTTGCCTTTAAAATATATATTTCAAATCCATTAATCTTTTCATTTTTTGAATTTTCAATTGTCTTTTAAATTTTTTTTTTCTTTAAAAGTATAATTTAAATTTACTAAATCGAGTAAAATTTTGAAATATTGTATATGCTTTAATACGAATCCTTTTATATTATAAATTATTGATTTTATTTTTTCCAATTATGTTCCCATTTGACATTTATATTAAAGTTTAACTCATTTTATAATCGATAATGAAATCATTTATTTATTTTTTTTAACTCAAATTCAACTCAAATTAAAAAATTTAGAGAAATGCTCCACTAATTTCCAATATTTAAAAAATAATAATAATGGAAGAAAGTAGAAAGTGGATGATAAATAATAAATGATAATAAAGTAGAATTGGTATTTTGTTTGTTTTGATTTAGTGGTACAACCATGACATCTTTCAACCTCATGCAATGCCACATATCCCTTCATCACCTTATCTTCATTTTCTTTATTAAGTCAGTAATTAATTAATTAATAATATGAGAATAATTGTATATATGAATGATTCATTATGTCATTTACCACACTCATTATGTGATTTACCACACAAAAGTAAATAAAAATATGGATGCTGTTTATTTAACTTTGGAAGGGAAAAAAATGCTTTATATGTGCTTGGAAAAAAAAAAAAAAAAAAAACACATATAAATTAACAGCAAGCAGCATACATTATAATTATAATATATGGTTTCTTTATTATAGTGTTTCATCTTTATCTTTATCTCTATCTCTTGCTGTCTCTAACTAATCCCTTTAAAACATTTTAGATAACGTTACAATATTCAATTTTATTTTAAACACATATAAATCTCTCTATAAACATCTAAATATATAGAATAAATATTAAAATGGTTGGAAAAAAAAACATTTATGAATAAAATGAATTTATAACAAAAATAAATATTAAAAAAAAAAACTAGAAATATATCGTTTATTTAATTTTGAGAGACAAACGCTTTTAATAGAATATACTTTATTTTATGTCAATGAGACATAGAAATGTGGAGGAAATCAGAGCACACCTTTAGCCTTTACAAAACAAAGATGTATGAAATAAAATAAACTAAACTAAAATAAAATATAAATATAAAGAAAGATGCTTAATAAATAGGTAAAGTGAAGAACCTTGCTGATGCTACCTACTATGCCACAATTGGCATTTTCTGATAATAATAATAAATAAATAAAGGAAAAATAGAAATTCTAAACCTATTTTCGTCCATTACTTTAATAATTGATTCCATTTTATTTATCAAAATTTTCCAATTTGTTGCTTTAATCCTAAATTGTACATATAAGTAATCTATTTTAGTATTTGTTGTTCATTTTTCATTGGTCCATAAAATTATTAGATATAAATGAAAAAAAAAAATTGAATTTCCATATCCACTACAAAATTTAAAAAAAACCCGACCCTTACTGCCCAATCGAATAGCGGACAGCTAATGCGTTCCACTTATTGAACAGGGTTTTATAGTCGGTCCGCGATCCCTGGATACCGAAGGCGTCCTTGGAGTGATCTCGTAGTTCCTACGGTGTGGAGACGATGGGGTTGGTCCATGGATTTTCCTTCTTTTTGCCGCATTTCACTCAAAGGGTTGAAGGGAGATAGTGTATCAAGCTGTTCGCAAGGGCCAACTTGATCCTCTTCTCTAGGGATCCCAGATGAGGGAACCCTAAGAGAGCTGCCGGCTCCAACTACCGTCCATGTACGATCCATACTAGATCTGACCAACTGCCCATCTTACCTCCTCTATGTTCTTGACACCCCATTTTTGTCTCAGTAGAATCTTTCAGTGGCATGTTTCGGTCCTCTTCCCCATTGCTTAGAAAAGGTGAGCCACCGGTTCAAGTACAAGATACTATCATTACCGCCCGGACAATTAGACATCCAACCGGTATTCGCAACGACCCAATTGAAGTCCACAGCTAATACAAAAGAATGTTTTATTCCACTCTACAACCAATGTGAGATCTCACAATTTACTTTATTGAGAGCTAGTGTAGTACACTGTTCGGTGTCTGACACTGATAATAATGGGTCCAAAATATAGGACGTCGGGTTAAGGAGAGAGAGATGATGGTGGGTTAAAAAAGTGAATGCAAGAACACTATTTATGCAGAAGCATATTAAGCATAAAGAAAGAAGTGGGATTCAAACTCAGCTCCAACTAAGTGATTTGATCAGACATGGTCAACTTGCCCATATTGCCATTCACAAACATATAAATATTTAAGATGTTTGCTCCCCTTTTAGGCTGTCCAAGTGCTTCATGACTCAGCATGGTTTGGCCACATCACTTCCTGACATGGCATCTTCTATGCAAAACCACAAATTAAAGCTGCAATTATATCAAAATATCTGCCTCAACATCCTTCAAATTCATCATCACTCTCTTTCTTTACATCTTTCACTCCATAATGTCGTGTTCGGGAGCGATTTCGGTGTTGTTCTTCATGGTCGTGTCGTTTTTGTATGTAACATAACAGATGTAATCTATGGTTCATAAAGTGTTGAGTTTCAAACAGGAATGCAGGAAATCCAAGAACAAATGCTAAGTTTTTTTTTGCTTTCCATTTCATATGGCATACATGTCTTTAATGATCAACAACAGAATCTATGAACCTTTTAATCTTCATAAACATAACATCACAAAAGAAGTATTGATTATTGGACTTGGCGTTTACATCGACCCAACATAAACACGAACATCCATATGCTATGCATCTACCTTATCTGTAAATTTGATGCAATATGGAGTAAGTTCCATAATATGCATCCTTCAGTTCTCGATGATGTTGCTCCTTCTTTACTCCATTTGCAACAATCCCAGATGGGAATGACACAACACAATCGCTATAGTTAGGTCCTAAACCGAGCAGTCCCCCGTTGGTGGCTCCTTTCCAATCAAACAACACCTTTTGATAGCAGCCTGCCTTCTCATTCTGATCCAAACAAGGCAACAGTTTCTCATTCTCTGATGCAGTGGCTTCTGTGAGATTCACGGTCGTGATGTCATGGATGCTTGGCCGTCTCTTGTCCTTCCCTCCTGATAGCTGCCTCATGAAGTACTTTTGGGCATGGCTTGCCACTTGGGTTGGTGTTTTTGAGTTCACAAAGTTTCTTGAAATGTTCCTCCAATCCCCTTTTCCATATTTCAAAAGTCCCCTCAGGAATTGCCTATAACAAAACGAATTCACAAACAAACCCATCAAAAATCTGTATCCAAACACTGAATTATGATATCAGAAGAGTTCATAAATGAAAATTTACTTGTGTTCTTCCTCTGTCCATGGAACCCCTTTCTTCCTTTCATGATCAGAGCCCCTACCAACACAAGATTTCCTTCTATACACATCGAAATTTCGATCATCCCCGAACTCAAACGAAAAAGAAGAGGCGAGATCATAACCTGGGATTGGGAATCTCCCAGCTTCTATTTCACAAACATCTTCTTCAAGCTCTCTATATTGCTTAATCACATCTCCCACAGTCTTTCCAGGGATCATGGCCGCAACCTTGAGCCATCTGTCAGGCGTTTCCTTATCATATATAGCGAGGGCGCTCTCAAACATCTTGTTCTCTTCCTTGGTCCACTTTGTGGTTGGATTATGAAGCAGGAACCAGGCGGAAGTGGAGAGGTGGGAAGATGGGTACAGAGTCTCCATGGGTGTGGCCCGGAAGGAGGTAAGTTTGTGAAGGGTGTGGGTTAGGAGGTCATTTATAAGTCCATTTGGAAAAGGGGTTTTGATTTTGAAGTCAAGAGGAAGGGGAAAGGGCAAGAGACATTGAGGCTTTTTAGAGCGATTTTGAAAAGGGGGCGTTTAAATCGGAATCATTACGAAGGAATCAAGAATCTCCTTTCACAAATGGCTAAAGAATCTTATAAAAAGGGGAGCGACTCGCTTTTCAGAATCGAAAAGAATCATGCCCCTCGAGCTCTCAGATCATCATTTTTCTTTTAATTTTCTTTTTCACCCATTTGTTTAATGGAAATGGAGAGTTCGAGAAGGGCGAATTTGAGAACAGAGATTGAAACCCACAAACCAAATTGAGAGTGAGAATGTAAAATACAAAAACGCAGTGGAAGAAGGAGCTCCGTTCGTCTGTAATGGTGGAAATTTGAGTACAGTGATGAAGATTGAAGAAGACGAGTTATGAGTATGTGAGGGGGAGGTGGCGGAGGCGGCGGAGGCTGACTTCCTTCAACTTTTCTGCGGAATGATGATAACATTCGTCGCAGTCCGTTGGTTTTATTGGTCATCAATCATTCCATTTCTTCCTCCTCGCCCATTTTAGAATTCTTCATTATTATAAATTATCATTTTTCTAGAAACCAAAAAACAATAATAAAAAAGCGACAACATTTTTTTCCTCGAAAAAAGAAAAAAAAAAAAAGAAGCTTAAATTATAATTTGAAATTTTCACTGCGCAACTGTTTTTTTAATTACAATTTAACGAAATTGAAAGTAACTTGACAAGTTTAGAAATAAAAACGGAACTTTTCTCCTTTCTAAAATCAAATTGTGAGGTATAAAATTACTTAACGCTGTAATAAGAAAACATAATAGTTTATTATTATTATTATCATTATTTTAGTGTTTTAAGACTAAAATATACCCTATCCATGTGTTTCGACCCTCGCCGTTTTATTTCTTTTATTTTTAGACGGGTTTTTTTTTACCATTGGTGGCTGCAGATGGAACACGTTTGTATGTTGGTAGCTCATGGGAGCGCTTGTAGCTCAGTGGATAGAGCGTTTGTTTCCTAAGCAAAAAGTTATAGGTTTGACCCCTATTTGGCGTGGTGTTATATTTTGGGATGCGTTTCGACCCCTACCTAGCGCTAGAAGGTTTTTTTGACCATTGGTGCCTACAGTCGGGACGCGCTTGTATGTTAGCTTAGTGGATAGAGCGTTTGTTTCCTAAGCAGAAAGTCACAGGTTTGACCCCGCGCGATTTTATTTCTTTTATTTTTAGAAGGTTTTTAACCATTGGTGCCTACAGCTGGGACGCGTGTGTATGTTGGTAGCTCATGGGAGTGCCTGCAGCTTAGTGGATATAGTTCCCAAGTAGAAAGTCATATGTATGACCCCTATCTGGCACGATTATATTTCTTTTACTTTTAGAAGGTTTTTTTGCCATTGGTGCCTATAGCTAGGACGCGTTTATATATTGTAGGTTCGACCTCTACCTAGCACAATTTTATTTCTATGTCCATGGGAACATGAACCCTGACACCACTTGAATGTCGAGGCTCCATTGGAATTGAGTCACCAAGGGTCACTACTAATGCTTGCCATTTCCCATTCTTCCCTGATATGCCTGCGCAGAACGAGTATCGATCTCATATAAACTGGAAAAATCTGGAAACTGAAACATAATGGATGTTTTGTTGGCATAATACAAACAGTTAGTTTCAGCTCACCAAGCTCATGTCAGTCCCTCTACTCCAAATGATCTCTCAGATGACAGTAAAATTTCTCAGTATATATCTTAGAAAGAATAAAGCCATCATTCATCTTATTCAGAAACCCTGCTCAGTGAAGCCAGTTCGTTTGGCTTTTCAAATTTTACTGTTATAAGAAAGGTCTAACCTTGGAAGCTGTGGTGTCAAACTTCAAACAAGCTTCCAACATTTTCATTTCTATCATACAAGTCATATAAGCTTCTGCTGACCGATTAAATTTCTGTTTTCAACAAGCAAAGAAAAGATGGTGGGGAATGTTCTTTCACTGTTTAAACTGCACCACCAACTGGCACCCCTGACTTAAACCTTGACGATCCATAGAGCGTTTCTTCGAAACGAATGATCTCTTCTTTAGACCCATAAGCAACTTGGGTCCTTTCGTCGAGCTTCTCGATCACCTTGTCCAGCACAGACTGACGACCATCGCTGCTGTAACCTCCTGCTTTCTCCACTAAAAATCCCAAAGGAGCTACCTCAAATAACAGCCTCAGCTTAGCTTTGGTTGAGGGAGATGTCACATTTGTGAAAATCCCCTTCTCTTTCACAATAATCTGTGGATTCAAACAAATATTCCTACTTTTCAATCATTCCAACAAAAGAATTCCAAAGAACATTGATCCGAAAAGTCGAAAACCTGGTTGACATCAGGAACCATTCCACCAGTGTATCTTAATGTGTATTTTTCCTTCACATAGTAGTTGATCAGCTGTTGAATTGGAACACACAAAAGACAGTAAGAAATGGTTTAAAAAGAACATTAATACTCTTCTCAAGCCTTTTAGAAGTGGTAAAATGAAATGAAACCTTGTCATAGTCAGGGTTATCAAATGTGGCTCTCAAATTTCCTGGAGAGAACAGTTTTCCTTCCCCAATCTCTGTCGTCTCTTTAACGTGTTGCCATTTTCCTATTCGACCGCCATCGTTAAAGCAAGAAGTCAAGGTTTTGGATTGAGAACTGCCAGCCATTCTCTTAATTAAGAAAAAGCTTTTAATTCAGTTTAGTTGTAAAGAGTAACCTTCGTCAAGAAGAAGGAACTCATGAGTGCCAGGGAAGTCTTTCAGAGCAAGAACATATGTCGTGCGAGGACCGTAAACTCCCATGGCTGCAGCAGCTTGGTCACTTCCCTTCACTCCAGTTAACTTATCACCTGGCCACACTCCAAAGATGGTGCCAACACTAAAGTTCGTGTCAACAATACTTGAACCATCAAGCGGGTCAAATGCAACACTGAACCCTCCTGCTTATTTTTAATACAAAGTGTTAGTAGTCATTGAATCACCATTTGGTCGTTTTCTTATAATTTGAGATGCCTGACCTTCAACAGGGCCTCCCATGTCTTGAAGCTCTGGCACTTCTTCAGAGCAAGCATATCTGCATGAGTGTGAGTATCTCAAGGCCTATTCATTAAAAACATAACTTAGTACAGGATCTTAAGAGCAAATTTGGAGAAATGGATTCATATAAACTATAGTTGTCAGAATGTTCTCCTTAGAAACCAACACCTGAATCAAAACTCTAATATTGTCATTCGAGATTAATCGAAGGCTGACCTCGAATAGAAGCTTATCCGCAAGCATATCAACAGCAAGCTGTTCATCTCCAAAGGAGTTGATACAGGCAGTTCCTCCACAAGAAGCCGTCCTGACTTTGAAGGAAATGGTCCTCAAAGCTTCTCCCATGCACGTCAACAATCTGATCAATCCCTTATCAGGGGTTGCTTTGGTGAGAAACTCTTCCTACAATCACATACTCCTTTCATTATCAAACAAGCAATATCACAATACATTGCAGGCATTAAAACACAAACGCACTCACCAGACTATCACCAATCTCACATCTGGTTTTGGAAGGAACACTCCTTGGCCTTGATGCCACTTTCACTGATGACTTGGGAATTTGCCTTAATGACTCCCCAAATAGCGAGCTCGCTTTTAGACTCTATCATGCAATTTCATCACACACCCATCATCAAACTTCAGCCACACATTTCCAAAATCTTGAAAAATGGAGAGATGGGTTTCGTTTGTACATACCCTGGTGGCGAAAGGAGACAGGAGAGGAGTTGAATGCCGGGAAGAAAGATTGGGGAGAAAAACCCCACGAGCACAGCAAGCAATTCCAGTCTCCATAGCCGACCCAAGTAGTATTGGACTCTGATTCTCTCAACCTACTATTCTAATTGGACATGGAAGGTGGACATGGAGCTGCAAAGTTGCAGGGATGAGAGTAGATAAGGCGGTGAAGGAGTTTTTGCCGCATGGGTTGTGGTTACTTGAAGGGCTGTTCAAGTGGGTGAGGCCAATTTGGATCATTCGTTCATATGTGGCTCTGCTATTGTCCTGAAAACAGATATGGTCGTCACTCTCATCCTCTATTGGCTTTGAACTTCGCTCGTAGAATTCAAGTTTTTGGGAGTTCATTATTACCGTTTGGATTGCCATTGGCATTCCCGTTCCTTTACTGCGGCGCCAAAATGTACACCAATAAATCCCGTAATAAAGCTAATAGTCTTGTACAATTAGATGTATAAGAGAGAAATTCTAATTTAAAAAATTGTGACGTGGTAGTAGGACACGTGTGCAAATACACTTACATGAAGAATGAAGTTCGTGTTCTCTTGAAAAGGTCGAACCAAACCACAGGTGAAAGGAAGCAGAAAAAGGGTTTTAGCTCTCACTACTCTTTACTCATCCATGGAGGTCGGAGCGAACTGTAGGGTTTTGGACCAGCCCCGATTCATTTGCGCGGCAATGGGTTTTCAAAAATCTAAAGAACCCTCAAGTGTTTTTCGAAATGGTTCCTTTTATCGTAAGCCCCACAGAAATTTTGGTTGCAAAGCCATTCTACAAGATTTCCAGGTACCGGTGGAAAAGGTAGTTCTTCTGCGCTTATTAAGCTCAACTTGATGGTGTTTTAGAATTTTTACTCCAAGATGATGATCAATGAACTATTTCCGTTTCTTATATTTTGGTTGTGATATTTTGTTTTGTTTTTCTTTTACTCAGAAGAAAATCAATGTTGTAGATGAGCTCTCAAGTTTGGTGGCTTTGTCTCCCTTAGATGGTCGTTATTGGGGTAAGGTCAAGGACTTGGCCCCCTATCTAAGCGAATATGGGTTGATCTTCTACCGGGTTCTGGTTGAGGTACTTCTTAAATTTGATTGATTGATTTGTAAAATCTGTTTCTTTTAAATTTATTGTTCTTTTACAGCTGAGGAAAGATGTTTGTGCTTTTCAATGTCTAAGTGTTGTTTTGATTCTTTGTTCTTATAATACCTGATTTATCAAGGACTTTTCTTTTTCCTACTTGTCATTAGATCAAGTGGTTACTGAAGCTATCGCAAATTCCTGAAATCGTAGAGGTCCCAAGATTCAGTGAAGATGCTTCTGCTTTTTTACAAGGATTAATTGATAATTTCTGCGAGGATGATGCCTTGGAGATTAAAAGCATTGAAAAAGTCACGAATCATGATGTAAAAGCAGTTGAATATTTCTTAAAACAGAGGTGTCAATCACATCCTGAGATTTGTAAGGTGGGACTTACCTTGCTGTTCTCCGTTTGTTAAAAATTGTTTTTCTTTTCTTGTATGTGTTCTTAAAACTTTTTTAGATCTTTTATAACTATTCTGTTCTGCAATTCAGGTGCTTGAATTCTTTCATTTCTCTTGCACATCCGAGGATATTAACAATCTTGCCCATGGACTCATGCTGAAAGAGTCATTAGAAAACGTTGTGCTCCCTTTTATGGACAAGCTGACAAATGCAATAAGCACCATGGCCAAAGATAACGCTCACATTCCGATTCTTTGCCGTACCCATGGACAGGTTTTTGGCTGATGATATATATGGTGTATCCATCTTTTGACTGTTTAAAATATAAACTGTTTCATGGTTTGGTGCTTGTGTCATTCTTGGTCTTGATTTTTGAGTGACTTGAAATATGTTTTATTCTCATGAACAAACCCCTTATGTGTCTTGTTTCATTTCGTAGCCAGCATCACCTTCAACCTTGGGGAAGGAAATGGCAATATTTGCAGTCAGACTAAGTAGAGAAAGGTTGGAAGTTTCTAAGGTGAAGATAATGGGGAAGTTTGCTGGTGCAGTTGGAAATTATAATGCGCATCTTGTTGCATATCCAAATGTTAACTGGCCGAAAGTGGCCGAAGAGTTCGTAAACTCTTTGGATTTGAGTTTCAATCCCTACGTAACTCAGGTTTGTCTTTATATAAAGATTCGGTTTTCCTTTTTGACGAGAAGTTTTGTCTAGGCTTATTTATCTGCTGTTGTTCGTTTGTTATCTATTCAACTGTTCATAATACTTTAATCTACATATTTTTCTTTGCCATTTAAGTGGCGAAATGTATATAGGATGTCGTTTGTGGGTTTTCCTTTACTTTGAATAACAAGCATGTTAATCTGTTTCTGTGGTTGAGGATGTAATGATGATCTTCAGAAAGCGACTTATGGACGTAAGAATTGGACATTAGATGGATAAGCTATTAGACTTACAAATAGAATGATTTGATTATTATCCTGAAATCCTAACTGTATAAATATACTCCTTTTCAGATTGAAACGCATGACTACATGGCAAGACTCTTTTTTACCATTGTGAGATACAACAACATCTTGATTGATTTTGACAGAGATATTTGGAGTTACATATCTTTGGGCTACTTTAAACAGGTGAGTATCTTAATGTGTCTCGTCCTTATTAATATCTATGAAAGAAAAAGCGTGTTATATGATTATTTATTATTTTGGGCAGATAACGAAGGCTGGTGAAATCGGTTCTTCAACAATGCCTCACAAAGTAAATCCTATTGATTTTGAAAATAGTGAAGGTAATCTTGGTGTGGCTAATGGAGCATTGGCACAATTAAGTGAAAAGTTACCTATATCTCGGTGGCAGGTATGCCTTTATTTGGACGTTTGATCTTCTATGCTTTGAGTCGGTAGATGGTTATTGATGTGAGATGTGACCATGTAAATGTGGGCTGTAGTGTTACATAATCATGCTTTCTAAAGTTTTGTGTTAAAAATGAAAAATTTTCACTTCATGTAGGCTACTCAATGATTGTATTTAACTTGGAGGAGTTTGATGAAAAATACTTCTCTTTTGCAGCGTGACTTGACTGATTCTACTGTTATAAGGAACATGGGTGTTGGACTTGGACATTCTCTTCTTGCCTACAAAAGTACACTTCAAGGAATAGGAAAGCTTCAGGTACTCAAAATAATCATCATAATCATTATTAGTTTTGTGAAAGATGTTCCCTCTGATGGCATGTAATAAAGCAACTTCTACTTTTTAGGTGGGTATAGTTCGATTATGGGTATTTCTTGCTAGAAGAATCCTAACAAATTGGTCACTTCATATGCGGTCAAGTTAACAACTAATTTTTAACTATTGATTACATGGTACGAATGAAACTTAGAAGCTTGTTAACTGGCTACAAGAAAGCACAAATTGTCTTTTCAGTCTTATTCTGGGCAATTTCTAGCACAATGCAACCTATTATCTTCCATGCTGTTTAACTCTTGTTTTATGGTTTCAAAACATAAAGTTTCTTCCTCCTGGTTCTTGTTGGCCATCTTCTATGTGGGGTTTCCCTTTAACTTGATTACTGCTGCATTGTAGGTTAATGAGAGTCGTATCAACGATGATTTGGACCAATCATGGGAGGTCCTTGCTGAACCAATACAGACTGTATGTGTCATTCTGTACATCTCTGATTTATTGCTTCTGTCTGTTGTGCTAGTGTTGTGTAAGTTCTCCTGGGATTATTGCTGGTCGTGTGTTTAGAGTTAATAATCTGTGACGAATTACTTTGGCAACCAAATGTATTAGGATTAGGCAATTGTCCCATGAGAATACTCGTGTTGCACGCAAGCTGGTTTGAACACTCCTGAATATAACAAAAGGAAAGAAAAAACGTGCGATGAACGTATATTTGCTTTCCTCGTATATAATTATATCTCATCTGCTATCCATGTCAACAGGTCATGCGAAGATACGGTGTTCCGGAGCCTTACGAGAAGCTAAAGGAATTAACGAGAGGAAAGACGGTGAGCAAAGAAAGTATAAGGAGGTTTATTGAAGGGTTGGAAATACCGAAGGAAGCAAAGACCAATCTGTTGGATCTAACGCCTCAGAGCTATGTTGGGGCAGCGGTTGAATTGGCCAGGGATGTAGACATGGCCTTGAATCTTGTGAGCAGGGGAGAGGTCTTCTAAACTCTGGGGGGCAGGCCACATTTTTAAGTATTTACAAATTCCACAGTTCTACAAATTTTGAACATTTGAGCATATAACTTCCATTCAAGCCTCCCATAATATTTATGAAGCTTAATAAAAAAGGCCTGAAGTTTGTGAAGGGAAGTGTTTGTGTATTTTGAGTGTGGTTAATTGGAGAAACTCATTCAGATAGATAATCTTTTCTACAGTGTAACTGCAAACATTATGTTCTCGTCCCCAAGTCGTGAAAAAAGTGTCTTTTAGTCCTGGTCCTGGAAAAAGAGTCTTGTGGAGGAGAATTTCACACTGATATTACTAAAGAAGTCTGCTCCTGGGTCGTATTGTGGTCTTAGGGAAGGTCTTTTAGTCGGTTCGCATCCCCCGACTCAATGTGGTCTCGTGCGCAGCTATCAACTTGACGTGACGGGTCTGAGCTAATATTCGTGTCCCCAAGTCCTGGAAAAGGAGGAGAATTTCACACTGATATTACTAAAGAAGTCTGCTCCTGAGTCGTATTGCGGAAGGTCTTTTAGTCGGTTCGCATCCCCCGACTCAACATTGAAGTGGGTCGTATTGCGGTCTTAGGGAAGGTCTTTTAGTCGGTTCGCATCCCCCGGTCTTTTAGTCGGTTCGCATCCCCCGTCTTTTAGTCGGTTCGCATCCCCCCGACTCAAGTCAGTTCGCATCCCCCGACTCAACACAGTCTCCCCCGGTCTTTTAGTCGGTTCGCATCCCCCGTCTTTTAGTCGGTTCGCATCCCCCGACTCAACACAGTCTCGTGCCGCAGCTCGTCTGAGCTGCGGCAAGGACTCACCATCGAAGTGGTCTGTGAGCTGCCTGCGGCTATAAAAAAAATGCCCGACACAATTTTTCCTCAATTTCCATGTACAGATTAAATAAAACAAGAAACAAGAAAATGAGAGCGAGTTATGCATGTTATTTCACAAGAAACTTACCTAACACAGAAAAATTACCGAAAAATATTATAATACTGGTATTGGAGGGGCCGCGCGAACGCAGGCCCCCACTACCACAAATTATGACGTAGGTTCTGCCACTTTGGGCAGACCTTAGACGGGCACCCCTCCGAAGTGCAATGGAGGTCACCAACCTAGACCATGAGCCTTACTGATCGCCCATTGATCCCGTCCAGGTAAGTATGTTTCAACGGCACTAGTTCCTTCCTTTATATACTGCATCTAACCTCTTCCTTTCTCCGTGTTTCCGATGTGGGACAAATTTAGCGTAGCTTCTATTAACGTGAAAATGGGCCTTGGATTTTTCCTTGTGATGGGCCGAAGGTTGACTCTAGAAACATAATAATATTACTTTTTTAAGTTTTTTAAACTCACTAAACAAATTCAAATTTTACAATTTTACATAAAATAAATCACTTCATTTTTCAAAACATTTAATACAAATTTAATATTCAAGAACTATTACAAAATAAATCACTTCATTTTTAGCTCTATCTTTAGATAGCTTAGGACCCATAATAGAATTGTGTGTTCAAGTGGGTCACTGTTTGCTTATTCAGCAAAATTATTGATATGATGTTCTATTTTGATCGTGAATCGTTTGATATCTGTCTACTTGGACTAACAGTAGATGGGTTTTGATTGGTTTCGTTTTTCAGGTTGATCTAAGGGGTTTTTGCCTCTGTCAAGTAAACAATGTGAAGCTTCAGGCAGTTCAGGTATGGAATTAGTGCATCCTTTTCTTAACCTTATGATCTGTTTTCATGAAGATAATTCAGTTTACTGAAAGAGAATCATGTTTGGTTTAAAGACAGAATGCTAAATCAGAAAAACAAGGATAAAACGACAAGTCGTTACTTGCACGATGCCGATGGTGCAGCTCCAGTACTGAAAAAGGTGAAGAAGAAAGTCGCACCGGGACGGAGTAAAGTTTAAGCAAGCATGTGTGTCTTTCCGGCAAAGATATTTTCTCGCATCCCTTTTCACTTTATCACTTTCTTTTTTCCCTGTAAACAAATTTGACGCTGTGAATAATCAATATATCATAAATTATTTGTTTCTGCCTTTCGCTACATCTTGCGTTTCACTATCTTCTTCTTCTTCGCTCCACTTGCTACATCCTAAAAACAACCGATTCATTTCCTTACTTCCTTGATTTGAGGTACCCATCTTCGATTTCGATTGCATTTCATCTCTGACCTAGATCTTGCTTGTTCATGATTCTGGGTTTGATCGTTTTCTTCGGTACATTTTGAAGTGTGTTGAGCTCTTGGATTTGGTTTTCCTAGATTATCAGATCATTGGATGCAACTTCTCTTATGTATTACTTTTTTTTTTCGTCTGAATTTGATTCTGGGTTTTTTGTGCATTGAACGTGTTTGATGAAATGCCATTAGGAAAAGGAAGTTTGTTTGGTCGGGATCGCTTTGTGGGTTTGAATTGGACGAGATTTTGATTGGTTGACGATAGTCGGATCTACTTCAAGGCTTAGCTATGTCGTTTATTGGCACCCAACAGAAGTGCAAAGCTTGTGAGAAGACCGTGTACCCTGTAGATCAGTTATCGGCTGATGGAGTTGCTTTCCACAAGCTATGTTTCAAATGTAGCCATTGCAAAGGGACTCTTAAGGTACATCACTTCATTTTCAGGACTCATTTATTGAAATCTCTAAGTTTCTTGCCTCACTTCAGCATGATTATGCATGTTTACCGAGCATTTTTGTGGGTCAGAATGTGGGAACTTTTCTGAAATGACTTGTCCAATGCTTTCAGCTGAGTAATTATTCTTCAATGGAAGGTGTTCTATACTGTAAGCCTCATTTTGAGCAGCTCTTCAAGGAAACTGGAAATTTCAGCAAGAACTTTCTATCTCGTATGTTCCAAACTTACATTTGATCATTTAGCTATTGCTTTTTACCAACATTTCTAAATTTTTCTTTTTCTACAGCTGCAAAGTCCGCCGACAAGCCAACTCCAGAACTGGTAAGTTTAACCCCAATGCTGCAACTAGTTGTGATTATATTTATAAACAGCCGCTCATCTCATAGCCTCTTGTTGGCTCCAGACTAGGTCACCAAGCAAAGCTGCCGGCATGTTTTCTGGGACACAAGAAAAATGTGCTACATGTGGAAAAACTGCATATCCTTTAGAGAAGGTTAGTTTAGAAGACGTTAGAAAGATATTCAAACAGTTAAAACCCGCTTAATCGCATCAATTGTTCATTGTCTTATGATGCAATGAATTATCTTTTCTGCTGGGGTTTGACTTTCTTCTGTATGCTATCGTTTTCGACATTTACATATCGACCTCTAAAAGAAAGGAGCTGTGAGATCCCACATCGGTTGTAGAGGGGAACAAAGCATTCCTTGTAAGAGTGTGAAAACTCTCCCTAGCAGACACATTTTAAAACCTTGTGGGAAGCATAAAAGAGAAAGCTCAAAGAGGATAATATTTACTAGCCATGGGCTTGGGCTGTTACAAATGATATCAGATCCAATCACGGGGCGGTGTGCCAGCAAGGACGCTGGCCCCCCCCCAAGGGAGGTGGATTGTGAGATCCCACATCGGTTGGAGAGGGGAATGAAACATTCCTTATAAGGGTATGGAAACCTCTCCCTATCAAACGCGTTTTAAAACCTTGAGTGGAAGTTTAAAGAGGACAATATCTGCTAGCGGTAGGATTAGACTCTTACAGAGTGAATGTTACTTCAATAAATTGGTTTTCTGAAGGCTTGAATGTGGCTCTTGTTTGAGGAGTAGTTTTGCTGGGTTGGTACTTTGAATGCATCTGCACGGATGTTCCTTTATTGGTGACGGATTGCGGGAATTGCTTGTATGCAGGTGACAGTTGAGAGCCAAGCGTATCACAAGTCGTGTTTTAAGTGCTCACACGGTGGCTGTTCTTTATCTCCGTCAAACTATGCTGCACTTGATGGAATTTTGTACTGCAAACACCACTTCTCCCAGCTTTTCAAGGAAAAGGGAAGCTACAACCATCTGATCAAGTCTGCATCAATGAAACGTCAAGCAGCGATCTCCGATCCCGACACTTCAAAGGTCGAGTTATAAACTTCCGATTGTCGTTTCGTTGATCGTTGAGTCAATTGTCCTTTTCCTCCCCCCCTTCCCTAGTATGTTCTACTTTGATCCTCACGGGTTCGTGATGGGAAACAGAAAAGAAACTTCCATGATTTTCATGATTTTTCCGCTCATACGTTTAAGGGTATTGATATTACTTTTAAAAATTCATGAATATATGAATATTATGAAATATAGTACAAATACTTTCTTTATCTGTAATTATATTTTTTTTAATTTAAAAAAAATTAAAGGATTTGTTTTACTTTTAAATTTTTTTTTAATGAAATTTTAGAAGATAGAGTTTTTAAGATTAAATATTAATCATTTTCATCCATAAAATATTTTTTATTTTTTAAAAATTTATAAATATTATTGAAAATTTTAAAAGTATTTTATAAACATTAAATAAATATTTTTATTAATTTTAACATTTTTAAACTAAGAAAACGACGTCGTAGATGATCTGGCGGGAATCCGAGTCCCCACTCCCGCCCAACGAGGGTCTCTTCGTATCCGTTGTACGATTTATTTAATTTCTCGATCACCGAAGAAACCCCAAAATCCGCCATTAACTCTCTGCGAAAGAAAAATGTTGGAGCTCCGTCTACTCCAAGGGGGTCTTCTGAAGAAGGTTCTTGAAGCCATGAAGGATCTCGTCAACGACGCCAATTTTGATTGTTCCCCTACTGGTTTCTCTCTCCAAGCCATGGATTCTAGTCACGTTGCTTTGGTCTCTCTCCTTCTCCGCTCAGAGGGTTTCGAGCACTATCGCTGCGATCGCAACGTCTCCATGGGTATGAACCTCAACAATATGGCTAAGATGCTTCGCTGCGCTGGCAACGACGACATCGTTACGCTCAAGGCCGATGATGGTAGCGATTGCATCACCTTCATGTTCGAAAACCCTTGTCAGTAAACTACCCCATTTCCTTCCTTTTTATTTTTTTTACCAAAACAAGTTATTAACTACAGCGATTTTAGATAAGTTTAGAGATAGATTAGAAAGATTTAAAGATTCAGTAGTTATGCAATCACTCTCATAAATACTCAATGAGATTTATATTATTTACAACAACCAAAAGACGAAGAACAAAAAAAAAAAAGAAAAAAGAATTAATAAAGCAGCTTCAGTTATTTGTTTCTGTTTCGACATACTTCGATCGTGGACAATTTCTAACGAGGACTTACTGAGAAATGTTTCCGGACATTGTAGGTGAAATACTAATCCACTGGTTTTGAATGAACTCAATGGAAGTTAGTAGACTAGTTTTAGATTCCGTCAATGAGCAATGCAATGTATGAATCTCAGTGATGAGTTAGGAAATAGTTATTCTGACTCATAATTGTTCGTTTCCGTGTTTAGCGCAAGATAAGATAGCTGATTTTGAGATGAAGTTGATGGACATTGATAGCGAGCATCTCGGAATCCCTGATGCCGAATATCAGTCAATTGTTAGAATGCCAGCAGCTGAGTTTGCGAGGATTTGCAGGGATCTCAGCACCATTGGCGATACTGGTAATCATTTGAATCATTTCGTTTCTTTTAGGAGGCATTATTCGAACATGTATAGGTTAACGAATAACCGATTTGTCTCAGTTCTGATCTCTGTGTCCAAGGAAGGAGTTCAATTCTCAACCAGAGGAGATATGGGCACTGCCAATATCGTTTGCAGACGAAATACCACAGTTGATAAGGTTTTTAACTCGATCACATAGCACAAACAATTCATTACAATTGATTCTGGGAATGTTATGGGCCCTGTTCTGTTCTAAAAAAATGTAGGACAATGGTTTATCAATGTCGATCAATTGTTTTGATGGCTTATTTCTTTGTGAATTGAAATTTCACAGCCTGAAGAAGATGTCATAATAGAGATGGAAGAACCAGTTAGCTTAACCTTCGTCCTGAGGTACCTCAACTCTTTCACAAAGGCAACCCCTCTGGCAACTCAGGTGACCATTAGCATGTCTTCAGACCTACCTATGGTGATTGAATACAGAATTGAAGGTATGGGTTATATAAGATACTACTTGGCTCCTAAGATCGATGAAGAAGAAGAAGAAGCTGCAGCTGAAGCGATTCGCAGACCTGAGATAGAGCCCAAGAATACAGAAAAAGCAAAACCTAAAGCAGATTTGAAGCCAAAGGTCAAGCCTAAACCTGAATCAGAGATGAAGATTGACGAGGACAATGAGTCTGTAAATGAATTCAATGCTGAAGAGGAAACTAATACTCCCAAGGAACCGAAGATTGAAACGATGGAACTTTGAGTGATGCCCGAAGTGAAATTAGTTAGGTAGTAGGAAACGTTAGCCACTTCTTAACTCCTGTTGATTAGGTTAGTAGCAAGGGGTAATTTTTGTGACATAAATGCAACAATTGGTGGCTATATGTTTTTGGAATCTATTGTAAGAATCTAGACTAATATTTTGGGGTCAGGATTGGTTACCATTTCATCCAAATCCTGACCATGGAAGGAGAAATGAGAAGTTGATGTATTTCTGTATTTTCTTGCAACCAAGCAGAATTACCCTGTAACAAAGTTCAGAGTAACTAGGAATTAACATATTAAACGTGGTTTTTCCCCCTTAATTGATCAAGGAGTGACAATAACAGGCGAGTTTTATGTAAATAATCAGTTCTATTAATCCTTTCTAAAGAAGTAAAGCCTTGTCCCATAATTCTTCCTTATTAAATTCTCTATTTTGTGACAGATCTTGTGAGGATGATACAGATATAAACCAATGCCTAAGCTAATAAGCTTTCAGGGGAAAAAAGAATTTGGAGGCTATATAGTCAAGAGCAGTTATAACAGGCCGATCTACACCCACTGCCTCCGGTATTGAGGCTACTGCCTGCCACCGTGCAAAAAACGAGTGAGAAAATGCACTTCAGTTTGCATTATTCTCATTTGCTTCTTTTCTTGGATTCGCTGTAGAGGATAACTCCAATAACTGTGAGTAAGTAACCAAGCATTCCTGTAACTGACACCGGATTTCTAAAAATTAAAATTGAGATCACCACAGCAACAGCCCCCTTAGCATTTCCAAGAACCTGAAACGAACAACAGCTCATGAATTATATGATAGAGTTTGGGTTTTGAGGGAGGAGACGACACTTATATTTCGAAGCACAGCGACAAAGAAAATTTCTGTACTACAGAGCCCAAATACATTAAACTGTTGAGGCGAGCTTTCACAAATCCTTCAATAACAATACCTCAAATGGTTTATGCTAATGTCTCAACCCTCCAAAAACAAACACTTGAATATAGGAAGAGAACATAGATCACTTCTCGTAAGTATCATTTTAATGATGTAATTGTTGGAGACTCTCAAAGGAATACAAAAAAAACAAAACATGGTTAAAAAAAAGGATAGAGCATAATAACTCCTAAGGAATCATCATTTGAATGGATCAAAAAGATCAAAAAGAAGACTCCTCCCCCTCCAAGGATGCATCATTCAAATGGGATTTACTGGGGACTTCCAAAAGAAAAAAAAAAAAAAAAAAAAAACTACTAAGGATAAGATGAGAGAAACATAAGTATGAGTGAAGAAAGTAGGCATACCTGAAGTGTCAAGGCACTGGTGTGTTTGGTAACCAAAAAGTTGGTTAGATTTACAAAGTACGCAAGTGCAGAGTTGAATAGCAGATACCAGATGATCTTTTTATCTTCTCGAGCAAGAGCCAGAGTGATACCGACCACATTTTCTTCCATGAAAAGTGCTGCAGGCAGCAGAAACACAACGGCTATAGGAGCCATATACAGAAGAAGATTCATGGAATTCAGCTTCTCTCTGAGAAAGATAAGATAAATGTCCCAGCTCTCAGTTAAAAACAAATTATTCATTTTTCTCCCATTCACAATCAAATCACAAAACAAAAACTCCCTTACCCTTCAGAAGAAAGCAAAATTCCTTGCAGTACTGATTTGAGTGCCCTTGCAGCCGTAGCTGCGATACATATTATAAATCCAAACAGATGGAAACTTGGTTCACCCTGATATCGATTGACACTACAAAGAATCAGTAACACAAAGCTGGAAAGTAGAGAAACAACATTAATTATAACAACCAATTTTCCTAAAGGCAACAATCATTCAAGCAGGACTAGAACAACAACTAACTCATCTATCTCCATTTTCCCACCCAAAGGCCTCCCAACACCAATAGAAAGAGAGAAGATGAGAGAAATACTCCTCGAAGCAACAATCATTTTTTGTTTTTTTTTTTTTTTTGTTTTAAAAAAATGCATGAAGTGACCATTCATACGGAATAATCCTTGAAACAACCCCTAAAAGAATCACAAGGCCACAAACCATATCGGCCATTGACTTAGAAATATCAAACAAAATTTCCAACCCCAGATCAGACACTTACATATGCTTATCCTGTTGAATCATGGACAAAAAAAAACCCTAGAACCAAACTGACAAAATTCGCTGAACGAAGTTGTTGAAACAATTAGCAAATACCAAGACAGGAGCATTTTAATCCCAATTAGCAAGTAATTACAATAGCTAAGAATCAAGCAACCCTCGCACAAAGATCACAGCAATTTGGATTAGCAAAAAAGTAGAAGGTGTCTTACCCCACTAGCAATAATGACGCCAGTAACAACAGGGATGAGAGTAACATAAGTGAGCCAAGCTTCCCTCTTCATCGTCATGAGGTAAGCAAAAACCGCCGTAAAGAAAGGCGTGGTAGCCCCAACAGCCTGATTGAACGAGACTGGCAGATATCTAAGAGAAATGTTGCCAAAGACAACAGAAATACAAAACACAAAGCTAAGAGCCGAAATCTTCATAAATTGGATCCGAGATCGAATAGTCTGCATCGGAACCATCTTCAACCAAGCAATCGCAACATAGCTAAGCAAAGAGCAAGCAGTCATGTGGCACATAGTCAAGAAGATCGGGTACTTGAAGCCATAGTTGCTAAGCAAATACTTGTTCAACAAAAGAACGCCAATGTTGGACGAGTACCAGGAAATGACAAGCCCGATCGTGAAAAAACGACTCGAACCTTTCATTTCGGCTGTCGGTCTCGATGGAGGGCGGAGATTTTTGAAACTCGTCGATTGGAGCTCCGATTGGGGACGCTAGCACATGGATCTGGAAGTCAAATCTAGAAAAGTGAAGCGAGAAAGAGACACATTACAGAGGAAGGAAGGTGGGGTTTTCCATGGATCTGAGAACAGAATTCCATGGGAGAATTGGGGGGTGGTGTGAAGAGAGGAGGAGAAAGTTGAAAAGGGGAAATTGGAGAAATGGGTCTTCGTCAAATGGGAAGCAATCGAGCTTTCAGGATGGCCGACGAGGAAGGGGAAGGACGAGGGATTCATATTCCTACAATATGTTAATTATTATTATTTATTACTTTTTTCTTGTTATTTTTTTTTTTATTTATTTTTTTTTTTTTTTTTTNNTTTTTTTTTTTTTTTTTTTTTTTTTTTTTTTTTTTTTTTTAAGTAAGGAGAAAATATATACTTATTTATTTTCTTGTTATACTTATTTATTTATTCGGTTTTGTCAAACCATAAGTGAGTTTATTTCTTTGTCGATAAAATATTACTTACCGAAATTAAGTTTTATTCGACTTTCATATCGATATGAAACTTCACTAGATTGCGTTTAGGCCCTTTATTAGATCAAAACAACCTTCAAATACTCCCTTGAAGTTTACAGAATGATTTTCAACACTTATCAAGATTTGTTTAGACATTGTGACACTTACTGAGAGATAATTGGGTAAAGTGAAACTTATTGATCCATTAATTGGGACATTTTTGGCTCAATATAGTACGAATCCAGAACTCCCAAGTTGCACTAATACCTCATGATGTCATCTTGAACTTTGGATATCATCGACCTTCGCTACTCACTCCAACACGTTTAATGAGAATGATCTACAAGTCAACTTCGACGATTAAGACATCTGTCCAACCGAGTATTAAGGATGAATCCTTATATCCATGTCCGAGAGTCATTTATGCAGACTGTCAGAACTCAAACCTTATGTTTCAATCATTTCATCCCAACATCCACATATTTATTTATACTAACTAATAATAACTAATAATGAGTAGTTTCATTACATTAAAAAATGTCTTTTTTAGGGTGAAATTTACCATTATTTATCCATAAATTCCAATCTTTTATTTGTAGAATCATTTTTAAAAAGAAAATCATACTTGTTTGAGAAGCAAAAAGAAGCAGTTTGTAATCATCAATTTTCCTTCCGTAATTTGAGATTATCACAACTTAGTAAAACTATTCAATATCATCAAATTTAGTGTAATATGATTAATCAATAGGAGTCGAGAAATAAAAATGTAAGGGCAGGTGACACCAGGTGACAGCTAAATTATTCGGAGTGATCCTGGAGGAAAAACTTGCATTTAAATTCATTCAAATCACCAGCTCATTAGATACCAAAGCGTTTTATAATAAGTGACAAACAAAACATCAAATCTCTTTACTTTGCATGTCAACCCTTACTTTACGAGAAATTCATCAAGTTGCTTACATCTACGAGAACGTAACTTTAATGAATCCCTTCAGATAGCTTTCAAAGAAGGCATATAGATATGTTGACTTTCCTTTGATTAATGCATCATATCACCACTTCTTCTCCACATGGTAGCTTCCAATCTACAAAGTAGATGGCACACCAATACTCTGTTCAATTTGACAAACACAACCTTTTGTTGTCCAGATAATGCCAACAATTATAAAATTCGACATGAGTTTTGATCACTAGGTCTTCACAATTCATTTAACTAATTGACCAATATCGCAAGCTTGATAACATCAAAGTATTTACTTTGACCTCCATTATCCATAATAGGATAGAGAAGAAAGGGAAATCAGAGTATTAACCATGAGAACATTAGCCCTAACTTCATAACAACTTAAGACCAAAAGTACGTCGAGGGTTTGTATACGGGAAACCCACTTGAGAAGAGTGCAACTTAATAACTTGACACATGAAAATGTTAATAACGAATGGTTTTAAAACTCTGTTCAACTACATGACGGTGAAACATTGCCTAAATAGCAAAAATGACTCAGTTCAGAAACAGAAAATGGTTCTATCTTAGCTCACAAAATGTAACAAAAATATAAATCCCTTCATGTAACACCCACCCACTCGTTTCATCCAGGCAAGGCATTGCTGCAAAGACAAAATAAGCATTGGTAAACAAACAGAAGCTAAGTAATATAATCAGCAGTAGTGAAATGGAAAACTAGATTGTCTAAGTAGTGTAGTGAACTAATTTCCACATCCCCACCCCCCAACAAAAAATCAAAACATTTGGAGCCCGTTAGTCTGAGAAAGTTCAAACATCACGTCTGTTCATATCAGTAATTATCTAACAGCAAAAACAAGAGTCAATGCAACATCATCATAATACAATATACAACAAATGAAGGACTCAGAAGCATACGTAGCTCCTGATTAAGAACAAGTCTGACAATAACAAGATCCTCTCAACAACAAATAAGTAACTGTAACAATACAATTAAATGTAGCAACGACCACATTTATTATGTATATCCATGTACAATTTATGAATTTCGTCTTACTAAAATTCAAGTACTGACCACAACCAATACAAGAACTACCAATAAAGGAAACACGACAATGACCCAAGGCAAAAAAATATTTTTAAATTGATTAATTGGTCAAAACATGATATACAAACACTACATAAACACCAACAACTGGCTTTCACTTCATGACTTGTGTCGTAGTCTAATAAACTACTCAACAAAATGCATCCAAGCTGCAACATTGGGTTTTCTCCATCATCGAACTCTACCTAGAAAATACTTTATGATCTTGATACTTCTCCTCGCATGAAGGTCAAACCTACTCTTTCTCCTTTCATTCATTCCATTTTAAGGTATGTAGGCAAAATCAAAACATGAGAAATTAGGTATTATTTCACTCATTAATTTCCTATCCTTTTAACCATCGATTCTACTATTCCATCTGGGTTTGTCTTTTAGTCTGATTTTATTAGTAGTCATGATTAAAAGGGGCTGGAGCACTTGACCCTTTAGATTTTTTTGGGTCAAAATCCAAGAACGAAGCTTTGAATAGGATCAGAAAGGAGGGAGTGCAGTAGACATTTGATAGACATATTCTACATCTTTTATCCCTACTCATCCTTCAACCCTTTATATTACCAAGCCAAAAATTGGACAACATTGGGTAGTAAGAAAAGGACGCACCATAAAGGTGATATCACAAATGTTATGGACTAGTAAATACATGGTTAAAAACAAAAGATCTAAACGATCAAACCCAATAAATCTAAACATGTAATGGAGCCTACTATCAGATGAATGCAAGCAGGGCTCGTAGGGATGAAGCCTTTTGGGAAAGGGACGCAGACATCCCACATTGTACAACAATATGGTTATGGAAGAACATTGCAACTACCAGCTAAGATAGAAAACTAAACTAATGCATTTGATACTAAAGACAAAATCCACAATAAACAGCATCAGAACATGTTACATACAAATACAGAGAGCGTGAAAAATAAAGAGAAACATCAGAGTCTAAAAGTTTCAAGCATAAAAAGAAACTAGTTACCTTAAATATTGCTGGGATACATGAACACTCTGACTCTGTCACCCTGCAGAGAAGTTAGAAACTTGTTAAAACCAAAACAAAGAGAGGCACACATCAGCTAGTTTTTTTTTTCTTCTTTACAACAAGTCATACCATGGACTTCGGTGGTAGGTTAGACTTGAACTTCGCTCTAACGATGCCACTGTTACCATGAGCCCGAGCAACCTTGCCCCAGATGCAACGATAGTGGGATCCGTTCTTCTTCACTTTAGCCTTGTAGATGTATGCCAAGCGCTTTCCATGGTACCAGGAAACCTCATCCTTGGAATTAACACCCTCGATCTGGAGTAAAGAAGTGTTTGGGTACTGGTTCGACTTCGACCTAACACAACACCAATCATCCTTAGCTTCGGAACAAATCACATTCTTGGCATTAACACCCTTTTAACAGTTCGGACATGATCTACTTTCATTTTCCAATATTATATCGGCAAAATAACAATAATTCCTTCGTCGAGTTTACAGAAAGCAACAAAATATGATTGAAAAAGTGGATAGACGGCAATGCTTGATTACCTCTTGTAGCCGAGAATTGTTCCCCTGACGTAGAGTCTGATTCCAACGAAAAACGGACACGAAGACGAATGAAAACAATTATAAGGTTAAAATCATAGAAAGAGGAAGTGAAGAAAGTTGATATTGCGTAGGTTTAGTTTACAGACCTGACCCTCTCTCCTTGTCTTCCTTTCACCATCTTCGGCGTCTAGTTTCTCCTTCAGCTACAGAGCTTCGAAGGGCGACGAAGTGACGAACTTGCGTATCACTCTCTCTAAAACCCTAATTCTGAGAAGTTATAGGCACCGTGTTTGTGGGCTTTGTTGATGGATGGGTTGGGAACACATAGTTGGGCTTTAAACATCTAACTCGGGCTCGGCCCATATCAATATATCGTCCCCAACGCTAAATATTTGAGTTCGATCTCAATTATATTTAATACCTTCTTTAAATAAATTACAACATAAAATACTATAACAATAAATTACCCATTTAACTTTAAAATCATATTAATTACCTATGTCATCACATATTTATGTATCATTAAAAAAAAAAGAGCATACTTATTTGCACAACTCTTGCAAATTTGACTTTATTTACATTTACTCGATCCTTTATAACTTCTACCAAAAAATATTTAAAACATTAAAGGTAAAATTAAAGTTTAAAAATTTAAAAATAAAAAAAAAATATATTAGGCATTAGTCATAGGGTCAAGCCCAATAATTATATGAGTCAATGGTATATATATTTCGGAAAATATATGGTTAGATATTTTAGGAATATAAATACTATTTGCTCATACTATAAAGAGGTTTTTATGCTATAAATACTCTTCCATCTTATCAAGGTTTTTCATCCCAATAAATCCCGAGCACAATAAAGTGGCTCCACCCTACCAAGATGTTCATCTCAAGAAATCTCAAGCACAACAGTAGTCTCTATAGAGTTTCTTGTAATCTATTATCGATTAGTGTTGAGAAAAGTGCGAGTGTTTCCCAGTAAAAGTTGTGTTAGCACTATTGTTAGTTATGTTAGTTATGTAAACCAACACGACAATCACATCAAAACGAGCGAACCAAATGAAGCTAAATCTTTTTATTTTATTTTATTTTGACTTTTTTTTTTTTAATATTCCACCTTTCATCCTTACAAAGTAGTAAGCACAAAACTACAATTATGACACATAATATTAAAGAGTGGGGAAAATAAAAAGAAACTTGAAAGGAAAGAATGAGAGAAGGAGGAAATTGTAACCTAAGCTGGGCTACACTATAATACTATATTATCCATATGAGAAGAAACTGTGAGAGATTTCAAGAGCTGAAAATGATGATTAGATTGGGCATATGATATGATATGATATGATATGATCAAAGATCAGCAAATAAACTGAAGTTTTTGGAGTCAACTGCTATGAGCCTCAAAGCCGCAACTGCTGCAGCTAAAGACATGCACCCAAAGAAGCCAACATTAATCCAATGCCAAAGCTTCTGTGCAGAGTTGAGTTTGGCCTTCTTTGCCACAAAGTACATATGATTTGCGAGGATAAATGTTAGAGGGAATGTGCTGACTGCTCCTGTAAGGCTCATGAAGTCTCCAAGGAAAGGAAGCATAGCTGACACCAGTGCTGTTATGCCCAGGTACCCTCCTCTCACCGCTATTCTGAACGACAAGTTCTTCACGTTCAGCGCGCTTCCTTTGATCCCGTACTTCGTGTCCAAATACTCGTACATCGGGCTTGCAAATATCTGCATCAAAATAATATAAACCCTCTTCACAACCTCATCTATCTCTCAACTTTATAACAAGATTAAGATCGAAGACAATTACGTGCAGAGCGATCACTGTTTGAAGGAACGCCGATATGTTTGCCATTGCCTTAATCCAAACTGGACCGTTTACGTTGTTGAGTAAGTAAGCTGAGGTGGATGACCCATATGCCCAGTATCCAGCAAAAGTAACAGCATACATCGGCAAAACCCCGACCGTGAACTGGAAGTACAGAGCCTTTAGCATGTTCTTGACTACCGGCTGCCTCACCGTCGCCTACAACAACAATTTTTTTCAGCAATGAAGGTTTGAAGAAGATAAGTTCGAAACCATACGAATCTGGTAACAATCTTATTCAGGGAACTTAAGTTCTTGCCATACCTGAATCTCAGGAAGCATTCCAGTATTAAAGGCAAAAACCAAATTAGCAGCTGCCCCTATCGTCGTAAAGACTTTGCTCGTCGATGATCCTGGAATGCTATAATCTCTTGCAGGTGCTTTAACTCCTAAAACAGCAGAAACCATACATAATGATCCTCTAAGTTCAAGATCCATTTCATTGAAAATATTGTATTGAACGAACCCCAGACAATGGAAAGTGAAACTTACCATCCCGAACAGACAATATGAATGCAACAAGGATGTATATCAAACTGAAGAGAGTTGAGAATCCCAGCCAAAGTCTTAGAGCTGATAAATGGGGTATTGATATTGCAAACAACGCACAAATGAAGCCAGCAATGGCTATAAAATAGGGAAGTTTCATCACATTGTCATCCTTGAAAAGGATATAAACAGCCTGCACAACATTCAAGTAATCAATCTCGTGGGTTACAACACAAAAAGGATTCCATATTTCATCATTTATCCAACAAGACAACATAAGATACAAACAGAACGAATTGTCGAGTAACTTAGTTTTCGATAAAAGTGACCTGTTTCGATTGTTCATAAGAAAACCCGACTTTTTGTTTTCGTGCTTGCTTTCGTTCTTTAATTATAATCGACAGCAAAATGAATGGACCCTGACTTTCTTAATCCATTTCTCCATGAAATCTCGGTCCATCGAAGTTCAAAAGATTATTGGCAAGGTACTCTCATCAGACAAGATTTCAATAGGTCAAAAGTTTCATTCCAACTTGATACACGCCAACACCAAGACTTTTTCATAGGAAACAAAGAAATATTAAGTTGGATATGAAGAAACAAAGATGGCAACCGATGTAATTTGCTCGACTTTTATGCGAAAGCCAACAAACATGGAGCAAAGGAAGGATCATAGTCAAAGCAGGCCACCTACCCCAACACTTCAATAATACTTTTCAAGCTATTCGACTCGTACGTTACAAAGACTCGGCAATTTCATGAGTTTAAAAGTAAGATCAGTGAAATTCTAATGATCTCACCTTCAAGGCCTGGCCAGCTAAGATGATGAATCCCACATTAATCATGAAAAGATTGACATACTGCAATCCCCATGTAAGAGCATAAGCCCTCCTACCTGCAGGAAGAAAGCCATAAGAAAGGGGTAATGAAAAGGAGGCAAAGCAAGAACTCCCTTAGTTTGGTCTCTTCTCATACCATATACAAAGCCTGCTAGATCTCTGTATCTGATATGTCTCTTCCCACCAAGTTCATGGAGCTTGGCAATAAGAGTATTTGCATATAATGAAATGGCTGTGGCTGCAATTAATCCAACTACTCCAGATATCCAACCCAGAGGAACCATTATAGTACCCGAGTATCCCAGAACATAAGCACTGTTGATACCAGTGGTAAGAACAAAACCTACTTGAAACCATGAATCTGGGAATTGCAAAAACCAACCAAGTTAGCTCAAAGAGGGTCTATAGAGGGCAAACCCCTAATCTTAAGATCAAGTTTAAGGAAAATTTCATTGAAATCTAAACAACCAATGTCAGACGAACAAGAAATTGAAGTTTATCCTCTAAGAAATGAACATCAACTTCGTTTGACCATAGTCGTTCTTTAATTTCACAAAAGGGCATCCTAAAAGAGCCGAAGGAATCAAAATCCAGAAACAGAAAGACCCACATCAGAAAAGCTAAAAATGAAGACGAAAACGAAGAAAAACGAACCACTGCTGATCTGATGGGCAGTTTCCGGTACATCAACCTCCAGTTTTTCCACATCGGCGTCATTGGTCCGTGCCATTAGCGGGTGTTCCTCCTGCGTCCGGCGTTTAGCCGCGAGGGATCCGCTATCTGCCCCCCGCTCTTCGTATATGCAAGTCAAATCCAGGAGGGCGCCGTTGTGGTGTGGCTCTGCTGCACGTTGTTGTTCCCAAAAATCAAAATAAGCACAAATTCCGTATTAAATATTCTACCATTTCTGCAAATCTAAATTCAACATACAAATATGTCAGTCTCTGCTTGCTTCCCCTGTTTTTCTCACAATTCACACATCAACTAGGCGCTGGCGGGTATGATGTCGGCCGCAAATTCTTGCACGACCCAAGAACGAAAAACAAAGAACGAAGAAGAATCTCCGTCAATGGACTAAAATTTCCCCGATTTCAAGTGGGAATTCAAAGGCAGCGGCCTCTTTAATATCTTCGTCGACGATAACTATTCCCTTTTCTCATTAAAAAAACGTACAAAAATTATTTTTTATATTCCTCCTCTCTACACCTTACAAATTTTCACAACTAGATTCCCATTTTATGCTATTATATGCTTTTCAGCAACTGCTGATTGAAATATGCATGAAATATTTGAATTTTGTGAATGGCAAAAAAATAAAAAGCTTAATATAAAAACACTATAGTCCAACCACGACTCTTTCTCTTCACATTTGTATTTTAGATTAAAAAAAAACATATTCAACTTGACTTTAATCCTTTTTAATAATTCAACTTCCTTTTCAATATGAACATATGAACATACTATAATACCTGAATTTGAATTTATGGTCAGATCCGATTGAATTCTTCAGATTCAGTTGATTGAGTTTGATCCTCTAAAACTTCGAACTATTGATCCAAAACTTCGAACCATTGACATGTTTTAAACGGTCAGAACTAAGAACTAAAAAAGTGAGTTGTAAATTTAAATTTAGTAGGTAAGTTTTTTATTGTTTTTCTTTCTAAATTTTATGTAAATTAATTGATTTCTATATTTGGGAAATGGTTAGGATAAAAAACAAGAGGATACATAAAAGGAAATAAAATTACAAATATAAAGGCAAAATAAATTATTTATTCTAAAATCAAATAATTGATTATATGCGGTTTCCAAAAAATAATATTATATATATAATCCGCCAAGAGATATTATTAATTTAAAATCAAAATTTAAAAAAAAAAACAGTTTTTCTTTTGGTCCATTGATGGCAGTCCAAAATGTCACATTTGGAAAGGGACAGATGGTCCCACTTAATTGGCATCAGTTCTTCAGTTGCCTAAATCTTTTTCCCATTATACAAAATATATATTTGTTTTAAAATATTTTAATAATATTTTTCGACTTTTACAAACATTTAAAATTCATTTATTTTCACCTTAGCACATACCACACATGACATGAAATATATATATATATATATATATATATATATATATCGACGTGTTTGCCTTCTACTTTATATCTATATTTTCTTTGTAATTTAAAAAAGGATTTCAAATTTAATTAGACGGTTGTCAAAACACCTTTATTAGTGATAAGAAGATGTGAATAATTGTTGACGAGACTTTTTGATTTTAATGTATTATAAATTAATAGATACTCTAATCATGTTTAAAATGAATTACTTTACCCATATAAATTAAAATAATAATAATAATATATATAATATTCATAAGAAGTCAAACAATAGTAACGTAACCATTAAAATGACTTTATGCTCCATTATGAAAAAAGAATCTTTTTAGCGAACCATTCGATTAAAAATAAAAATAAAAATTCGATTCCAATGCTTTTTCATTAAATCGTGATATCATATCAATAATATAAAGATTATTTTTACTATTATTCAATTATTTAAAATATATATTTTAAATTAAAAAAATCACCCAATTTAAAATTTTCAAAAAAAGTATAATATAAAGCATTCAAATCTTTTAACTCAAAAGTCAAAAGTTTAATAAAATATGTGTAAACACATTTTTATAATAAAATAATTTCAAAGTTGAATAATTAATGTTTTAAATGTTGATAAATATATATAATTTTAAAAGTTTATTTTTTTAATGGTGTTTTTGAAAAGGTGTCCATTTTCAATGAGTTTTAAAATATCTTTAAAAAAAAAATCTTTTAACAATAAAACAATCTAAAATAATTTTCACTAGATTAATGATGTGTTTTTAAAAAATAAAAATTAAAAAAATGAGATATGTTTTAAAGAATCAAAATACAATATTAATTTAATTACCTTATTTTCGTATTTAATCAAAATACAATATTATTTGTTCTTAGAGACTGTTGTAGTCAATGACTCTTAATGGTTTAATTAATTGAATGTTGTTTGATTGACGCTATCCTATTCCAATTAATGCAATTAAATTTTTTAATTTTTGTGGTTATTATAAGTGCACATAATGCTTAATGATGATATAAGGCCACTAAGTGACGACAGAGAAATTTGATAGAATTCTTTGAGAGAAAAGACTTTGAACAACTGTGAACGAATACTTATTTGATTTTTCTATACCTTCCACCAATGCCAACGTACATTCTTTGTTACCATTCATTATCCAAAAATCATGCATCTATTTAATTATGAACTAATGAATCTATTCATATATCTATTATCTACTAGTGATCGCTTCTACACATCATGTATCTAGTGACCCTTGAGACGACTAATTGGGCATCTTTGGTTGTCGGCTTAAAATCCTAATGTCTTGGATGAGACGGTCAAGATTGAGGTGTGATGATCCACCGGGGCTCACGCTTCGTTTACCCAAATTAGCCATTTCAGCAGCCGATCTCATGAATTCCTCTTTTCTATACACCATGAGTTCATTCACCATTTTCGCCACTGTTTCTCTGTCGCACAAATCCTTCATGTCCAGACCCAACTTCCACACATTGCTCACAAATCGACTGTTCACTTGCTGATCGAATGCATTCGACCAACAAATCATCGGCTTCCCTGCCACTATGCTCTCCAAGCTCGAATTCCAACCGCTGTGGGTCAAAAATCCTCCGACCGCTTCGTGGGAAAGAACTTTCTCTTGCGGCGCCCATCCCACCATGTACCCTCTCTGTCTCGTCCCCTCTTCCAACTCCGCCGGGATTTCGACATCCCCATTTTTGCCCCTCACGAGGTCCGGCCGCACAACCCACAAAAACCTCCTTCCGCTATCGATCAACCCATGCCAAAACTCCATCAGCTCGTGATCACCCATTACCGTAGTGCTTCCGAAACTGACGTAAATCACGGATCCCGGCGGCTGATTGTCAAGCCACGGCAAACAGCTCTGGTCGACCTCCCGCATACTGTTCAACGACTCTGTTTCTTCGTTGGCGAGTTTGGCTTTGAGAAGGGCATGAAGGGGTCCAATGGGGTAGATTGTGGAGTGTAAAGTTCGAAACTTTGAGAGAATGGGTCCTTCCAAATCTTCGAATGAGTTCAAAATGAGAGCGTCGAATTTTGTGCTTCGTATCGACTGATTCACGACGAATTGCAGAACTGGGTCATTATTTGGGTCAGCGGCTCGGCAGAAGCCAGGCAGATCCCTGCATCTGAGAAGATTCTCCATACCTGGAATCTTATCTATGATCCTATCCATATCTTCCTCCCCTGCAATTTTCACATGTTTGATTTAAGATATAGCTCAAATAATTAAGATGTGATCGAAGGATTATAACAGAGTACCTTTAATAGGAAGTTGGCCGTGTTGGATGAGATTAGGAATGGAGAGAGTGGCCCAGGAAGAACAAGCACTCAAAGAACGGAAACAAAAGATGGGGACTTTAACGAAATCGTCGTTGATATCAACAAGGAAGCTGAAGAAGCCGTCGAGGATGAGGCAGGTGAGATTTGGGGTGAAATGGGAGGAGGCCAGCATGTCTCTGAAGAGGGGCTTGATTACGGATATGAAGGAGGATAACATGTCAGGGAGGTGTTGGGAGAAGGTGCGAGGGTCGGAGTCGGGGAGGCCGTCGGCGATGGTTTGGAATTGGAAGGTCGGAAAGCGAGAGAAGCGAAGGAGGACGTCGGAGTGGAGGGTGAGTTGGCGGTGGGAGTGTTCGGTGGTGAGGAATGTGACTGGAATGGCGGCTAGAGAAAGGAGCTCGGCCAGCTTGAGCATAGGGTTGATGTGGCCTTGGGCGGGGGCCGGGAAGAGAAGAACATGAGGGTTTGTTTGTGTTTCCATGGCAATTGACATTGGAAATTGGATGACTCTGTTAGGGATTGTGGTCGGATTTTATTGGGATGGGGAAGGTGGAAGGCGGCCCTTTCTTTTTCTTTTTTTTGTTTTGTAGTTAGAATATTCAATGTAAGCAATTATAGGTGGAGGAAACTTGTTACTTTGTTCAAAGGAAGCATTATTGTGAGCGAGTTAAATTATGCACCAAGTGTACTTTGTTAAACAAATGCACAAATGACTCTTACACGCATGCTACAAATCACCCTCAATAATATCAGCTCTCTGCTGTTGTCTATTGGCTCAGCAATCTAATGTCTTGGACGAGACGGTCAAAATCAGCATACGACGATCCACCAGGGCTCACACTTCGTTTAGCCAAATTAGCCATTTCCGCCGCGGATCTCATGAATTCCTCTTTTGGATCCACCAAAAGCTCGTTCACCATTTTCGCCACGGTTCCTCTATCGCACACATCCTTCATATCCAACCCCAATTTCCACACATTGCTCACAAATCTACTGTTCACCAGCTGATCCGAAATATAAGACCAACAGATCATTGGCTTCCCCGCTACCACGCTCTCCAAAGTGGAGTTCCAACCACTATGCGTCAAAAACCCTCCAACGGCTTCGTGGGCAAGCACTTCCTCTTGCGGCGCCCAACCCACCGTGTACCCTCTCTTTCTCGTCCCCTCCTCCAACTCCGCCGGAATTTCAACGTCCCCATTTTTGCCCCTCACCAGGTCTGGCCTTATAACCCACAAAAAATTCCTCCCACTTTCCACCAACCCATGCCAAAACTCCATGAACTGCTCCCTTCCCATTACCGTAATGCTTCCAAAACTGACATAAATCACGGATCCCGCCGGCTGATTGTCCAGCCATTTCAAACAACTCCGGTCCACCTCCCACAGATTGTTCAAACACTCTGTTTCATTGGGGAGTTTGGCTTTGAGAAGGGCGTGAAGGGGTCCAATGGCGTAGAGATTGGGACACAGAGTACGAATCTTTTCGAGAATGGGTCCTTCCAAATCTTCGAATGAGTTGAAGATAACAGAGTGAAATTCAGAGCTTCGTTGGGTTTGTTTGATATTGAATTGCAGAACAGAGTCGTTCATGTCTGTAACCCGACAGGCACTTGGGAGGTCTCTGCATCTCAGAACATTCTCCATTCCTGGTACGTTTGTCAACACTCTGTCCATGTCTTCCTCTCCTGTAATTTCAACACATAAAACAGAGTTCAAGAAACAAATAAACATTTATTTCCAATTCGCAATGGGTCGAAGAAGAAACCTCGAATAGGAAGCTGTCCATCTTGAATGAGATCATGAACACAAAAATAAGTCCAAACAGAGCAAGCACTGAGTAGACGGAAACCAAAAATGGGTATCTTAATTTCAGCATCGTCCGCATCAACAAGAAACTTAAAGAACCCATCGAGTATAACGCAAGTGAGATCGGACCCAAAATGTCCGGAAACGAGAAAGTCTCTGAGAATGGGCTTGGTGACGGTTTCGAATGAAGTGATGAAGTCGGCGCAGTAGTCGAAGGTCCGAGGGTGGTCGGGGGGAAGGCCGTCGGTGATGGTTAGGAAGCGGAAGGCGGGAAAGCGGGAGAAGCGGGAGAGGACGTCGGAGTGGAGAGTGAGGTGGCGGTGGGAGTGAGGCGTGTTGAGGAAAGTGACGGTGATGCCGGCGAGTGAAAGAAGCTCGGCGAGCTTGAGCATGGGGTTGATATGGCCTTGAAATGGCAGTGGAAAGATCAGAACGTGGGGAATTTGTGTGTGTGATTCTCCTTCCATCGTGTTCATGTGATTACTCAAAACACCAAATTTGATTTAAATAATGTTTTTTGTTCACTAATTAAATAGCTGTAAGATGCCTGAATAAAAATAAAATGCTTCAGAATAACATCAAAAATCAAAATTTCATATTATTTTTAAAAAATTTCACAATTGTAGTCATTTTATTTTTATTTAATTAATAAAACTTTAAATTTTAGATTTTTTAATTTATATCACCAAACAAATTTTGGTAAAAAGAAAATCAGTTGAACAAATAATCAAATTATAATTAATTTAATAGGATTGAGGTGCATAAATAATTGTATTAATTTAATATATTTAATAACAATTTATTTTGTTTTTATGTTATATGGGTAAATTTTTGTTAAAAATCAATGTTATTTGCATTTATTTTATATAAATTAATTGATTTTAAATTTTTTACTATAATATTAAAAATATATAAATTTACAATTTTACTGCATTTTTAATTGAATAAATATAACCTTTTCATTATTATTAAGTAATAATTAGTAAATAATTTTTTTACAAAAAGAATTAATAATTTAAATAAATAAATGATTAGATTACCGGTAAAAAAGATTTAAGGAATCAAACCATGTTCAATCATATTAATTTATAATATAAGAATACTTTATTGTATTAGAATAAATAATATAATTGTTTTTAATATATTGGGAAGAATTATAGATTTAATTTAAATTTATGTTGTAAAAATTAAATAATAATAAAAATAAAAAACAAACATAAAATGACAAATTAAAAAAAAAAACGCATCAATTTTTAAGAATACAAAAAAATTTCATTCCATGGGAAAAAAATAACGAGGAAAAACTTATAATTTTTTCGAAGGTGAAAAATGTGTCGGAGATGGAAAAAGATTATTACGAATGTTTCATTATTCGTACACTATGACAGTTAACGACTATTTTGGTTAAAGTATCTAAAACTTTAAGTATTTTCAATAACTTTTTACGATAGATCTGTTGTGATGTCACCAATTTAATATATCATATTAATTTATTTAATTAAAAAAATATAAGGATACATAAAATTTAAAATGAAAAGTACATCTATTTCCTGTTTTATTAGTATCTTGTAATTAATTTTTTTTTTAAATAATTTACTAAATTTTAAAATATTTGTATTCATTTTATTTATATTTGATATCTAGAAAAAATTTAAAGAATAAATTAAGACAAAAAAAAGAACAGAATAATATTACTTTTTTTCTTTCATTGTTTTATATATTTGTAGATAAAAGTATTTAAATGAGAGGATTTTCAGATAAAAATAATTTAAATTTTATATTCGATCTAAAAATATCTTAAATTTATAAAATTTTTAATAATATTGTTAAACTTATATATATATATATATATATATATATATATATATATATATATATATATATATATATATATACCCTTAAATTTAAAAATAAAAAAATAAAAAATAACCTTACCTTAATTTTAAATGAAAATGGTTAATATTTTATTTCAAAAACACTTCAAAAGGTTTAAAAATTTCAAAAACACCATTATACTTTCTTAAAAAGTTCAAAATAATGTTATGTTTCAAAATTATCCTAAACTTTTAAAAGTAATATTAGAAAGTTTGGAGATAATTTTCGAGATCTTGATAGACTATTATTATCCATAATGATAAGAATTATATATATATTATAAAGTTAGATGGTCGTAATACTATTTTTAAAATTTCATAGACATTTTTTAAATATAATATTATCTGTAAGTGTATTTTTGAAATTTTTAAAATTTTTGAATAGTATTAATGAGATATTTTAAAACTAATATTAAAAGCTCACATATATTTTTAAATTAAATATTAACCATTTCTATCTAAAACTAAGCGTAAGAATTTTTTTTTAGAATTTTTTTAAAAAAATTAAAACATTATTCAACTTTTATAAGAATTTTGAGATAAATGTATTTTTGTTAATTTAACCTAATAAAGAAACCAATATATTTTTAAATGAGCAACTATAGTGATATTATATATAGGCCTATTGTCTTAAAAAAAATTATAAAGCTGGCGGTCTTGAATGAGATGAGGAACAGAAAGATGGCATGGGAGTGTGACATCGGAGGAACAGAAAGGAGAGAATGACATCTCCGCGCGGTAGTCGAAGCTCCGGTGAAGCTCCGGTGAAGCTTCGATGGTTAATAAGCCAAAGTGGGGAAAGGAAGAGAAGCCGAAGATGACATCGGAGTGTTGAGGAAAGACACGCTGATGCCCGCTAGTAAAAGAAGCTCGACCAGCTTGAACATGAGGTTGTGTGAGATCCCACATTAATTGTAGAGGGGAACGATTATGAGGGTGTGGAAACATCTCTCTAGTTGACACACTTTAGTATCGTAAGACTGATGACGATATGTAACAAGCTAAAATAGACAATATCTACTAAAAGAGGATTTGAGCTATTACAAATGATATCATAGTCAAACATTAAGCAGTGTGCCAACAAAGACGGTGGGTCTTAAGGGGTAGATTGTGAGACACCATATTGGCTGGAGAGAGGAACAATACATTCGTTGTAAAAATGTGAAAACATATCTTTAATAGACGTTTTAAAGTCATGAGATTGATTGCGATACGTAACAAACTAAAGCGAACAATATTTATTAGCGGTGAACTTAAACTGTTACAGATTAATATGATCTTAAAAGGGCATCGAAAAGATTAGAACGTTGGGACCCGTGTTTCTATAATTTAACTTTTGAATCATGAACGCGTGAGAGATACAAAATTACGTCACAAGTTGAACATGTTGAATATAAAGTAGAACAATACAAATTGTACGTCGATTGTATTTTGTTGTTGGTAGAGCACTATAATATTTGGGGTGTGTTTTTGGATTTCAAAGCCTCCGAATTGGGCTACATGAAGTTCCAACAGGCCCACTAAGGGTGCTCATGCAGAGGGCCAAAGGCCGAAGCTTTATTATTATTTTGTGCAACAGGGCCGCCACGGAATGTCCCGCGCGCATATGCTGTCCTGATGGCAATCAAAGCAAAGCAGATATCCATTTTGAGGTCACACTCGGATCCGCATATGTTCTTAATGGGTTTCTGTAAAGATTGAATTTTTTATGACTTCCTTGCTGCATTACTTCGTCCAAAGTCAAATTAAGTGAGGTGGGGTTGAAGCAGGCTGTGGGGTAGTGGAGGGTGTCCTTATATGGGATTGATTCAATTGAGTTGTCCTTTAACAGGGAGAGTCCCCCCTCCCCCTCCCCCTCCCCCTCCCTTATGGCTTCACTACCTCTTTCAGATTTGAACATGCTTTCGGTGTTTCCTCTCCGAGGTTACCTATTAAAAAACATTAGTGACTCGAGTCACACAAATAGAGTTCATAATCAAACTTGAAAGATTATAACCCTATTTTCGATTGTTTGGTTGGATTGTAATCCTATTTTCAAATTGATCCTGTTGATTAGTCAAAAAAATCTAACCCAGGAACCCATTTCAATTTTCGATCTTGCAAATATTTAAATAAATCCAAATCGAAAAAAAATTTAACCGTTTGAATCGTTAGAATTATCGAATTATGTGAACACGTGTAAGTCATATCCATTAACGTGTGAAATGGGGTGGATTGAACAAGTTTAGTAGTAACAATTATTGATATTACATGTCTGTCTATATGTTCTCTCAACTGACATGATAGATGGTGACTCGGACCAAGAATATAACTTAAGATTTATCATTTAAGTTTTTTCCTATCATTTTCATTTGTGGTTGGATATTCATGGTCATCCTCATCTATTTTTATTATGAATAATTAATATTAATACTTTTATATTTATATACGAATAACAATTTAGTCTTTATAACTTTTAATTCATAACAATTCAAATCTCGACAATCTTTTACAGACATTTTACACAATGATCACTCAAGGACCACATGCATTTATATGTTAAAAGGGACACAATTGTATAATCTAATAAAAGTTCACTTTTCACCTTCACGAGATTTTTTTTTTTGTTCGTTAAGGTTCAATCATTACAAACTTTAAACTACAAGGACCAAGTTGCAAAATCCAAAATTTGGAGGACTTTAATTCTTACAAATTCTCAAGTATAAGGGCCAAAATGTAAAAATAATTGGGAGTCGATGAAAGGTATGAATGTTGGGGCATGGTAGCAAGAAACTCAGTGACGAACTCTGGAGGATGCACCCAACCAATACAAGTTGTGGTCCAAATGTTGTACATCCAAATATTAAAGGCATACCACTCGAACTAATTGCCTTTATCTTTGTACATTGGTCCACTAAATTAATCACTTAATCATACATTCATATTAACATGGATAGATGTGTGATTCGAATTGTTGTCTCGATTCAAATATCTTCGCTATACGAGTGTTGAAAAGTGAGAAAACATCATTTTGAGGGTTGGAGATAAAAGGAGATAAAAGGAAAGATGGAAAGAGAAAGGGGTAGTGGGAGGTGCAAAGATTGATGGTCCTTCATGCACCACCAATTGGGTTACAAGGCCTGAGAAGAAATAACAAAATTTGTCCGGAAAATGAGGAACATGAATGGGCCAATAATGAGAGCAAGAACCAAACCCACCCTGGGTTTGGTTCCTGATGAGCAGGGGCAGTATAAGGCAACCACAAAACTGACCCCACTTGGTTTGTTTGAGTTGATATTGCATTATTATATTATGTGGGGTATTTGTGGGGTATTTGTGGGGTATTTGTGGGGTGTGGGGTGTTAATAGAATAGCACCCATTTGTTTGCAAAAGCCTGCACTCAGGGTTCGTGGTCCAATGTGCTTCACTAGTGTGGACAAGATCTAGCACCATACATCATGATCTCTCAAGAACAACAACAACAACAAGAAGAAGAAACCCCTCATAGGATTCTTCACCCTATGCCCCACCAATCCAACGCTCCTGATTCAAGCTTCTTCTTTTGGAACTGTGTTTGTGATAGTGAACACTCATCCCTCCCACCACCAATCCCCACATTTCTGGGTTTGAACTCCCAGTAATTCTAAAAGGGCATCATAAAAATCCAGTCTTTTTCAAAGGGTATGAAAAAAATGAGCATGAGCATGAGCATAGCTAAGATTAGGGTGGTACCTTTCCATGTGCACCATTTATAAGCTACCCACCATTCTGCATTATGGAGGAAGCTTTCAAAACCCCATCAACCCCTTCTTTGTCGCCTCCATGTTGCCCACCTCGTTTTTCTCCATCCTCCCACATCCTTTCACGCACAATGCTTTGGACTTCCCTAAAAAGTCTCATACTAATGAAGAGAGTATCAACCTCCATCAAATTAAATGATTTTGAAATAAATTAAGGGAGAATCAACCATAAATAAATAAATAAAATTGATAAAAAAATATATTAAAAAGAAGTAAATAAAAATAAATGTAATTATGTTTGGTTAGATTCTACCTGTCTCTTCAACTATAAGTTTGGATGAACCAAAAAGGTGTACTATGAGGGGAATGTGTTTTTGCCCTTACCACAAACTATCAAACCAACAAACACAAGTTATGGGTGTGGCTAACCAACCATATTGGACCACGTATACATCCCCTTTCACAAATTAATTTTCTTTTTAAACCTACAAAATCCTCATTTTTTTTAAAAAAAAAATATTATACTATTCAAAATTATTTATATAACACTTCCCTCCTTTTCTTTTTTAAATTTAATCGAGACAAAAAAAAAATATATTTTCAATGACTTAATCATAGAGATTTCATATTAAACGTGTTTTACTTAGAATAATTATTATAATTTAAACCGAAGATTTTTTTTTTAAAAATTTAAAAAGAAAAATGGTCGTTGTTTAAGCACTCAAGTAGGTCTTTTATATCGAAGGCTCCCCCCTTCAACGGAGTTTCAACTTCAAGATCTAGAGAGAGAAAGAGAGAGAGAGAGACAAAAATGGAGGTTCTTCTCCGATCGACAATTCTCTGCAACTAGAGGAAGCATCCAAAGGGATCGCATTGATCCCAACTTATATATATATATATATACACACATATATACTTACAGCTTCTTCTACATATAATTTTGGATCATGCTATCCCTTCGGATTCCTCCTTTAGGTAGTTCCTTTAATTTCAACCCCCTCTACCCTCCACCGCACTCCGCCGTCTCGCCGCCCCTCCATCTCAAACTTTCCGGCAACCCCACTAAAGCTTTTGCATCTCAAGTACGTTTCCCCCCTTCTCTTCCACTGCTTACCTCTTTTGATATAGATTTGTATGTTCGTTTGGATGAGTCGAGATCTAGATCTGATTTCTTGACTTTAAAAATGTTCTGTCAATTATAAAGATAAAATTTTAATTATTTTTTTTATACGAGAAATGAATTATGAATTAAAAGAAAAAAAAAAGTTAGGAAATTTAAAAGTAAGTTAGAACATTGTTAGACGAACACGACTCTCTACAATGGTATGATATTGTCCACTTTGAGTCTAAGCTCTCATGGCTTTGCTTTGGGTTTCCCCAAAAAGCCTCATTCCAATGGAGTTAGTATTCCTCACTTATAAACCCATGATCATTCCCTAAATTAGTCGATGTGGGACTTCCATTATCCAACACACATGACTCCCCAACTCTCAAATGTGATACGGTCTCTTCTCATTCTCACATGCTCTCCACACCCTTCATTACGCTCTCTATCTTCAATAATTTACGGGTATACTCTCTTTTCGTTAACGTTCCATCTAATAATAACTTTTTCACTCGGTGGGTAACCATTTTGTTCAAACTTCTGTGTTTATTTGAGTTTGTAATGTACCCTAGTTTTTTATTAACTTCTATGAAATCCCACGTCGGTTGGAAAGAAGAATAAAACATTGAAACCTCTTCCTAACAGATGCTTTTAAAATGAACTATATCTGTTAGCAGTGAACTTATGTCATTACAATGAACATGTCTTACTATCAGAGCGCACAAAGTAGCTTCAAGGACGACGACAAAAAAAAAAAAAAAAAGATTTTGTTTTTGGTTTGGACCCATGTTGTTGAAATGCCTAAACTTTATGATTAAAATGCGAAAATTGAACATATGATGAAAAGCATGGGTTAATTATTTGAATAAATATTTTATAATATGGTGGGGGTGTGACAAATTTGGTGCATGTCTGGGTGTGTTTGAAAAGAAATGATAATGTTTATGGGAGGAGGGAAGTCTTCCATTAGTCAGAGGCCCCCATCATTCTGCCCCTTATTACACAAACCTTCTTGGAAGCAATAAAAGGGTCACAGTGTAGGCCCAATTAAATGTTATTAACTTCCAACAATCTACTGGGCCTCCACTGTTCTTCACACTCGGCCCAAATCCATCGAGAAGCACCGCAACACTCTGTTCCTTGTTTTTAAATGCCAGAAACACACCATCAGGGACGCTGACATATTTACCTTTCTTGGGATCACATTCACCCACTTGGTACAGGCATCATTTGCTGTCACATTGTTCGATGTTTGATTTTGATATCATTTGTAATAGCCTAAACTCATTACTATCTAAATATTGTTCTCTTTCGACTCTTTCTTCTAAGCTTCTTAGGAAGATTTTAAAACGCATATGTTAACGAGAGATTTTTACACTTTTATATGAATGCTAGCGAGAGTGGAAGCAATCAGAAGATTAAAGAGAGAAGGGACATATTCTTTCTCTTCTTTACAAAGGTGAAGAACATTTTGAAATATTGAAATACATAAAGAAGTCAAACAAACAATACCCATTCAATGTATAAAAAAATGGGGAAACGAGTAAAGCATTTGAAATATTTATACATAAAACTACGAAACGGGCGAATGGTGCTTTCCAGAGCTGCGTGGTCCTGAAATTCTCCAGTCCCACATCGCTATTTCTCAATTTCCCCTCCTCTTCAACTCCTATAAATTCACCCGCTCAGCTCTCAACTCTCCATTCGGTTTAATACACAGTTCCCATTTCTTCTTCCTTTTCCTTTTCCTTTTCTTCTGTAAGCGACTAAAATGGCGGACATGGGGAAAGTGGTTTCTTGCCCTACAGTTGCCTCATGGAAGAAACAGTTCCTCAAAGCCAAACAACACAACAAACTGGTACTCTTTTTTCCTTCCTTTCTCTTTTCACCACGCATACAACAAATCTCATTCTACTATTCTTTTCAACAGCTGGTTGTCAATTTCACTGCAACATGGTGCCGCCCGTGTCGTGCCATGGCTCCACTGCTCGACGATTTAGCAAAGAAATCGTGCAATAACGTGACGTTCTTGAAAGTCGACGTTGATGAACTCATGGTATGTTCCAAACTCTTCGAACTGAGAAATTCACTTACTTCAAGGACGCAACAACCGTAACAATAACCGTGATTATCATTGTAGAGTGTGGCCAATGAGTTAGGAGTGGGCGCCCTTCCATCGTTTCAATTCTTCAAGAACGGACAGTTGGTGGACAAGTTCGTGGGCGCAAAGAAAGATGTATTGCTCAACACCGTGTCCAAACATACCGCATGAAGCTGGTCTTCTTATCAGAGTTTGCTTTTCATAAATAAACAACAATGCTGCAAAGAAACATGAAATGTTGTGCAACAAATTTACACGTTTATGTTCTATGGAGACGGTCAGTGAATCTTTGTCATGGCTATCAACCAACCCTCTCTGAATTAATAAATCTTTTGTTCTTCCAAACCAACTATAAACCCGGGTTTGATATTTAATTAAGGCAGAGAATATATTCAAAAAATTTATTATAATTAAGAATTCTGAATGTGGAATGCTAGAAAAGAATTTTCGTAGTCTTCTAGCCATTAAATAACATTGCAATATGGGATTGGAATAAAAACCACAAATCTGAAAAGATTGTGACAATATATTTATCAAAAATGAATTCAACCTTTTTAATTTTCTTTTTAAAAATAATATGTGATCGGTTCAGATAAGTGAGAATACTCGATAAATGACTCTACTATTGGAGTCGAACAATGCTAACATATACGACGTACTTCATGATTAGTGAGATCTACTTTTATTTTGGACTTTATTTTCATTTTTTTTAAAGTAAAGTTGAATGTATGGCACTTTTCTACATATGGTTCACGTATGTACGTCAAATCCATTAGATGAGCTTGTATACGTATATTTTGGCCTAACTACAGCTAGTGAATGCTCGTGCGGCCGAAAACCAATAAAAAAGAAGAAAACACGTATAATATCATGGTGCATGCGATATAATATACTGGAGAAACAATCTATGCTCGTGTGATATACAATATTGATGAAATCCATGTATATTTATTGATGGTCGATTGAGGAATAAAGATAGAAAGGTGAAGAAAATTACACAACGTCAACTACACGTGAAAATGAACAACAATATTAGTTGTAATAAAGTAGAAAAAAATAAGGAAAAGACAAAACCCACATTCATGGGACGAACAAAAAACAGACAAGAATCGATGCCTTTTAAGGTTAAAATTGTGCGTTAAACGCCATGAACAATACACATTCTTCAACTGCTCCAACACTGAAAATTAGTAAAGTTATATATTTTGTTCCGCAGTTCTTCACGTTCATTATTTTGTCTACAAATTAGTAAAATTGATATAAAAACGGTTACAATACCATATCATGGTAGAGAGTCATAAGCTTCAATCAATATAAACATTCCTAAATAATTATGTTTGATGTAACTGATTATTATTACTTTATTAAATAAAATTTCTAATTAATATGAAACACTACTCGATTTGAATGCTTAAGATTTTGAGCTAATTATTAATACTATTACTATTTTAGTTTGGAGAGTGATTTTTTATAAGAGCCCGTAAATGGTTACAATAAATGTTTTGTTTTTCTCTCCCTAACAGACAATATCGGTTAGTGGCGACCTTTAGGTCATTACAAGGTCACAACAATCGATATTAGAGACAGTCACTAGATGATACAAGGCACCGATCTAAAAGGGGTTAGACCCTCTCCATAATAGACTCGTTTTAAACTATAAATTAAAACGAATAATATTACTACAATTAAAAGAAATAATTGAAAAGAAATAGTTAAAGTTGATCATGAAGAGCATGAAGTTGGACTATTTGAAGTTTAGGCCTACATATTTTGAGCCCCGAGATTGACAAATACATGGACAGGACATTTGTAAAGAACATTCAAATCGAGCCCCAAAACAATTGAATCAGCCCAATTCTTGGTCCTTCTTCAATTAAATCAGCCCAATTGTCCCTGGGTTGTCTCTAAGATAAGGCGCTAGCCGCTAGCTCCAATTTTCCGTTTCGTTCGTTCCCCAAAGAACGATCATCATCCAAAGCTTGTGCAGGTAGAGTTTTTGTATGTCTCCAGCTTCGGTGCGCTTTGTTTAATTCCTGTAGTTGTTTCGCATATCTTCTCAGCCGTAGAGCCCTTCTTTATCCTGAATGAATCAACCCCTTCGGCCACAGCTCAAATTCTTTATTATACTTAATACCCAATACATTAAGCGCTGAAATTTGAAAAATCTGATGCTTGCTTACCGTGGAAGCTCAACTGGGTTCGATGCCCTCGTGCCGAAGGTAAGCAGGAAACTTCCAACTTCGCCAATTTCGTTTTAACAATATCTAAGTGTTTAATCACATAATTTTCCCATTTCCCTTGTAGAAAGTTTGCATTTACAATTACAACAAATTGGCATTTAGAGCTGCCAGTGTCAAGTGTGTCCACAAGCAAGCTGCGCAGTCGCTTACAAGTTCCACCACAGCTGAGAGGTGTTCTTGTTTTTCTTCTCTAATATTGCTTTCTGATTTTGCTTTCAACCCCAGAACTTTGATTTTGATGTTGCTTTGATTAAATATAGACGTATTGTTAAGAAGAAGGTTGGGAAGGAGGCCCACCATTTATGGAAGAAAAGAGATTCTGCTGGCTCTGGCCAAAAAGCTCTGAATCTTGTTAGAATTGTAAGCTGCATTTCGTTGAATCTTCTCTCTTAGTGCCTTTCTAATATTGAGAGGAAACAATGAGAATGTTTAACATCTTGTAGGTTTCCCAATGCCCCAATGAGAAAGAAGCTGTATATGGAGAATTGAATAAGTGGATAGCTTGGGAGACGGAGTTTCCATTGATTGCAGCTTCTAAGGCTTTAAGAATACTGAGGAAGAGAAGTCAATGGAAGCGCGTCATTCAAGTATGAAAAAGTATACTCTTACTCATTGTCCTATATTTTTATGTATGTATTTAATATAGACTTATATTGACTTTGTACAACTAGTGTCTAGTGTCACGGGGTTGTGACATCTAGCTCATATCTATTGTGCTAACAAGTGTTCAATACGTGTCCAACAAGTGTTGGAATGTTTGAGTGTCTGAAACGGACAAGCTAGCCAAACTAAACTATTCATTGTTAGTTTTGCATTTATTTGATAAGTTGTGGTTTGTTCAGTTTTTATATTGAAGTTTGATCTTGAAACTTGGTCATTTAGACTTCCTTGTGCTTAAAATATGACTCAAGAAACAAGACAACACTTCGGATTTGGTTGATGCATCAAATTTTATTATTCCTGTTTTAGATTTAGCTTTATGGACAGAGAACTCGTGGTTGTTGGTTCCATAATTGGGAATGATGAAACAGCAATGAGTTCTTATCTTTGAGAAAAATGTTTGTCGAAATATAACACCGAACTACTTCTGGCATTGGAAGCTTCAGTGTTGGACTTGCAAGTTACTTGTGAGATTGGCATGTGAAAGGATCATCTCTGATTAGCCTAGTTCGGTAACATGGGCTCGTGACCTGAGTGGGGGTTCTCACTGGTTTGAATGGGTGGAGGGGTTGATGTTGGAACCCTTCGATTAGGGAAGGTTCGAATTTAAAAAGATTATCTCAGATTAACAAGAAAAGTTGGAAGAAGAAAATCTGTTGTCTTTTGCCTATGTTGGTTGCTTAAAGTTCTTCCTTTTCCGTTGTAAAGTTTGAGCTTATAAATATTTATGAAGAGGTTTCTGTATACAATCAATGCTTCTTATTACTCAGGTGGCAAAGTGGATGCTAAGCAAGGGTCAAGGAGCCACAATGGGTACCTATGACACTCTTCTTCTAGCATTTGATATGGACAAGAGGGTGGATGAAGCCGAATCTTTATGGAACATGATTTTGCATGCACATACTCGTTCCATCTCTAAGCGACTGTTTTCTAGGATGATCTCTTTATATGACCATCATGACTTGCAAGATAAGATTATTGAGGTATTGGGAGTGGGGACTCTCACGTCTCGCTTGTACCACCCTATGCAATCTTCTCTTCATACCATATCAATGACCTGCTTCAATTTTTTCCATCTCTTGGTACAGATATTTGCAGACATGGAAGAGTTGGGAGTAAGGCCAGATGAAGACACAGTTAGAAGAGTAGCCCACGCCTTTCGAAAACTAGGTCAAGAAGAAAACGGGAAACTGGTCTATAAAAGATATGGCTGCAAATGGAAATACATACATTTCAAGGGTGAGAGGGTTAGAGTGAGAAGAGATGGATGGGATGAAGATGATAAATGAACCAGACTGAAAGAAAAGAATTGAAGGGCAGAGACTCCTGAACTTCAACATGGATTAGCTCACAAGGTATTTATCTACCAATTGCCGTTAATTATATGCGTTTTATTTGCAGTCTATTTTTCTCCTCTGTTCTATTTGAACATCTTAGCAGTAGTAACAGAGATAATGCAAACACTGTAATATATTAATATGATATGAAAAAGGTAGTGTATATGTTAATCAAGGAATTTATCTATCATGTTTGGAGCAAGTTTGTTTTCTAGAACCATGGTTCTCTTTTAGCTTGAGGAGGTATTGTAAGAGCCAAAGCCCACCGCTAGCAGATATTGTTCTCTTTGGATTTTCTCTTTCGGGCTTCCTCTCAAGGTTTTTAAAACACATCTATTAGGGAGAGGTTTCCACACCCTTATAAAGAATGCTTCGTTCTCCTCCCCAACCGATGTGAGATCTCACAATCCACCTCCCTACAGGGCCCAGGGTCCTCGTTGGCACTCGTTTCCTTCTCCAATCGATGTGGGACCCCCAATCCACCCCTCTGGGGCCTAGCGTCCTCGTTGGCATTCGTTCCCTTCTCCAATCGATGTGAGACCCCCCAATCCACCCCTCTTTGGGGCCCAGCGTCCTTGCTGGCACACCGCCTCGTGTTCACCTCCTTCAGGGCTCAGCCTCCTTGCTGGCACATCGCCTGGTGTCTGACTCTAATTCCATTTGGAACAGCCTAAGCCCATCGTTAGCAAATATTGTCCTCTTTGAGTTTCCCCTCAAGATTTTTAAAAACGCGTCTGCTAGGGAGATGTTTCCACACTCTTATAAAGAATGTTTCGTTCTCTTCCCCAACCGATGTGGGACCTAAGCAGCAAATGGAGTCAGAATCAAGTAGATTTCATGGGGATGAACTACCCGTTTGTCAAATCAGATAAGATTTGCACATCTTTTGCTTTTGCCTACGTATGGAAACAGTAGAAAAGGTATAGTGAAGGTTGAGTAAATTTCACATCAAGCTTTAAATCTTCATTCTGAAGCAACAGTTGTAGACAAGCTTTTGGTCAAATCACTGCTAGGATCATGGAAAAAAAGAAAAGAAAAGTGGAGTGAGTATAGTTAGGTAAGATAGATTTGAACAATCCCAACTAACTCAATAGATGACATAATATCATACTTTTGGTCGTGAAGAGTAGATTTTATGGTTGAGTTGCACCAAGTAGAGTGAATAGCCTTTAAGGACAGCAGCAGAAGATTTTGATACACTCTTAATTATATAAACTAGATTTGGATGTTCTTGTAATGCTTTACTGCATAATTGTTTATTAGTTTAGATCCATTCCATGAAATTTGAAACAACATCCTAGATCCAGATTGAAATGGATGCCATTTCTGTTTAAGTACTGAGGACAGTCCCATTTCTCCGACAAAAAACTATTCATAAAACATACGGTTGGCATGGACAGATGGTATGGGCATGACCACCTACCTAACATTTAATATTCTGCAAGTTTCTTAGCAACTTAGGCAATTATCTAAGATTGATAGAAGTATGCACAAATTATCTCGAACACTCACTTGAAGTTAGTATCATTGAGATTAGTCGTGAGGCTCGTGGGTTTATGCCTCATTAACCACTGAACTATGCGTAGATTAACAAACGAGTGTATCTTTACTAGTCCCTATCTTTAGAATAGTGTTCGACTTTAATTTGTAATGTAGTCTTCCATGAATATCTGATGTGAAAATGATATGGTTCTTTTTTCTTTTGGAATTCAAGAATTGTGATGATCAAGATTGCACTTTTAACGCTATAGAATGTTGGAACTTTTGACCTTATTGAAAGTAATATATGTTTTATCTGATGGATTATGCAAATGGAGATGAGGAGGCCGGAATCTTCGACCTCTTGGTCAAGAATATATTATGTTCAAGTTTAAGGTTCTTAAAATTGAAAATTCAGTGGAATAAACTCTGCTTCTAATGATAAATCAACAAATAATTTATTAATCTTAGAAGGGTTAATAGCTATAGCTATGTATTTCAATTAAGAAACCCACAAAAATTATTACAATCTCTCTTTCACTCGTTTCCTAAAACCCATTGTTCAATAAATATCCTTTTCTCTTTCCCCGCTGTCTGATGAATGATGAACACTGCATACTCTGTTCTTCATCTATAAAAAACTAACTGGTAACTGAAGTCCTGCAAACAAATCCCCTTTTCCCTTCTTAAATTACAACCCTTAATTCATTTCTTTATAGTTCACTAATCTAAAGAAACACTTGAACTACATTCAGATTTCGTAAGTGTTAATTCAGTATGTCCACTCCTGAGGAAGAAGAAACTCATAGCTTTTGCCTCTCTCAGCCGGCCGGGAATAGCTTAGCCTCTGCTCTGCGAAAATGGCGTTTCTTTGAGCCATTATAGCTTCTGCGAAACCAAAATTAAAAGCTTATTAGGAAACTACTTTTTAACAGATCTCCAGATTGGTGAATCGTTTCAACGAGCTCACCCTGGCTCCGGCGATTCGACGTCATTTGGGGAACAGATCGGTTCATGTCCTGTACGTTTCTCCTTGGTAACATAGCAATCGAGCCATAATCTGAAGGAACAGAGAGCAAATATTAAAATTCATGTTCAAATTTGAGGAACCCAAGTTTGCAAATTGTTAAAAGTACCTGCTCTTTTGCGAGGTTGTGGTGGGTTGTTGTCGTATCGACGAGGCAAGAAGACACCCGTTCCGGCGCATTCCTTTTTGGGGGCAGATCCGCCTCCATGGAAGGTGGAGGGCACGGCTGGAGCACACGATTGAGAAGGGTTTCTTTGGTGATTGCGTTGCATAGATGACCATGTGGATTGAGAAAAATCTACAGGACGAACAACAATTCTCCCATTTTCATGATGAAAATCTCCGCCTCCGCAATGGATCCGCTGTTTCTCAGCCTTCACTTGTCTTCCCCAGTTGACACTGCTCTCCGGTTTACGAATCGGAAGCTCTGTTCCGAACTGAAACAGAGGAAAACAAAAAACAGAGTCGAACAACTTCATATAAAAAAACACAGCAAAACAGAGAACAGGGGAGTGAAAAACCGAAGCTAATGAACTTCACCTGCGAAGCGTGGGAGTAAAATCCAACGTCTTTGACAGAAGAAACAAGATTTGACGAACTTTGAGAAGGACCAATAACCCCATCTCTGCTACTGTTCACTTTGAGCCTAGCAACTTGTTTCGCAGCAGCATAGATAAGATCCCAAGTGTTGTCATCGCTGCCAAAAGGGGTTACCGGCGGCGACGGCGCCTGAGATGGCCCGTTTGGGCTGCCGTCGCTGGACACCGAACTCCAAGCCGACCAACTCCCAAACCCACTAAGAGTAGACTGAGGAGATCCAGTCTTCGCCAAAAAAAAAAAAAAAAAAAAAAAAAACAGAGCCACCGGAAAATCAGAAACCCATCACAAAAATCGAGCCAATCAAAAAATTAAAGAGATGGGTACTTCGAATTCGTGGAGAGAGACAAGTTTGTGACGATCACGAAGGGTGGAGTGAGTAAGGCGTTGCGTCAAGCCGGCAAGAAAGTCTTCCTGATCGTCGTCGTTCAGAAGGTCAGATTGAAGGGGAGAATGAAGAGCGGAGATGGGTTTTCCGGGGAGGGTGTGGTGATCGGAGAGAAAGTGGGGGGGAAGCCAGAAAGTGGAATCGGAAGCCATGGGGATTTGAAAGTGAAGAAGGAATTGGCGAAGATTGAAGGAAGAGGAGATTCATTTAATAATGGAGGGAGTTCGAAGGAAGAAAATGGGCCCAACAAAAGGTCGGAGAGATAGTGAGTGACTGTTGATGACAGGGTTTGCTTTTGATTAAGGTTTCAAATTTTAAGAGGCAAAATTAAATAATTATCATTATTTGACTTTTTTTTTTTCTTCAAATAATCTTCTTTTTAATTAATTATATAAATCAGTTTAATATTTATTTAGCAAATCTATATTATTTTAAATAATGTAACCAAAATAATATATAGGAAAAGGACTTAATATTATTTAAAAAAATATATTATTATTATATTTTAATGGATTTGAACTTTAATTTTAGTCAAATATTAAACGAAGTCAGCCCTTAATTATTCCTCTTTGTGTGGATAATTAAAGTTTATGACCGTGATCAGGAATGATTAAGTTCAATCATGAGAAATGATTTATCCCAAATCATCTCCTTATCCACCCCACAATTCTTTATTTAACGATAATTAATATATATTTCTTTTAATAAAATTTAATTAAAAAATATTTAATCGATAGAGAAATATATATTTATTAAAATACTTTAAGTTTGAATTTTATTTGAAGTATTAAATTAACAATATCAATACTCTTAAAATAAGTTTGAATTTGATTTTAAATATTTAATTAAAGTATTGGGTCATTTTAATATTTAAAAATATAATTAAAATGTTCTCCCATTATGACGTCGAAATAGCAGACATAAAAATGTCGGCATAAATTTAACATAAATATTTTTCTAATTTAAAGAGAGAAATAAATTTGAGATAAAGATGGAGTATTAAAAAAAGGAGAGGATCTACGTGTCACAGAAAACCCGTGAAATGTTTTTTTTTTTTTTTTTTTTTTTTTTGGAGCGCAGTTAATGTTTCCGTCTTTTAACACAACGCCGTCAAATAACACTCCTCTCTTATTGGCCGGAGTCGAAATCCGTCTATTAATTATAGTTAAATAAGTATTTTATGCCACAAGTGGCCACTTGTGGGGCCCTATAGTTATTACTATTGCGTATTATAATTATAATTATGATTGAACAACCATTATTCTCTTTTAATTTTGACAAAATATTACAATCCACCTTTGATTTGAATCTCTCACGTGTAATTGAAAAAGACAAAATTGTCGTATAGAAAAGACAAAAGTTTGATACACGAGGAAAATATGAGTACATGAATGAATTAAGATCACATTCTTTTCGATGACTCAATCATTTGAACTTTATAGATTTTAGCGTATTTTGCTTGATGCAATTTTATTTTGGGTGATCTTTTATAAATTTTCATAGGATGTCTGTGAGTGAGAATATAACATGCTGAAATATTTCGCGTTAGTTTGTGGAGATAATTTTCACTCTTAGAAGTGAGTAGCAAGTATCGTAACGATTTCGTAAGGGATGCAAAGGAATTGTAAGACATAGATTTTGAATCCTTGTCTGAATCCTCAGCATGTCTAAATGTAGATTATGTTGAAGTCTGAAAAGATTGTGACATTAATAAGGAAGATCGTAATACACGAGGCCCATGTTCTTCAAACTAACATAACTTACCATTGTTTAGCTTGCATAATTAAAATATTGACGTACATCATAAATATCATACTATAATATATAGAAATAAAGAAAATGTTCAAATTAAATGATAAAGTTGATTTTAATGTATGGTTTTGTGATGTTAAAATTTATAATATAGTTTGGGGTGTCCAATAATTTTGAATGTTAAAATGTGTGAGTTGAGTGACATACATCTTCGGAGGTCGTGGGTCTTGTCGGCCGGTCACCTTCCACATTCTTCTCTTTTCACGCACCAAACATAAATACAATTTTATATATTATATAATAATAATAATAATTGTATTATTTCCTATTTTACTATTTTTTTTTAAAGACATGTTACTTTTTTCAAGGACTAATGTTTGACGTCTCATCCATAATTATTTAAAAATAATTCAACTAAATTTCGTCTTGGATTTTATTATTTTAAAATAATTCAACTAAATTTCGTCTTCTTGGATTTTCGAAATTAAATTGCATCAGTTAGAGAGAGGAACGAGCACTAGCAAGGACGCTGGGCTCTGAAGGGAGAGGGTGGATTGTGAGATCCAAACATTCTTAAGGAGAGTGTGAAAACATCTCCCTAACAAACGTGTTTTAAGAACCTTGAGGAGAAGCTCGAAAGGAAAGCTCAAAGAGGATAATATCTAATAGTAGTGAGTTTGGATTGTTGCAAATATTATTAGAGCCAGACACTAGGTGATGTGCCAACAAATCATTTTCTATAAAAATAAAAACCTTTTTATAACAGGCACGTTTTAAAAACCTTGACGAAAAATCCAAAAGGAAAATTTTACACGATCGTCTCTATCTCGTGATTGAAGATTAGAAAATATCATGGCCAATAATGAAAAGGTAACACACCAAACTTAATACGAAAGTTATTAGTAGTTGACTTAGAAAATGAAAATAAGTTGTTACGATCCAACAAGCTATCATGTTGCACTCGAAAACAAGATTACTCCGAATCGTGTTTCGAAGCAACACGACCTGCTATCGTTATACCCACATCATTAAAACATTGTCCTACCTCATGAAGTTCATATCCATCAAGCATAAGTGGGAGGTTGGTTTTAAAGGGCTCTCTTTAGATCACCATGGAATCACAAGCAGGAGCAGCAGGAACAATAATAGTAAACTGAACTAGACTCATCAGATACTGTGTGAACATAGTTATTACAGTAACAGATAATAAGGAAAGATTAAGATGGAGATATTGAAAAGAGTTCAAGTTGGATGCAGAAGAAAGCTACATCAGAGCATTCTTCAGCTTTGGAACGCACACTTGCCAAAATTCACTAACATCCCCACACTATATGAACCATACAAGCTTTCATTCATTGACCAAACCCATGGGACCTCTTCAAACTCTACTTTATTTCTATATGGTAGTTTCACTTGTAAATGATAATATAATCAAGCCCTGAAACATTATCAAGTAACTGAATGTCAGCCAACTAGATGGATGATAGAGACGAACGAGTTTCGCCGATGAGTAACGAAGAGGATAGTTTGGTATTACCTATGCAGCTGGAAATCCCAGGATGATGGGGTGTCAGTAATAAAGAGAACCTGAAAAACAGAATAGCAAGTTAAAAATTGTCTCAACCATCATCGTCTCTTGTTTTTCCAAGAGCAAATCCATGGAAGTTGTCATACCCTTCCACCAGTTTCCTCTTGAAGCAGAGTTTGAATTGCTTCCAATTGCATCGTTGTCCTCTTCTTTCTTAAACTGATAAAGTATTTGAGTTCATAACATCATTAAGTAGCAATCAAGTAATCAACGCAACAGTGACACATAACAAACCAATATTACTCGATCAATATCAAATCATTCTATTTGTTCATTACGATCCCAACAAAAGGCCTTCTAGTTTTATCCAAATACGACAGAAAACTATTAGAAAGATGGCATGTCATCATACTGAAATGCTTACATTATGGTGAGATTCTGAGAGTTTAGTTCTTGGGGAGTAGTTTTCTTGGCCACCGTAAAAGATGGAGGAACTAAAGTAACTTGGTTCCATAGTTTCGTTCAGATAGATGGAGCTTTCACCTTTCCCATTTGCACCACCAGTTCCATTCATGCAATTTACAGAAGCATTATCTGAGAGGATAAAAAACGAGTTTTACTTAAATGGAGGAGATAATATTGTTTGTAAAGCCATTCAACAGAGAAAATCATGAGAGATTGCTAAGGTAGACATAGGCTTCTTATCCTTTGTGAGGGAGATGTGTTCAAAATTTCAAATTCTAGTTTTAGAAGGCTAAAGAAACCTGGATTCCCAACTTTTCCAGGCCCAACATCCTGATTTTTCTCTCTTTCCACAACCTGAAACCAGAGAAGAAAAGTTCAATGCATGCTTTAGAAATCCCATAAAAAAATTTCACACAGAACAGAACAGAACCACTTTTGGAGTCCCTTTAACAAGTAGTTTTTATCTCCACTAGAAGAAATTAAGGTTCCATTACTTTGTTTCCCTAGCTTAGAAGCTTTCTCGTTCCTATTCTGCGAATTTTTAAGCTGTCATATCATCAACTTGAAACATGCAAAATCAAGAAGCAAATGCTGAAAATGACCCAAATCAGGAAACTCACATCTTGAGAGAGAAAGGGAGATTAAAAAAACAAAGAACTAGTAGTAGTTGAAATTAAAGAACCAACCAGTTGTGGGAAAATAGAGCCAAAATATCCAGTGGTGGATGTTGAAGACGCTGAATTTGAGTCCATGGGACCAAAAAGAAGATCCGAAGTTGAAGATGAAGAGGCAGCCACTTGCTTCTTGTTCTCCATAGTGCTAACAATTGGAGCTTTCTCTGTCAGACAACGAACAAAACTACTCCCCAAACCTGATGGTTATCTCTTAACGGCCCACACCCATATACACAAAAAGCAAAAGAAAAGAAAAAAAAAAAAACCAAAAACAAAACAAAACAGGGAACTTGATAAGATTTTCCAGTCAGACAAACAGACATACAGATAATATGTATCAAAAACAGAAAGAGATTAAGCAGACCCACGTGAAGATTTCAGACACGCAAGACCTGAAACAGTTCAATCCCATTTATAAGCCCAAAAAAGACAGTACAAATCGATGATTCTTCAGCTCCATGTGCCCACATTCAATTCTAACATGGTTCCAAGTGGTCCTTCTGCAATTCCCTGGATTAAATCCGCCACGTCCCCTACCAATCTCTTTGACCTGTGTTTTTTCCCTGTCTGATGTGCATGTTTCATTGTCCCATCCAATCCATCTTGTGGGTTCACCAAATCCCCTCCTTTTCCCCTGTCTTCACTAACTGTGCCTTATTGATCCTCGAGAGAAAAGGAGTTGTGGTCGTCTCGTTGGATAAGGGGGTTGAGGGCAACTTGAAGGATTCCCATTTCTTCTGATATGCTAAATTCTTAAATAAATCAGATATACTTCCCACTGCATCTTCTTCTAATGTCTATGGAAGCAAATATTCTGAGAATTGGGAAGTGGAATATATGGTTTTGTGATTGTGGGGAGTTGTGACCATTGGGAGAGGATTGGGTGGCGATTTATGATCGGATAAACATGAAGGCATTCAGATTCAGGGATAAGATTCTAAGTTGTAAAGGCAAGAATGATAACTGAACAAAGATACCGCAGAACAAATCCAGGACAATTATTTAGGAAAGGATAATTAATCCTATTCAATAAGGAATAGTTGGTAACAACATCTTTTTTATTCTTCAATTGAAAAGTATGAGGAACACTTTTGGTATCTTTAAGCATTGTATATAGAGAAATTTGAAGGTTTTGCTCCAAAAGTAGTTGGTATGATGATTGTCTTTCACAATTGGAATTGCTGTTGCTATTTTGAACTATAGAGTAAAAGAAATATGGACCGAAGAATCAAATCATTAATCTTTAGAACGGTAATCGATGACTTAAATATTATACTTTGGATTGAATTTTTTTTAGGAGTAGATATAATACTCAAATTTCATAAACAAGTTTAAACTCAGCACAATAACAAAAGGAAATATAGGGGACTTCCCAACAATAATAAGCCTATGATGGCAAATGATAAGCAACAATGGGGCTCCTCACCAGATGCAGTCCATCATCCCAGGTTAGGCTACCAGAAAGCATCTTCTCATCAGATTCTACCTCAACCCTTACAGTGAAAGATATCTTTTGTCCAAGAGAACTGAAGGAAAGAGTAGTAGGGTATACTCTAACTTTGAGCCCAGAAGGAGCTTGAATAACTGCTTTATATGTCGACACTGACAGCCCGACGTTCGTGACTGTCCTGCGGTAGATACAAGTAGCCAATCTTTGAGATTTGATCAATAGAGCAAAAGATGGATAGTTTAGATGTGATGCAGCAGTTTTTCTAACATCTGAACAGTTGATTTGGTCACCGGTAACAAGACGAAGATTTTCTGTACTATATCCTTGCCCACATAAGAACTCTATGTAATCAATATATTGGGCATCATAGACTAAACCGGGGTTAGTGGCATTTACTGGATTTAAATGACCTGCTCCATATGCGAACTCAGCTTCTGCGTTTACCTTTGGGGTCATGGGAAGAGCTGATAAGAGATAAAAGATTAAGATTAGGTAAGTGCATAAGGACCCATTGAATTATGCTTAGACTGGCAACCGAATTAACTACTAAAATAGGATTTAAGTTAAATTACTGGTACTAAAAAAACTAAGCTCAAACTATTACCTGTTGTCATAAGTGCAGACTTAATAGCAGCTGGAGACCAAGTTGGGTGGAAAGATTTGACATAGGCAGCGGCTCCTGTTGCATGTGGGCAAGCGATGGATGTGCCAGAGACTATGTTAAATGGAGCTTTTCTGTTATCCCCTGTAAAACCTGTAATTGCTGAACCTTCAGGCCAAGATGCTAGTATATCCACTCCTGGTGCTGCCAAATCGGGCTACAAGAGATTTCTTATAAGTCAAAATCCAATGAAGCATTAACAAGCCGTGAGGAGAAAACTGAGTGAGAAGAGTTACCTTGAGAATATCCGGTGTAAGTAGGTTAGGCCCCCTTGATGAGAAGGAAACAACATATGGAGCTAATAGATCCTTAGTGGCAGTACTCTTCTCTATGCTAGCTACTGGATTACTATCAAAGTAAAAACACTTTATTAAGAAGGATGGTTTCAAACCATTTTAAGCTAACAAACTCAAAATTGGATATAGGATTTAAATACTATGTATCCTTTCAGCATGGTGCCATTATACCTGGTTGATCTCATGTACTGGAAAACATTCTTTCCAGCGTTGAAGTCTAACTGGGAAGCAGGTAGTGGGAAAAGAAGGGCCGCTTCTTGGAGAGTATCATCTTGCATTATCATACCAACCGCGCCACTACTAACTACTCCATCAGCAATCCCATCGCATAAAACAATCTTCCCCTGAATTAGGTTCACGTCCAAAGAACCATTGAAGCAGAACCTGCATTTCAACACCAGAATTCAATTCCTTTAAACCCAAGACTTGTTCTTCAACTTGGGAAAAACACAGCACATTTAGACTTCACTTATCATAAAATCTTCACAGAGTAACATCAGTCAGCCACCCATTATTCTAACAAGTCCATAAAGTAAGCAATCTTTTTAGCTTCAATTACCTTGATGATGATCCATCGAAGCCTGCAGTGGTATTAGGAGCATCACCAGCATATATGAGTGGAAACAACTTATCTCCAAGTTGGAAGGTGTTCACAGAGATCCCCTAACAAACAGGTGGTGTGCAAACTAATCAACGACTGAATATTGCAAAAACAGATAGAACACTTTCATGAAAGAACAAAGCAATCTAGGGCTCACCAGAAAGGAATCTCCATTACCCAACTTCACATTTGTCACAAATTTCCTATCAATGGTGCTCGCAGCCACCGATAGCGACCATGGAGAAACATTCTGAATAGTACCAAATAAAGGGCCACTATTCCCACCGGCATTCGAAGTCAGAATCCCATTCTTCATCGCGTGAAAAGCCCCAATTGCAATGGAATCCTCGAAGTAATCCTTGAGGTCAGAACCTGCAACGGAAAGGGAGATGATGTCGACCCCATCAGCGATTGCATGGTCGAAAGCTGCGAGAATGTCGGCATCGAAGCAACCCTCGGACCAGCAGATCTTGTAGACGGCAATGCGGGCAGAAGGAGAGCCACCACGAGAGGTGCCAAGGCCGAGACCGAAGAGGCTGGCGCCGGTGACCAAATTTCCGGCGGCGGTGGATGAGGTGAGGGTTCCATGGCCTTCTGTATCTCTCGGAGAAAGATTGTCGTGTTCGCAGTTGACGATCGCCCCGCTCCGGAAAGATCGAGCTCCGATTATTTTACTTCATAACAATGATTTTCGTTGCTTAGAACTCCTTAATTAGTTGAGTCTTATACTTTTAAATTAAATTCCCTAACCATTTAATTAATCAAAAAATCTACCAATTTAGATAATTAAATAAACATAAAGANAAAAAAAAAAAAAAAAAAAAAAAAAAAAAAAAACGGAATTACTTGTTGCAGGTGAAATTGTAAGACGATTGGCATTCGCCTTTCCATTTCGCCGGCGGTGGGCCAAACCCTTCATCGGAAAAGCTTTCAGATTCCGGCCATATCCCAGTATCCAAGATTCCGATAATCAACTCGCTCTCCAACCTCGTTCTTGAAGCTCCTTCGAACAAACCCATGAAATCCCATGATCTTGTCGTTTGTAAATGTTTCTTCTCACTCACAAACACAGATACAACTCTATCCATTTCTAAAAATTCAAAGCTCCATAAGACTATTTAGTACTGAATTACAGTTTACCATATATATATAGGAGAACCCACCGGCAAGTTTCCGAGCCTCCTCGTGGTTGAGCGTCGCTGCAAAGCCGCTGAAGCTCCGGTGGTAGCTATAAATTAGAGACTTGGATGCATCACTGAGATGAAAGTTGATAATCAAATTCATGTGTTATTTTTTTTAATGTTGATAGATAAACATATTGATTGATGAATTGGCGTGGTAACCTGATGGTAAGAACTTGTTGAAGCATATTGATATGTTGGTTAGACGTTGTTGAATAATCTGGTTCAAATGATGTACCCATGTACACAACATACACCTGCAAATTCTAAACAAAATGATTAAACACAGACAAAATCAAGAACAAGATTGAATATATGGAACTTGAAAATTTGAAAATAACATGCCTTTCTATCATTATCATCAGCTGCTTGGGAGGTGAAAAGCAAGGTGCAGGCAAAAGCCATTAGCAAAAGGCTGCAATTGAAAGAGAATCGTCCATGCCAATATTCCATTGTTTCTAGGTTTATTTAGAACCCTAATTTGATAATATTACATGTTCATGCATTTGCTTTTAAATATACCAAACAAAAACCGAAACTTTGACACTTACTTTTTGTGGGTTTCTCAAACTTAACCCATCCAATTCATTTTAGCTCGCAAAATAACTATGTTCTTAATTTGTTCGAGTTGTTTCATGGTTGGATCCTATGCTTGATGATTCGGTTGTACTGGTTTAATGTATGATTCAATTAGACCTCAAACCAGTTGGTGATCATGCCACTTTTTCTTGTCCATGTTCGATTTTCAAGATAACATATCTCGATTTTCCTTATTTAAAACTAGATTATCATGGATTTACGTTTTAATTAAGGAGAACAATGTTGTTGGACGATAAATATTGTTCTTATCTTTAAACTTGTTAGACTCGTATGCATGTGATTAATTTATGAAACTCTATATCGATTATGTATCACTTGTTCATATAATTTACATGAACTGATTAACATATTATAAATGATTTTATGGTATCACGTGCACCCTGATTGAATAATTAGCCATTAGGGTTACTAGAAAGGTGATCCAAGGTCGGAAAGGGAATTAGAGCTTTGATTTTGGGCATATCGTGATGGTTCATGGTTTTTAGGAACCGACTCCAAGCATGCGAAATGAATGGTTAACGTCTTTACATGATAGTTAGGGTTGAACTAAAAGATCATAATTTAAGGCCATTTATGAGTAATTGTCCCATTTTTAAAAGAAAAATCGTCATTATTATGTGTGGATGCATATCCATTAAAGACAATTTTCAAAATGTTTTGCAATGACACGATGCACGAGTGACTAGAAAAATTGAAAATTGGGTCGTAAAAAATTTGACATGTACAACTAATTTAAAAGAAGAAAAATGGAGGGAAACAATTTATATTTTCATATTACCAATAATTATTGTAATAAACCTAGGAAAACAGAAAAACAACGTTAAATTTTGCATGGTAAACGAAATTACCGGTTTATTCTCCAACATGTAAAGAGTGTCTCATTAGCTTCAACTTTAAATAAAAACACAAACCAAATTAAGCTTTGTTGACAATATATATTGTAATAGGACTTCTCACGTTGTGAGAGCCATCGCTCCACACCACAGAAGCAGACACTATGGATTGGATGATGGTTCCATCAATGGTTAACGTGAATGATTTCTTGTCTCCAATGCCATTGAATGACAGAGCCGGCGGGTCCACTGTGATTGTGAGCCCTTCTGGGGCGCCAAGGATCTTAGATGTATATGTGGAGGCTTCCGTGTCCACGTTTGTGAGTGTTCTTGTGAAGAATTGGTTGATGGATTCTGAAGGAGTGGTGGACAGTGCAAAGGAGGGATAGTTTAGATCCCAAACTCTGCCGGAGTTGGCGGCGGTACAAACACTGCCGTCGCCGGTCAGACGCCGTACCATGGCGGTGGAGTAGCCCTGGCCACACAAGAAGTTCACGTAGTCGGTCTCATTGGCATCGTAGACCAACCCTGGATTTGTTGCCTTTAGTGGGTCGATGTGGCCAGCACCATATGCGAACTCTGCTTGTGGATTGAGTTCCACGTTCAAGGGCATAGCTGTAAAAGTGAATTGACATAATTTAGTTTGGTTTATTTTTCGCGAAATCAAATGGTTATCAAATGAAACATTACCGGTTGTCATAAGAGCTGACTTAATGGCAGCGGGAGACCAGGTGGGATGGAATGTTTTTACGTACACTGCAGCTGCGGTGGCATGTGGGCAAGACATCGACGTCCCCGAGATTATATTATAGAGCGTCGACCTCGAATCTCTGATTCCGCTGGAGACCGGTGCATCGGGAGGCCATGCAGCGAGAATTTCAACTCCAGGAGCAGTCAAATCAGGCTGCATGCATGCAAGTTCATGAAGACAAATGAGTTACAGAATTGAACAAACCAATTGAAAACAAGCAGAGGAATGTAACCTTGAGAATGTCCAAGGTTTCAGGATTGGGTCCTCTTGAGGAGAAGGAAACGACTATAGGAGCAGATGTATCGTTCACTGCATTGCTCTTGAAAATCGTTGCAGTCGGAAAGCTATCGATTCAGAAATCAAGCCGAGTCAATATCCGAACATATAGCGCTAGTAAAACTATTTAATATGGATGTTGAATCGTACTTGTTTGATCCCATGTAGGTTTTGATGTTGTTACCGGCCACTGTGCCCAAGTAGGAAGAAGGCAAGGGATAGGATCTCACATTATCTTTCACGCCAGCATCATTCATAACAACACCAACTGCGCTACTGAAGGATGCAAATGTTGAAGGAGATACTATGGAATCGCAAACAAGGATTTTTCCTTTCACCAAGTTGCGATCGACTGAGTTCCTCGAACAAAATCTGTTTTAAATCATGTGTAAAATATTGGTAAAAGAAACCCTACAACTGTTGAGGATCATTAAGAGGAATAGTCTTACCTTAGCTAATTAAGAGGAAAATCACGGATTTATAATTAAGAACAGTTTCTCCATTGGCACAAGGCTTTTTGGGGAAATCAAAAGAAAAGCCACTAGAGTTTATACTCAAAGTAGACAATATCATACTATTGTAGAGAGTTGTGGTTCCTAATATGGTATAAGAGTCATGCTCTAAACTTAGTCAAGTAATAGAATCCTCAAATGTGTAACAAAGAAGTTGAAACCCTCGAAAGTGTAGTCAAAAGTGACTCAAGTGTCGAACAAATAGTGTACTTTATTCGAAGGCTCAAGATAAGAAGTGGGCTCCATAGGCCTCAGGGAAGAATCTATGGTGTACTTTGTTCAATGAGAGAATTGTTGATGATTATTAAGCGGAGTAGTCCACATTGGCTAATGAAGAGGAACATCACAAGTTTATAAACAAGGAACATTACTCAGCGTGAACAATATCATACCATTGTGGAGGGTCATGATTCATAACAAGAACTTAATTACCTGGAGGTAGCACCAGTGAAGCCTCCCGAGATATTGGGTGCATTCCCGGCATAAATTAGGGGAAATTGTTTTTGTTGAAGATCAAACGTGTTAATCGTAAATCCCTGCACCCAAATTTTTTTTTTTTTGTTAATTATCCTTAAACCAAAGGGAGATAGGAACATAAGATAAAAAGTATGACCTGAAAGATATTATTGTTGCCAAGCTGCACTTTTGATACCAACTTTCTGTCGATGGAGCTTGCAGCCACAGAAAGAGACCATGGAGAGAAATTTCTGATGGTGAGGAAGTCAGGGCCATCATTCCCAGCGGAGTTGGAGGTCAATATTCCATTCTTCATGGAATGGAAAGCTCCAATGGCAATTGAATCGTTGAAGTAAAACTTGGGTTCGTTCCCCCCAACTGAAAGAGATATGATATCGACACCATCGGCAATTGCGTCGTCGAATGCAGCAAGAATATCGGCATCGTAGCACCCATCAGACCAACATATCTTGTACACAGCAATGCGCGCGGAAGGAACCCCTCCTCTAGCTGTGCCAAGCGCAAGACCGAATAAACTTGCCTGGCTCACGAGACCACCGGCCACAGTCGATGCCGTGTGTGTCCCGTGGCCTCCTGAATCTCTTGGACTTTTGAAGTCTTCGGGAGGAAAATTGTTGTCACTACGGTATGCTCGAGCTCCGATGATTTTTCTGACAATTAGTTCGAACCATTTTTAACGGTGAATTACTAAATCTATATATTTAGCGACAAAGTTTTATTAGTGTTTACTTGTTGCAACGGAAGTTGGTAGAGGCTTGGCAAGCGCCCTTCCATTTAGCCGGTGGAGGGCCATAGCCTACGTCACTAAAGCTCGGAGACTCCGGCCAGATTCCTGTGTCCAAAACTCCCACTACGATGTCGCTTTCAACTTGTTTTACACGAGGAACATTTGTAGTAAAACCCATGAAATCCCACGATCTTGTCGTATGAGGATACTTCTTTTCGTTTGGAAACACAGAGACAACACCCTCCTTAGCTGAAATATGTCAAATTATACATTCAGTCCGTGTGAAATCCCACATCTATTGGGAAGGAGAATAAAACATCCTTTACAAGGTTGTGGAAATCTCTCCCTAATAAATGTCTTTTAAAAAACTTCGAGGAAAAGTCCAAAGAGGACAATATCTGTAAGCGGTTGGCTTGAGTTAGACACAAGGTGATATACGAGCGAAGGGGGTGGACACGAGGCAGTGTGTCAGCAAGAACACTAGCCCCAAAGGGGGTGAATTGTGAGATCCCACGTCTATTGGGGAAGAGAACAAAACATTTTTTGTAAGTGTATGGAAATCTCTTCTTAGTAGACACGTTTTAAAAACCAGAAAACACAAGAAAATACAATATCTGTCAGTAGTGAGTTTGAGTTGTTACAGTTTGGAAGGCTAAGAATTTAAAGACGTTGGAATAGTCATAAATACCAGAAATCTTTTGAGCTTCTTCTTCAGTGAGCCTAACCACGAATCCATTGAAACTTCTCTTGTAGCTATGGAGCAAAGCTTCGGGAGCGAACGTGCTAAGAACACGAAAATCGCATAAATTAATGCATGAAACTTTCTTGTTCATAAGAAAAAAAGAAAAAAAAATGAAAGATGATGAACCTTCCAATCGTTTCTTCCAACATTCTCATATGATGTGATGGAGTTGAAGCCGTATCCTCCCGCTTGTTTCCCATGTACACAATATAAACCTGCAAGGTTTTATCCAACAAAATTTTTATACCAAACAAACCAAATATACATTTCAAACTTGAATGTTCTATACCTTTCGGCCATCGTTACCAAAGCTAGAAGCGAGCAGACAACAAACAAGGTTTAGAACGACGAGCTTGAAGATCAAAGAAGAAGACGCATTATTTCCTGCCATGATCATGACTGGAAACATAAATATGATCAGCTTAGGAAGGGCCTTTATATACAAAGCTTGAACAAAGTCATATCTCCAACCACTCAACTTTCTGGGAAGCAGAATGATATAATTCAACATTAAAAAAAGACCAGGTTGTAGCAGCTGACCCTTTCAACCCTATTGCCTTCAAACAATCATATCTCCAAGAACTTCAACTTCTTGAGCATGTTGAAGTAGACAACTTGTTTTAATATGGTTTGATTTGGTCGAAACGGGTGTCAGCTTAACCATTTGGCATGCCGATGTCTCCTTCTTAGCTCGGTCGTCCCGTTGATACCTTCATCATAAGATTTCAGTATTCTCGTACGATTTAGCTACAACACTATACTGTATCTCAAATTAGTTGTAAGAGTGACCAAAACACAATGTTTTACCTTCCATCATAAATTTTATGAAAGAATATGACCAAAACCCGACCAAAACATATATGATCGCATATAAAAACTCAACCAACTCCTAAAAAACTAATTCTTTCAATGTATGTCGTATAATAATAATAATTTAAATGGTATGTCCATTTAATAATATTAAGAGACGCCTAATAAAATAAAATAAAAATGTGTATATTATACTAAAATTTAATGTCAAATAAGATAGCGTGTTTTTCTTAATAACTTAATTTTAAATATTATTTAGTAGAATTAGGAAAATTTAAGAAACTAAATATTATTTCCCAGAGTTGACCTTATAATATTATAATTTTGGTCTTTATAGTAATCGTCGATAAAAGAAATTTAGTAAATTAATTTTATAAAAAGTCATTTAATTCTGTTACAGAAAAGTTATGACTAAATAATCCAATCAACAAACTTAAAGTGACATGTATATATAAAACTATATTTTATATTACTAATTATATTAAAAAATATAATAGTTATAGTCAATATTATTTAATATGAATATTTTATTTGAATGCGTATGACATTATATTTGTATAAATTTAATGGATTATCGTTCGAGTTTGGTTTACTTTTAGCTCCTAGTTTTTAAATTTATTTTGATTTTGTCGTCATTACCATTTCAAAATTTATAATAGTATCTTCATGTTCGTTTTGACGCTATAATTTTCGAAGTTAACGATTGATTTTTGGTCAAACTATAATTAAATTTAATTCTTATAATTTCCAAGTTTGTTAAATTTAAAAATTAATAATTTTTTTTAATAAAATATAGTAAATTCTTAAATTAATTTTTAAATATTAAATTTTGTAAACTTATTTGATACCAATTTGATATTAAAAAATTATGTTCTATTCGACACAAAATGTGTAATAAAATTTAAAGTTATAAAACATGTTAAATAGTTTTTAGAGTTTATTAATACAATCCAGTGCAACAATAGTATTTTAAGCACATTACAACTCAATGACACAATAAAATGCCGGTATAGTATTAAGATTAAGACTCATAAGATTGGTGATAAAATAATGATATTCTAGAATTTGTTTTTATTGGAGAGGTACACGAGGCAGAATAGGGACAAGAAAGCTTTATTCGTCCTTATTCCCACTACCTATTTCATTCTTCATCCCGTGAAATTCTCTATTTATTTAGTCCGATTATTTACAAATAATTATTCTTTATCTATTTTTTAAAAAATATAATTATTTTAAAGTTTTTATTTTCTTCGGCATAATCTTTATTAAAACAATTTTAAAAAATCATATTAAATCAAAATATTACCCAAACTAATATATACAAGGTTATTCCAACGTAATTTTTAAAAATTCAAAATTTAAAAGTACAGGGTTAAATAATAATAATAAAAAAAAACAACCCATAATCTTTAATTTAAATATTATAAAAATTAATTATATATATATATATATATATATATATATATATTTTTTTTTTTAAATATAGGTTAAAAATATATTTATATTAAATATAATCTCTGTCTCCACTTATATTCTTATTCCCGGAAAGGGAGAGCCCCGTTTGGGCGGGTCACGTCCTCGCAGTTGGCATCTCTAGTTTTGACGCTAACGGACAACGTATGGAGCGTTTCTGTCTTCCCGGGGCTTTCAATTTAACGCAGGGTTTTAGCAAAGCAATGAGATTCGAAACCTAGAACAGGACAAATTTCTTGGTTCCAAGTTCTGATCTCTATCGGATTTGAGATTTTTGTTAACGGAGGAGAGGGTTGAAGAGGGATTGGTTCATTTTGCCATGCAAACGGAGGCTAGGGTTGGTGTGATGATGGAAGGAAGGCAGAGAGCTCTCAGTTCTGGTCGTGGTGGAGTGGTTTCTGTCGCTCCGAAAAACCATCATCGCTTCAGCAATCGCAGATTCGGACGGTGTCACAGCTTCAATCTAATGGCGTTGCTGGTGCTTTTAGTAAGACCTGCACGGCGCCACTCGCCCGCCTCACGATTCTCTTTCAGGTTTCGTTATTCGAAATAAAACAAAATAGAGAAAGTGCATTGTAACAAACATGTCCTCAACTGTGCCTGTGTCCTGATTTCTTAAAAACTGGTATATTGGCCTGTCAATTTAGTGTTATGTTCATGTCTCTGTTATCATTTTGGGTTGCTGTCATTCTGTCTAGGCTATAATGAGTTTGTACGGCTTGTGCTTTTTATTCTTCATTGATGGGTGTATAATTGCCTTGTTAATTGTTACCATATCAGGTGCAAGGGATGCACTCTTGGCACGAGGCTTTCACGAATTGCTCTTGAAGAAGGAATAAGAGCTTTCTGTTACAATTGCTCATCGTCTGCCTTATTCTTCAATCAATTTCTATGCATATGAGCACTACAAAAAGGTTGGTGTTATCCATTTTATAAATAAATACCATCATAGAGATTCATATGTAGAGTTATTATCCGTTTGATTTTCTTTTTTGGGCTTAACTAATTGTTTATATGTTATGTAGTTACTACACATGATCCCAGGTTTTGAACGTCATAGGGATCACATGAGTGCAAACCTGTTAGTTCACTTCCTGGGTGGTGGCTTGGCAGGTATAACGGCAGCATCAACTACATATCCACTAGACCTTGTAAGGACTCGCCTTGCTGCTCAGGTGAGATCATATGATTTGCAACTTCTTGTAAACAACTATTTGTTACAATTAATTTTGTATGATGGTTAACCTTGAGCAGTAGTTTTGATTTGTCATTAGACTGATCTTAAATTCCATGAGCTTGGCAGTGTGTGATCTTCCCATTTTCACTTGTTTGCCGCCAGACAGGCTCATTTGCGATGACATCTGTGGTCTTATACATTCATATCTGATTTTGCTTGATTTGTTCATCTTTTATTTAAGACATCTTTTGAATGAATCAGCATAATTTTAGATCATATGTTAGCATTGGCACTTGTGTGCTTTGCAGACGAAAGTGATCTATTGCAAAGGTATTTGGCATACTTTGCGAACAATTTGTAGAGATGAGGGTTTTCTAGGTCTTTACAAGGGACTTGGAGCAACAGTAATGGCATGGGTTTCTGAGTTGTTATATTAGGAATACAAGCACTGTTTTGAAAATATAGCTCAACAAATTCTGTCTTCGATGCAGGGTGTCGGTCCCAACATCGCTATCAGCTTTTCAGTGTATGAAAGCTTGAGGTCCTTCTGGCAGTTCGTAGGTAAGAATGTTCAAATTAATCCATCAATTCCATATTATCACCTTAATTTATTTTTTTTACTTTTTTATGTCAACTTATAGAAATGTTGCATAAAATTGGTTTTAGTAGAAGTCTTCCCGAGCATTGCGGTGGGTTATAGTGGAGTTTGACACTATTAATCATATACATAGACTAGAATATCATTTTCAGGTGTTAGAGGTGCCCCATCTGAGGTATGCTTCTCACTTGGGCTCTCTTTTACTTTTGTTGGATTTGTCAATCCTTGAGGCCTCAGTAGTACATCTTTGTCTCTTTGAGGACTTCGTCATGTCTATTAATATGTGTATTAGAATATACTAGTTCTTGTGGAAACTTAGTGATGATGCAAACGAACTAGCAAGGCATGATTGCATTTTGCTCTTCTAATTTGAAACTGACGTGGTTGATTCTTGTTTAGTGCTCTGTGCATATGTCGGTTTGTTTTTGAAGCATAAGATTTAAAATTAAGCATATCAAAATAGTAAAACGAACAGCTTGGTTTATATATTGTTGCCCCTTTAGTTTGCCGTGACCTTCCCTCTGGACCTAGTGAGTAGGCGGAAGCAGTTGGAAGGAGCCTGTGGCCGAGCACGGGTGTATACAACAGGCCTTATTGGTGTCTTCAGGCACATATTGAGGACAGAAGGCTTCTGTGGTTTCCATCGGGGGGTATTTTGTCCAAGTATTACAAGGTTGTGCCTGGGGTGGGCATTTGCTTCATGACATATGAAACACTTAAGAGCCTTTTAGCAGATACAAATGGCTGAAATGACTTGTGGATAGAAATGGGATTTCGTGGCAAATAACAAAGCGAATTTGTTGGTGGGAATCCTCATAATTCTGTACTTGAGATTGATAGGAACACTAAATTGACCTCTAGACAGTCAAAAGTAATAGCATTATATGAGTTAAAAACCTTTTTAAGAATTAAGATAATATGAGTACAAAAGCATATGATTAGCATATGATTAAAATAAAATTTAAAAACTTTTAGCCAAGAATGGGGTTGAAAAAGAGGTAACAAAAAAGAAAAATAAAAGAATGAAAAAGTAACCAGAAGAAAGCAAAAGAGTGGAAACTTGTAATGCCAAGTTAGAAGAAGAAATACATGTTGCTTTTGAACCAGATCTATCTAAAACTCTCTATATTGAGCTCAATCTGGTAATAGAAATCATGTCTTCCCACATCAAACCATCTAGACAGCGTGTTTTTATTATATAGGGAAACTTCCGGTCATGCGTATATGGTCGAGTGTCCGACGCAACCCATATTTATTCACTGCAACTTAGCAGCTCTGAAACCATCCCCATAAACTTTTGAAGGACTGTTTACTATTTGGTACATGAAAAACTCGCCCAGTTTCTTTTCCGTAAAAGAATTACCACCTTTCTTTGATGATGAAGAGTAGTGAGACGAGGAAGAGGAAGAAGATGAGGACGCAGCTGATGACGAAGGTCTTGATCTAAACCCTGACATTACTTCAGATTGGAGCCACATGTAGGAAAGCACTTGACAGATACCTTCTTCCACCTCTAGGTTAATGTTGCGATATCCTAACATAATTTCCAGTTTTATCAGTATTCAAGGTAAGCAATGGATTAAGATTCATATAAATAGAAAGGGAAGAAGATGGAGCTTCACCCTTTAGCCGTAACCAGCTATGCATCAACTCGTGTGCCAGAATAGATCTTGTTAGTAATCTGTAAAAGCAAGAGCATAAAAATGGTGGATGGCAAAAATAAATGTATGCTCGACTATTGACAAAGTTAATTTTATCTCCCACTTGAGATATAATCATACAAATTTTAAAATCATGGATGAATGTTTCAGAGTACGAAAAATAGAATGGTTACCTTGGGAAACCAAAAAGAACAAGAATGGCTATAACTTCAGAATTACGAATCAGCTTCTGCCGTTGAGTTCTCATTCCTACAAGTCTATGCCCTTCAATTTTTGGCCTCTTGACGATCTGAACATGATTAAGAACAAGTACTCTAAAAATTTGAATAAAAAAATAAGAATATTTTAACTCCACAAAAAACATACACTTGTGATATGTTGTACTTCAGAAAGGCATACACCTCTAGTCTCAGGCATGCGACGGTTGCCCTGTAAAGAATAAGTATTGTTTAGAGGAATTGATTTGTAGTTAAGAGGAATTGGTTTCTAGTTTTTTTTAGGAAGAAGAAAGGGAAAGTTTATTACATGTTTCTCCTCAACAATAGATTCATTTAGAACTTGTCTTCCACCTAGAAACATGGGAATTTGCTGATCTATTCTCATGTTCATTCCCTCGTAATAGTCTCGAATGGAGTAGTAGAGCAGTTGGCAGTCTCCGGTGTCCATGATAGCAGACTCCATACATTCTAGGCACAGGCTCCGCCCGTCACCCAAAGAGATATATCTTGCATTCCAAGACTAAAAATTATATAGAATTGTAGTCAGCACTAGAGGGAGAAACCTCAACCTCGTCCAAACTCGATATGGAGGTAAAAAATTAATGACTTGGGAATTGATCTCAAGTATTTTAATTGATACCTCCAAATGTCTGCAACTACAACAATAGGCTGTCTTGTCAAGTTCATGTGATAGACAATACTTTTTAGACCAAAAGCGACTACATCTGTGTACAGTCAAACTAGCTCGATTTGTAGGGATCTGAAAGTTGAGGACTGAAGAATCAAGACGATCTATTTGATCAAAGATAAATGATGGATCTAAGTTCTTTCAAACTAGCTAATGCAAGATACCAATATTGTTGTTTCTCACAATACCAGTATCATGATACACAAAAAGTAATGAGCCATGAAGACAAATGAAAGTCTTACAAATTGGTGGCAGACTTCACACTTAAGATTGGTCAGCTCTTTGAAACAACGAAACAAGACTGGTGATATGATAATTCCCAGACATTGAAAACTTGAATCAACATAGAAAAAAGGAACTGGTGAGAAACTACATACATATGCTCAACATTGTTCTTAAGCAATAAATTAGTGCTGAATGAGAAGGAAAAAGGAAACTGAATGGGAAGCATAATTAGGATAAGAAAAGCATTGCTAGGATCTTGTGACCAAAGGAAAGATAGAATATTAGAATACCTCGTGCTCGGTAACTGGAAAGCTGCACGAACGACAACAAATGCACCCGGGATGGAAGTAGGTGCCCATGTATCCCAAATAATTTCCATAGTCGATTGCACGATTGCAGCAACGGCAATATTTGAGACATGAAGGCATGATTATGCATATATCAGTTAAACGATTAGGAGACCATTATATGAACTATAATCTTGGATTCCTATGTTTCAAATAGGAACTTTTTGTCTATTTAAGCTAAAGTCATATACAAGTGATTGGATTCAAAAGATAATTGAATAAGATTCGTTTGCTAATATGATACAGTCATATAGATGAATAAGATGACATTATACCTATAGTAACCAGGAAGAAACTGAGGAGGGGCAATATAAGGATAAGGCGATAAATTCATCTTGCCCTGCAGTTCGGTAGAAATTGCTTCATCATTTTCTGTATGCCAACAATATCCAGACGAACAAAAAGAAGAATGAATCAGATGATTCTGTTAGAGAGAAGAGTTAAAAGAGCGAAACATTTAAAATCCAAGTTTAGTTAGCAAATCATATGGTTTTGCCTTTTCAAATCTTCAGCTAAGGAGAGTGCAATTGCATGGTCTAGTTCTTCTTTCTCCTTCTGAGCTCTAGAAGGATCGTCCTATTCAAATAACTACTCGATAAAGAACCATTATCATTCAAAGTAAGTTCTTCCCCAACATTATTTAAGTGAAACAGAATTCCTTATTCGTCCTGTTTTACTCTATGGTGGGCTTGCTTAAACATAACCCCTTGCCTACTTACCACACAATCACCCAAGAAATCATGGTTCAAAGCCTGTTTTACTCTATGGTGGGCTTGCTTAAACATAACCCCTTGCCTACTTACCACACAATCACCCAAGAAATCATGGTTCAAAGATTGTTCAAGTACTAAACCCGTTAAAAAAATGAATGAACACACCACTGATTGATTAATAATCAAGTTGGTTTCTGTTCAAGTCGGTAAAGACCAACTAAGCCATTGTTGGACCAATATACTTCTGTGACTATGATCGCCATCAACAACTTTAGTTCGTTCCAAAAGGAAAAAGAAAAAAGGTTTTCAGCTTCCAGTAAGCTATATGGATAAAGAGCAAACAAATTATTATCCAAAAATCCCAAGAAAGTTGAAAACCAACTTGATTAATCTACAATAAGCTACATAATCCCAAAATCTCTCAAAAAGTGAAAAAGTCAACCAACATCAGCCAGTTACATCATATGCTTTGTCCAGTAATATATCAAACCTCGTTACAAAAGTTGAAAATCTCAATGATAGCTAATCAAAGAAGATCAAATTCCATAGAAGGTGGGGGAAGGAAAAACAGAAGTTCACCGTTGATCTCGCCGGAGCTCGCCAGACTATGTTCTCCTGATCACCAAGAAGCTGCTGTGGAAGGCGGCCACCACTGCCACTGCCGCCGCCTCCCCTGTTGGGTCCTGGCCGGAAAATTTTGCTCAACCATTTCATCCACCAGATTTTTTCTCTGCATATGAGGAAGAAAAATCCCCTTCTCGTCAAAAAGAAGAAAAAGAAATCGATGAGGAAAAATCCCAACAGACCCAAAATCCCAAATACTGCAGTTTCTTAAACCCTCAAATCAAAAATCAAAATGAAGGGTCAGGGAGATTACTCCAGTGAGTTCATAAACAAAAACGATGGAAGTGTATAGAAATGAACAATTAGAAATACCGGAAATGCAAGGATGAGATAGATTGTTGACATCAGAAGTAGCCATGGAACCCGATATAGGGTTTTTGATTGTATATCAATTGGCGGAACACGACCCAACAGAAGAGGGGTTGAGAAACCGAAAAGGACCCAGAGAGAGAGAAAGGGAAATTAACGGCTTGGAAGAAAAGGGATTGAAGAACAATGAATTAGGCATCGTTAAAAGCAGCACGGAGAGAGAAGGGGAAGAGGAGAATCTCTAAGAGAGAAAGGAAGTGATGAGAAATTCTCGGCCTGGGAAAGCAATGAAGAGCAAAAAAAACTGGAGGGGAATCTGCAAAGGCGAAGATCGATAAAGCAACGGTGGAAGAAGAAGGGCTCATCAAATGGGCATAGAAGAAGGCATCTTTTAGAAAGTGTGAGCGCCCAAGTTTTTTTTTACAGAGAGAGAGAGATTGAGATTGAAAACGGGATTGAACACGCTTTGGATTGGAACTCGAAGGAGTTTTTCCCCTTCCCTCTAACAGCTTAAATCGATTTTGCTTTGCGTTTTATACAGCGCGCGAAAAAGGAAAATCTTTGCGCCGTGAGAACAGAGAAGTGGTTGATATACTCTGAGGATATTCTTCCAATTTCTTCTTCTGCATTGCCCGTCTTTCTTCTTCTTCATGTTCCCTTCCTTCTTCAACAAACAGAGATTTATTCTTTCATGAGACTTATAATCCGAGCAAGGGCAAAGAAAGACGTTGCCATCAATGGCTAATTCTATCCCTTTGAAAGTTTTCCCTCCAATATGCGGCTCCACCTCGACTGTGGTGCTTTTTACGGCTCCACCCTGGCTTCCTTTGCTTATTATCTTACACCGTCCCAAAGCTGTTTTTGCGTTACTGAAAGTATTTGAGGTCAATACTTTAATTAAAGTAGATGACTAATTGATGTAATTAGGCTAATTAAACCCTTTAACATGTTCTAACCTTATATTGTGACCCATGTATAATTATTAACATCATCTCAAGTCAATTAAGTAAACGGTTCTACTGTTGGACACGAATTTGGTTGAATGACTTGTATGCTGTATGAATGACACATATCTTGTGGCCCCCATTTACGTGTCATATTTTAGGATGTTATGATGTTTGATATGTGATATGACGATTTATGCTAGGATATGAATTATACTATGATATGATTATGTTATATTATGAAACTACTTTGTGATATCAATTTTATATGAGGCATAAAGCCTCCACATGTCCATACCACATATATTATGTTAGTATGTTTACTCTATGTTTATAAGACATTGATAAGACAGGTTAACTATGAAAGACAAGTTTAGTATATGCATACATGTCTTGTAAGATCTTGGCCTAGAATAGAGGCAAGGTCAAGCAAATTGACTTGGCTTAGAGTAGAAGCGAGTTAGATAGAGTCGCAGATGATTAAACATGCATACACAAGTAATGTGTGTGGCCGAACAAACTTAGATTCCACATTAGTTATGTTTGGTTGACGATAGGGAACCTTGCCTAAGGTCACATGAAGCTACAAAGTCGGGCACAAAAAAGAAAAAAAGAAAAAAAAAACATGCACACGCTTTTGTGGACTTCACCACATGCTTCTATTATTCACCACATATCGTAGCTACTTTGTTTTGTTTTGGTAATAAAATTAGGGTAACTGGACCTATATACTTCACCACATGCTTCTATTATTCAAATATCTTCACTTTGAAGTTGGGTTTCAATTGTAAAAAGTTTTAAAGTTTTATTTCTAGTTTGGCCTTTTAAAATTGATTCGTATGCTTGGGAGTTGGATGATTTAACCTTTTCTTCCACAATCGCAAAACCACACTTTTTAGGTTGTACAGAATATATACATAGAACAAAGCAAAAGCCATATCTATGAAATTTGATTCTTTGCTTTTGGATTTGATTTGATTTGTATAGGATTTAATCATGGTGGTGAAAAGATCATCTCGGCTTTATTGAGAGGTTCCTCTCTGTTCATTACTTTCTTCTGCAAATTGCAAACTGCAGACACACGTCTTCCTTTTTCTTTTTCTTCTTCTTCTTCTTCTTCTACTATAGACAATCTTTTTTGTTGACTTCAAATCTGCCTTTGAAGATTTCTAGGCTCATCTAACAGATATATTCAACCAAACATTTTTGTTGGTCTTTTTACTTTTTCCCACGTCCATGAGTGAAGTAAAACTAGTTGATCATTTTGTTTTTGTAGTTTGCAACCCTTTTGCTTATTTCTTTTCTTTTCCCAAAGATCTGAAACCATGGAAAAGTGACTGCTTTTGAACCAGATCCTGTCTAAAACTCTCTATATTGAGCTCAATCTGGTAACATAAACAATGTCTCCCAACATCAAACTATCCAAAAGACATGTTTTCATTACACAGGAAAACTTCCAGTCATGTGAATATGGTCGAGCGTTCGACGTAACCCATATTTATTCACTGCAGCATTAGCAGTTCTGAAACCATCCCCATAAGATGTTGAGGCATCATTGGCTATTTGGTGCATGAAAAACTCACCCAGTTTCTTTTCAGCAAAAGATCTACCACCTTTCTTTGATGATGAAGAGGAAGAAGATGAGGACGCAGCTGATGTTGAAGGTCCTGATCTAAACCCTGGCATTACTTCAGATTCGAGCCACATGTATGAAAGCACTTGACAGATACCTTCTTCTACCTCCGGGTTAAGGTTGCGATATCCTAACATAGTTCCAGTTTTATCAGCACTCAAGGTAAGCAATGGATTAAGATTCATTTAAAGAGAAAGGGGAAAAAAATTGAGCTTCACCCTTTAGCCGTAACCAGCCATGCATTAGCTCGTGTGCTAGAATAGATCCTGTTAGTAATCTGTAAAAGCTAAGAGCATAAAAATGGTGGACACCAAAAATAAAAGTATGCTCTACTATTGTCAATGTTCCACTCTGCCTATAAATCTTAGAAAGCTCAAAGATCTTGACCTTTAAAACCAATTCTAAGTACTCCCAATATAAGTTCATCTTATCTCCCATTTGAAATATAATCATACAAACTTCAAAATCATCGATGGGTGTTTCAGAGTATGAATATTAGAATGGTTACCTTGGGAGACCATAAAGAACAAGAATGGCAGTAACATCGCATCTACGGATCAACTTCTGTGGTTGAGTTCTCATTCCTACGAGTCGATGCCCTCCAATTTTTGGCCTCTTGAGGATCTGCACATGATTAACAAGAACAAGTTGAATACCCATAGAATCCCCAATCACTAGTATTAATAAAAAAATAGAAAGAGTATTTCAACTCTACGAAAGCATACACTGGTGACAGTCTGCTCTTCAGAAAGGCATAAACCTCTGGTCTCGGGCATGTGATGAAAGCCCTGTAAAGAATAAGTACTGATTAGAGGAAATGCTTGATAGTAAAATAAAGAATGAAAAAGAAGAGGAGGAAAAGGAAAGGTAGTTTATTACATGTTTCTCCCCAACGATAGCTTCATTTAGAGCTTGTCTTTCAACTAGAAGCATGGGAATTTGCTGATCTATTCTCATGTTCATTCCCTCATAATAGTCTCGGATCGAGTGGTAGAGCGGTTGGCAGTCTCCGGTGTCCATGATAGCAGACTCCATGCATTCTAGGCATAGGCTCCGTCCGTCTCCCAAAGAGATATATCTTGCATTCCAAGACTAAAAATTATATGGAAGTGTAGTCAGCACTAGAGGGAGAAACCTCATCCTCATCCTCATCCAAGCTCTGTATGGAGGTAAAAAATTAATGATTTGGGAATTTATCTCAATTATTTTAATTCATACCTCCAAACGTTCGCAACTACAACAACGAGCTGTGTTGTCATGTTCATGTGATGGACAATACTTTTGAGACCAAAAGGGATGACATCTGTACTCGATCAAACCAACTCGATTTGTAGGGATCTGAAAGTTGAGAACGGAAGAATCAAGAAGATCTATTTGATCAAAGAATAAATGTTGGATCCAAGTTCTTTCAAACTAGTTAATGCAAGATACCAATGTTGTTGTTTCTCACAATCTACCAGTAGTAATGAAATTCTTACAAATTGGTGGCAGACTTCACACCTAGGATGAGTCGGCTCTTTGAAACAAGACTTGTGATATGGATGTTTCCCAGACAATGAAAACTTGAATCAACAGAGAAAAAGGGAACTAGTGAGAAACTATATAATACAAATGTTCGACATAGTTATTAAGCGGTAAATTTGTGCATGTTAGGAGAAGGAAATCACAGGTAGGATCTTGTGGCCAAGGGAAAGATAGAATGTTAGAATACCTCGTGCTCGGTAATAGGACAACCGCAAGAACGACAACAAAAACACCCAGGATGGAAGTAGGTACCCATGCATCCCAAATAATTTCCATAGCCGATGGCACGATTGCAGCCACTGCAATATCTGCGACATTAAGACATGATTATGTATATATCAGTTAAACGATTAGGAGGAGACCATTATATGAACTAATCCCGAAATCCTATGTTTCAAATAGGAATTGGTTGTGTAGTTAAGCTGGAGTCATATACAAGTGAGTGGATTGAATAAGATAACGTTATACCTATAGTTGCCAGGATGGAACTGAGGAGGGGCAACGGAAGGATAAGGAGATAAATTCATCTTGTCCTGCAGTTCTCTAGAAATGGCTTCATCATTTTCGGTACGTCGACGATACCCTGACGAACAAAAGGAAGAATGAATCAATCTTAATGATTTTGTTCAGTAAAAGAGAAAAATGTTTCAAGTCCGATTTCAGTTAACGAATCATACGGTTTCGCTTTTTCAAATCTTCAGCTAAGGAGAGTGCAATTGTGTGGTCTAGTTCTTCTTTCTCCTTATGAGCTCTAGAAGGATCGTCCTGTTCAATAACAACTCAATAAAGAATCGTCATTCAACCGAGCAAGTAAATCCTTCCCCAACATGAAACATGAAACAGAATTCCTTATTCGTCCTGTTTTACACTATGATGGGCTTGCTTAAACACAACACAAGCACACCAGGAAAACATGGTTCAAAGATTGTTCCAAGTACTAAACCTGAATGAATATGCAACTGATTGATTAATAATCAAGTTGGTCTCTGTTCAAAGACAACTTTAGTTCTTTCCAAAAGAAAAAAGACAAAAGGTTTTGAAGTACTTCCAATAAGCTACATAATCCGAAAATCACTCAAAAAGTGAAAAAGTCAACCAACATCAGCCAGTTACATCATATGCTTTGTCCAGTAATGTATCAAACCTCATTCCAAAAGTTGAATATTATCTCAATGGTAAGCCAATCAAGGAAGATCAAATTCAAGAGAGGGTGGGGGGAAGGAAAAACAGAGGTTCACCGTTGATCTCGCCGGAGCTCGCCAGAATATGTTTTCCTGATCACCAATAAGCTGCTGTGGAAGGCGGCCGCCACTGCTACTGCCACTGTCACTGCCACTGCCGCCGCCTCCCCTGTTGGGTCCTGACCGGAAAATTCTGCTCAACCATTTCATCCACCCAGATTTTTTCTCTGCATATGAGGAAGAAGACGAAAAAGAAATCGATGAGGAAAAATCCCAATAGACCCAAAACCCCAAATACTGCTGTTCCTTAAACCCTCAAATCAAAAATCAAAATGAAGGGTCAGGGAGATTACTCCAGTGAGTTGAAAACAAAAACGATGAAAGTGTCTAGAAATGAAGCATTGGAAATACCGGAAATGCAAGGGTGAGATAGATTGTTGACAGCAGAAGGAGCCATGGAACCCGATAAAGGGTCTTTGATTGTGTATGAATCGGCGGAATAGGATCCGAGCGAAAAGGGGTTGAGAAACCGAAAAGGACACGGAGAGAGAGAAAGGGAAATAAGGGGTTGGAAGAAAAGGGATTGAAGAACGAGGAATTAGGCATGGTTTAAAGCAGCAGCGCGAAGAGAGAAGGGGAAAGAGGAGAATCTGTAGAGGAGAGAAAGGAAGTGATGAGAGATTCTTGGCTTGGGAAAGCAATGAAGAGGGTAAGATAAAATAAAGCAACGGTGGAAGAAGGGCTGAGAATCATGAAATGGGCATAAAGGAAAAGCCATCTTTTAGAGAGAGTGAGCGCCCAGGTTTTGTACAGAGAGATGGAGATTGAAATTGAAGATGGGTTTGAACACGCTTTTGCTTTGCTTTTTCTACAGCGCACAAAACAGGAAAATCTTTGCGCCATGGTTGACATACTCTCAGAGCATATTCTTCCATTTTCTTCTTCTTCTTCTTCTTCTTCTTCTTCTTCATGGTTCCCTTTTTTCATCAGACTTGTAATCCAAGCCAGGACAAAGAAAGACGTCGCCATCAATGCCTAAACCTATTCCTTTCAAACTTTTCCCGCTACAATTCTTTCATTTTTTACCCATATTATCAATTGATTTATGTTCTTACTCATTCTTAATATCTTATTGAATTTGTGACACCTTTTATGTTTACACGAAAATGAGTTGGTTGTATTAGTTGACTATAGTAATTAGAGATATCCAATTGGAACATGAAATCTCTATTCAAACACGACTCAAGATAGGGGATTGGATACACGGATTACATTACTTTGTCCCAACCCCAACCCCAACCAATCCTCAGGCTGAGGATTGTTGACAAGAGTTCCATTAAAAGAAAGAAAGATCGTAGGTTTATAACTGGCATGAAGCATGTTGAGATAAATATGATTGTAGATATCCGTGATTAATGAAACATGGATATCCGTGATTAATAAATATAAGGAGAGATTACATCTCTACTCCCATAAGACCACTTTCAGTACAATATCCAAAAAAAAATATATATATATATATATACCACAGATTCTAATTTTGCAGAAGGAATCCACTTTAATCTTCAAATTAATTAAACCTATATACTTCTCCACATGCTTCTATTATTCTTTCTACATTCCTACTTCTTTTTTTCAATATAATTTATCATAATATTTATTCACGTATATATTTATAGCGAGAAATGATGTAAATTGATACGAGCGTTGAGTTGTAAATGAACTAACGACAATCGTGATTTTTTTTAATGAACAATAAAAGTGGTGACAAAAACTAATGTTGACTTTTGTCACATATTTGTTGTTATTCACGATTTTCAAAGCTATATATGTTGTCACCAATGTTAAAAGTCAACGACCACGTTAGTTTTTGTCACCCATCTTATCCATAAAATTATTCTTCGACATATTTGAATGAATGGGAAGAACGCTTTTGTTTTTGACAACCTCGAAACCAAGGCTTTAGGTTGTATAGAATATATACATAGAACAACCCAACACATCATGTCAAAAACCCTACTTTTAAAGCAATCCAATTAACAAGGTATCTCTCTACGTCTCTTCTCTCAATAAACTAAACCCAACAAAAAGAAGTGAGTCCAATAAATAAATAAATAAACAAAAGTCCCAATTTGATAGGCATTTGTTCTTGGTTGAAGAAAGCAAAGCAAATGCCATATTCATAAAATTTGATTCTTTTGCTTTTGGATTTGATTATATTTGTATGAGGTTTAATAGGACGGTGAGAGACACCATCTAGGCGTTGTTGAGAGGTTCTCCTTGTTGGAAGCCCCACATCGACTAATTTAAGGAATGATCATGGGTTTATAATCAAGAAATATTATCCATTCGCCTTGGTGAGACCCGATGAGATCAGATCCCTCGAACGAAGTTCAGTGATAGGAAGAGAAGACAGCTGGCGGAAGATCTCTATTCATTCATTACCACCCCCTTCTTGTATAGGTTGGGGAAAACATTGGCACGAGGCCTTTTGGGGATGCACAATGAGAGCTTATGCTCAAAGATTCTTCTACGACATCAAACTATGGTACATTTCATCAACACAATGATCTCTTATCAACTAAGCACAAACATTAATAGAAACACCGAAAGCTCGACAATAGTTGTAACACAATTGTCCTATGGACTAGACAAACTTTGTGCCACGCCTATACTCTAAATAGTGTAAAGCATGGATGTGTTTGTGAGGAATAGCAAAGGAAAGAGTGGCTATCAAGGCATGAAATAGGTATTAAGTTCAGTGCATATGAACAAACCCACATGGGTTGTAGGTGGAAAAAAGTAGCGGATTGAAGGAAGCTAGTACAGAATATAGATTCCAAACGAGGGTTCATTATAAACCGAGAAGGTATCGAACTAGCTAGACTTAAAGGGTTCACACAATATTTTAGTATACATCATTTTTTCGTTTGTATCATTCTTTTTATCTTATAATATGTAGGTGAAAGAATCGAATTTCTAATGAATAATATATATTTCTAGAAAAATGGTATTTTGATCTCAAATTAGTCCAAATTCAAAGCTACAATGATGAACTAATGAGCCATTTTTAAAATTTGAATCGTAAGTTGGGTCATTTATAAGAATAAGAAAAGTAAATGAAAGCAAAGAAACGGATAGAAAAGAATTAAAAAGGGAGAGAGAGAGAGAGAGAGATGAGACGAAAATGTTAAGAAAAAACCTTCCTTTCAAATCAATTCAATTCGATTCGATTTCTAGGTTTTCGTTCGAAGCTCTCTGTCTGTTGAACAAAGGGCGGAAAAAGAGAAAAACCCGAGAAACTTCGAATTCGCAGATTGGGTATTGAATGGCCTCGCAAGGGCAGGGAGGAATCGACCCTGCTTTATTGGACGACATTATCAGACGCCTCACCGAAGTCCGGTTAGCGCGACCAGGCAAACAGGTTCAGCTTTCCGAGAACGAAATCAAGCTTCTCTGTGCTTCTTCCAGGGAGGTTTTCGTTCAGCAACCCAATTTGCTCGAGCTCGAAGCACCCATCAAAATCTGCGGTCCGTTTTAATCTGCCCCTTTCGTTTTTTTCTTCTTCTTTCAACACAATGAACTTGATTCTTCGTTCGAAGTCAATCTGTCTCTGACCTAGCTTTGACCCCTCGTGTTTTCTTGGAGGGAGTTGGATTAATATGTTCGATTTAGTTGTTGCTTTGAGAATGATTACATGTTCGTGTGAAGTATGAGATTATGTTTGATGGGTTCCCTTTTTTTCTGTTTCTCGTTTCTTGGTTGTTCTTGATTCTAGTTAACATTGTGCAACTCTCGATTAGCTAGCGTCTTTGATGAACATTGTTGATATGAATCCCCCGAGAATGAACTTTCGATTAGCTAGAGTTCAAGAAGTAGTAGCATGGGGATTCATATCATGAATGAAATCTTTTGTTCTTGTACAAAGAATGGCTTTCATTTTTGTTTTGCACTTGCAGGTGACATTCATGGGCAGTTCTCGGATTTGTTGAGGCTTTTTGAGTATGGGGGGTTTCCTCCTAGTGCGAATTATTTGTTTCTTGGCGACTATGTTGATCGTGGCAAGCAGAGTCTAGAAACCATATGTCTTTTGCTTGCTTACAAGATCAAGTATCCTGAAAACTTTTTCCTTCTTAGAGGAAATCACGAATGCGCTTCTATTAATAGGATTTATGGGTTTTATGATGAATGTAAGCGACGTTTTAATGTGAGACTGTGGAAAGCGTTTACCGACTCGTTCAACTGTCTTCCTGTTGCGGCTTTAATTGATGACAAAATATTGTGTATGCACGGTGGTCTCTCCCCTGATCTCACAAACTTGGATCAAATACGAAACCTGTCTCGTCCGACAGTCATTCCCGACACTGGCTTGCTTTGTGATTTGCTCTGGTCGGATCCTTGTAAAGATGTCAAAGGTTGGGGAATGAATGATAGAGGAGTTTCATACACCTTTGGCCCTGATAAAGTGGCAGAGTTCTTAACAACACATGACTTGGATCTTGTCTGTCGTGCGCATCAGGTAGAATCAGCAACACTTTCGACCTCGCTCATTTTTCTCACTGATTTTTCTTCTCCGAGTTCTGAGATAACTATGTTGTTGGCTTAGGTTGTGGAGGATGGATATGAATTCTTTGCCGATAGACGGCTTGTCACGATATTTTCAGCTCCAAACTACTGTGGTGAATTTGACAATGCCGGTGCTCTGATGAGCGTTGACGAAGAATTGATGTGCTCTTTCCAGATTCTTAAGCCAGCTGACAAAAAGGGTAGTAAATTCATGGTGCCAGCAAGAACGTAATGGCAGAATGCATTTTGTCCTGGTCTTAACCAAGGTAAACTCACCATTGTATCTTTTGGTAAATGCTCCTATTTCTATTTGCGTAAACGCGTTTCATCCTTATTATAGGCTTAATTGCATCCCACATCGGTTCGGGAGGTGAACGAAACATTCTTTATAAGGGTGTGGAAATCTCTCCCTAGCATACACGTTGAGGGAAAACCCAAAGAGACCAAGGCCTTATTTTTTTTCTAGATTGGAGGTCTTTCTCGTTTTCAATGTTTAAGCCACTGCGCGAATCTGCATGTATATGAAATATCAAAACCGGTTTAAACGTTAGTACATTGACCATGTCATGCGTGCTCGGTCCAGCTTCTTCCTTGGTACTCAATGTATCGATTTTCAGGTGGTTGAATAATGCTTGAATTTTACAGGCAGGCAGGCGTGTTTAGCTCTTCAGCTGGGGGAAGTGGTGAGGGGTAACAAAGTTGCTGAGCTTCAAAACATTCTGCAACTCAAGAAGAGAGATACATACATGTATGGTGTGAGTGGTGAGGCCAAATGCAATTATGATGAGCTTAGAAATTTTCTTTGGTAGCATGAGTATGAAATTTTCTTTGGTAGCATGAGTATGAAATTTTCTTTGGTAGCATGAGTATGATTGTAGAATATTAGTACTAACTAAGATTGTGTTGTTGTGGCTACATTTCTATCTAATCAACATTACACTTTTCTTGCTTTATTCATCACTCGCACTATATTTCTTTCTATTATTCTTGACTTGGAGAAATTATTTAATGTAGCTTCTGTTTTTTGTGGTTGTCGCTTCCATAACGGTTAGATATATGAGAGAAACGACGACCACATTGTGGTCAACCCTCTCAATAACTTCTCGTACTATGGTTCGGTAAAGTCGCCCTCGTTACCCTTGTTCTGATATTTCTCACTTCTTTCTTTTTTCCTTTTAAAAAGCTCTTTCATTCCATTGTTTGTTGTGAATCTGAATGAATGATGTTGTTGGACATGCTTGGATATTGATAACGTTATGATGTGTAGTTGTTTTACGAGGTTTGTGTTCGAGGACAGTGAAAGTTCAAACAAAGAGCTGTTGGGTTCGAGAATGTATGCTGTTGTGTAGGGTAGAGTTTGATTATAATTTTACGTTCAGTCGAGTTGACCAAATAAAAAAAATGGCAATATGCTTGAGTCTAATTTTTTGTTTTTCAAAAATTTAACTCAAACTAAAAAAAATTTAACCCGACTATGGTTTATGCGGAGTAATACTTAGTTAAAAAGGGGTTAAATTGACTTATTTAAAACGGCAAGGGTGTGAGGACTCCACAAGTCAAGTCAAGCTATGCCTATTCCGTGCATCTATAGACATTTCTACTCACATCCACTAGGTTTGTAATTACTCTACTTTACTGACACGAGTTTTGTTATCATATCAATGTCCCAACTATGACCTACCTACTCGTGTTCTCATGTTATGTTTTTATTATGTCATCTTGCTTAATTTAAGTGACATGTTGCATCGAATTACCTATCAATTATTTTTTTAGTTCAACTATACGTAGAGATGGAGATTTGAACCTCCAAACTCTTGGTTCATGATATATATATATATATATATATCAAATTTGCGTATGTCAATTTTTTTTTACCCTACCTTCACGTTAAATATATGGCTTATAAAAATAGATATTTTTAATTAAGAAATATAGACAATTAATTCAATTCATGAATTAAAAAAAAATCATTAAAATTTTAATTTATTTAAATCTAGACCAATTCATATAACCCAACTTTATTAATGCAGTACATGTTTATTTTCACATTAAATATTTTTAACAAAAAATTCAACTACTACTATTATTATTATTTTTTTTTTTTTCATATATTCACTAAAAAAATTACAATTAATTAAAAGTCCAAACCCCATGCAAACGTAACTTCCATTTTTCAACTCTGGGCCCACTCTTTTCTCTCGGCGTATCTGATGGTATGCCTTCTCAACCAAAGCTGATACGCCACCGTATTGAAAGCATCCAACGGCTGAGGCGGTGAGTTCCACACAAAATGCTGTGCCGCCGCCGCACCCAGTCTCTTCATTTTTACGAGACTCTCCTCATCCACGCGCCTCAATACTCTCTTCACTCCTTCAATTCCTTTGCCGCCATTGACGAACACCGCCATGTCCTGCCACCGTAACACGTCCATCAACGGCAAGTCCTGAATCGGACGGTCAGAAATAACCACCGGCACACACCCATATCGCAACACCTCCCCAATCCTCAAAACAACACCCCCACCGCCGTATTCAAACAAACAAAAATCACTTTTCCCCAATCTCTCCCCGTAATTCCTCCTCTCCGACGGCGACGACGGCGGCGGCTCAGACTCCATAAAAAACTCAGGATCCTCAATCAACTCCTTCACCAAAACCCGATCTCTCACCCACCCATACCCGACGAAACCCAACACCCTCTCCGTCGCCGGAGCCGGAATCCAAGAAGAAGAAAACTCCGACGAATCGAAAACCGGCGGCAACGTAATGTCCTTATGAGAAATAAAATTCCCAATCGGCACGGGCCCACCAGAGACCTGAATAGCATTCTTCTTCAATTCGACAATGTTCCGATCAGAGACATAGCGAACGCCAGACGACGAGAGAAAGAAGTGATCAGCGCCAAGAGTCCGATTCCAATAGGGCAACTCAGAACGGAGCGTGCGAATCAAACGCGCAAGAGAGCGCGTGGAAGTATCGGGAGAAAAAGGAATAAAAAAGAAGTGCGCGTGGTCAGGATCGTGAGTAGAGTAGGGGCTGTCGAGAAGCGATTTGTAGAAAAGCGATTCGGCAGGGGAAGGAAAGGAGACAGGTTTGAATGGGATGTAGGTGAAGATCTTTAACGTTGTGGACATGGCGTTATAGTTTCTGGAGAAAATGGGGGAGAGATAGGGGGAAGGGGAGGCGGCGGAGAGAAGAGAGAGAGAGAGGAGGAGAGAGAAAGTGATGAAGGAAGCCATTGTTGAAGGATGAGAGAGGGAGGAAGTTGCAGAGGGGAGTTGAGGTTGAAGAAGATGGGATTTGATTAATTGGTATTGGAAAAGTAAGTGAAGAAATTGAATTTTGAATTGGAAATTGGAATTGTCAAATGCGGGCAACGCCACTCTGCCCGCCGCCGCCTCCTCCTCACTGCCTCTTTCCTTACGCCTTTCATCGTAATATTTGGGGTATTTTTCTTCAATTTATTCATTATATATTTTTTTTAAATACATACAATTTTAAAACAAAATGGATTAAGCTAAGCACATGTGATCCGATTCACTAATTAATTTTATTTCATCTTTTTTTAATATTTAGTCAACTTTCGTGTTTATCTATATATATATTTATTTATTTATTTATTTATTTATTTTAAATATATGTTTGTCTTTGTAGTTAATTGTTTTTGACAAAACTTCAAATCAACCTTGAAATAAAATATTCATATATTAAAAGAAGTTTAGAAAATTTAAAATCCATAGCCATGACCCACGTTTTTTTTTTTTTTTTGACATAGTAAAACGTTGAAATAGCCAATGGATGCATCAGGTTGAGTTACGTAAAAAGACTGTAATATTTGACCAAATAGAGAAACCCAAATTACAATAAAAATCATACGTGAAATTCATAAGAAAATTTTTAACATAAGATAAATTTAAGACAACACAAAAAAATTGAGTCACGATATAGAGGAGAGTAGAAGAAGAAAGCCCAAATGGAACTCACCAATCTTGCCCTGTAAAGTTTAGGTCGATCCTATAGTTGGTTTCATTGTGACGTTGGAGTCGACCTTGTTATAGGTCTTTTAAAGAGGCAAGAATTAAACGTGTTCCATTTCAAGACATTCTAATTTAATCTCGTCTAGCTCGTCTTAACCTTATTTAAAGATAAAAAGGTAAGAAATGGAAAGACTATTCTTCTTCCTCATCATTAACCTAGAAGGTTAATTTTCTTACCTAAAGAAGAAAAATGGTCGGAGAAAATTTTATTTTCAACCTTTCTTAATCAAACACAACTTGACAGTTTCCTTTAAAATTATTAATTATTAATTGTTGTCCATTTTTAATATATCGGAAGAAATACGATTCTTATAAAAATAGTATATATTATTTTAGATGTTAATCCTAAACAATAGGGTCTGGGTGGTGTAGTTGGTTATCACGCTAGTCTCACACACTAGAGGTCCCCGGTTCGAACCCGGGCTCAGACATACGTATTTTTCATCTTTTACTTTTTCGAACTGATGGGCATTTATGACTTTTCGTAACCCCTCTTCCATTTGGTTAAATTTTAAGATTTTAATTTTAAAATATATATTCTCTCATAATTTTGAACGTCAATGAACCTAAAAATATTTAATTACCAACAACATGGTGATTAATGATGATCTATTATAATAATAGGTGGCATTAAACATGGTTTAATATTTGATAAATAAATGCATAAAAATAATATTTGTTAAATAATAAAAAAAAAAAACTGTGTACCCTAATCTCAATAATTGAGCTTCTTTTTATTTTAGATTATCTACTAACTAAAATTATTCAAACTGTATTATAAAAATGAATTAAAAAATAATAATGATCCTTTGAATTTTTTTAACTAAAATTAAATACATCTAAAAAAATCTTAAAAACTGATGGATGGTGTACTTCTCCATAATTAAAATGATCTTCGATAATAATAATAATTAATCATAATGCAATCGAATTGAAAATATAGAATTATTTCAATTCAAATATTGATATAATAATATAGTTTAATAAATCTTAGACATCTTGTGATGGTATCCATTGGCGTGTAGACATAGTTAACTAAATTTTAATAATAAAAATTGAAAATATTAGTCTGGGTGGTGTAGTTGGTTATCACGCTAGTCTCACACACTAGAGGTCCCCGTTTCGAACCCGGGCTCAGACACCATTTTCTCCATTTATTCCATTTTCTACTTCGCCCACCATTTTCTCTATTTATTCCATTTTCTATTTCGCCCTTTAACAAATGTCCCTACTTGGGTTCCTTAAAGATCACTTAATATTTTTATTTAAGTTTGGAACTTTTTAATTTATCTTCGAAATTTCAAAACTTTGAATGAGACATCATTAACATATTATGTAAAACTTCTAACCTCTAATTGTTTTTTAACTTCTAATCAATAATTATCATAAATTAATATAATAAAAGTATATATATATATATATAGATATATTGTTGATAATAATTAATTAATAAAAAATTAGCCGACAAATCAATTACGTGACATATTAAATAATCTATATAATAATTCTTATAAAACTTTGATAAATATGTCTTAGAAAACCAAACACATCCACTTATTTGTTGGGATATAATGATATTACAAATATCCTATCCTTTAACTTCAAGAAAAAGTTGTTAAAAAAAATTATTTTAATAAATTGCCGATCTTTGACTTTTTCTTTATTTATTTTATTTCGGTTAAATATAATTTTATCCCTAAAATTATTACGCTAAATTTTTAATTTTATTGAATTATTCGTTAAATTTACATTAAAAGGCATAAATTTTATTTTATGATANTTTTTTTTTTTTTTTTTTTTTTTGGAAAGAATCTAATTATTTTATATTGCAATTAATTCCATGCTTGTCTCGACTTATTTTTAATAAGCTTATAAAATAAAAATGGGATTGTTTAAATAAAATTAAATTCAATAAAAATAATTCTTCAATAATTCAACCCCCAAATGTACGGAATGCACGGGGAGAATTTCTAATGGGCTAGAAGCGGGAGCTTTGCGTTAAGTGATAGTGGTAGGGGCGACATGTCGAAGGGAAAATTTAAGACTATAACCACATGTCGTTCAGCTGACCCATTCAATCATTGAATCTCAACCGCTCAAGAATAATGCATTCGTCGAGGCCCTATGCACCACTTGATTCATGATCGTACAGAAGCCACTGAATGCCTATCGGATCTTCCCGTGGGACCAGCCGCACCTAATCATTTGATCGATGAACAAAACGGTGTCGGAGTTACACGTCATTCAAATATGGGCCCGATAGGATGGAGCGGGCCCATAATTTGAGGCCCAAAATCAAGAAGCGTCAATAGCCCGAATCTCGTGGCTTTGTATAAGCCCTATCCATCAATTCACCACTAACCTTTTATTTATTTTTTATTTTTTAAAAGACAATTTATTTAGTGGTTGAGATTTCATCATGTGTTGTTTCTGTAACGCTTTTCTATTCGATATATTCAAGCTTTTTTAAAATATCATAATTTTAACCACTTTTACCCCTTTTTGGTACTCAATTTTCATTAAAAAAAATAAATATATAAATAAATAAAATAAACGAACTATTGGCAAAATAGACAGGACCCCACACCGATGACGTATATAGGTGCGTTAAAGGGGTCCAGTAGCTGAAACCAAAACGTGGCAATTCATAATGATTAGACTTCGAGCGAATTTCCGACACGTGGAAGGCCAAGAAACTGCCACGACACAGACCAAACATGGCCTGTGAAGGTTTGAGGGGGGAAAAAGGAGCTGACCTTCCAGAAACTTCCCGGTAATTCCTGGCTACAAATCATTGAGGGATCTGATGGCTCAAATCGCGCCATGTGTCAAGAGTACCACATAAGCATCCGACGTGGCACTCTCCATTCCCCTGAAAATGATACGNTATTTTGATTTTAGGTTTTTTAGTTCTTTACTCTTTTCTTTATTTTTTTTTTTTAGTGTGTTGAACTTAGGGCACTTCATTCTTCTTCCATATCACTTCCTCAAGTCCACCAAACTCCAAATTGAAATTGCTCTCTGCTTGCGTGGAAACCGCACCAAAATCCGAGACCTCGAAAGAAACTGGCACCTTTGCTTTGTTGGATCTTTCGTAATTTACTCTTTTTCTTTGGAGTAAATCGATATGATTGGCGAGGGGAACAGAGGAGAAGAAGGGATAGTGAAAATGGAAGAGGATGTTAAAGAGAACAAGATTGTGTTTATGTGGGGGTATCTTCCCGGAGCTTTGCCGCAGAGGACACCGTTGCTGTGTCCGGTGGTGGTTCGACTTCCGGGAAAGGATGACACTGACGGTCAAGTTTGGAGGGATGTCTGTGGTGGCGGTTGTGGGTTCGCCATGGCCATTTCTGGTGATTTTTCTTTGAATCATCTTTTCTTTTCTTTTTTGTTATTATTTTTGGGATTGTGTGTATGTGTGTGTGTGTCTTCTTCTGGTTGGTGTCGGGGTTTTGTGAGTTCTTGCATTGCTGGATTTTGTTGATATGGTGAATGTAAGTCTATTATGTTGTGGGGTGTGCTTTTTGGCGGCTGAAATTTTGTTCAATGTAGCGAGGAAGTGAGTTTTGAGTTCTTGGGGATTTTGGAAATCTGAAAATGCTTGTTCTGAAATGGTTAATACTCAAAACTCATTTTGCTTCAGAGTTTTTGCTTGTTTTCGATGTTTTGTTTTGATTGAACTTATATTTGCATAGAGCGAATAGAGTTCTTTTTTGTTCCCCTGTAATTTCTGAGCGAGGTGCTGATTTTTATTCGTCTTGACTCAATCTGTATTCTTTCCTGTGAGTTTTTTCTTTCCCTTCTCTAGATTGAAGCGGTGTATCTTCTTCTTTTTATTTGACGAGGAATTGTTGTTTCTTATGCATTGTTTTTCTTCTTTAATCCATAACAATTTTACTTCCCAATGTCTTTTCAGTTATTGATCTGTGTAGTTCTATTAATTACATTTTGTTCTCTATCGTGTACTCAACACTTCATTTAACTACCGGTCCTCACGTTTGTTGCCTTCAATGATTGTTTATGACTGCGAATAATGGATTATATAGTTTACATTGTAGTTCTTTCTTTTATTTGATATTTACTCTTATGTTTTTCTCATTTAATCAGCATCTGGAAAACTCATTACATGGGGCTCTACAGATGATCTTGGTCAAAGCTATGTGACATCTGGGAAGCATGGGGTATAAGCCATACACAATGTGCATTGAATTTAAATGTTTTACAGTTAGTTCTTAATGTTCTTACCTGTGAGCATATTTCAATGTTTTTCTCAAGGAAACTCCGGAGCCTTTTCCTCTTCCAACAGAAGTTTCTATAGTAAAAGCAGCAGCTGGTTGGGCCCATTGTGTTGCAATTACAGGTAAACCATTTCTAGTGATTTTAAAGCGCGAGACGCATCATTTTCTTAAGCGCAAAGTCCCCCCCCCCAAATAATGGTAATAATAATAAATGCACACAATAGAAAATGTAAATTAATTTTTATATATGAAGGAATTAGATGGCTTGCCATTTAGAGAAAAGAGGATTTTTATTTCCTATGAGATCTGTGAGATGGTTTGAATGATTATTGTATTGCTAAGTGAACCTGTCTAGTGCATTTTCTACTGTGTATGTACAGATAGAGGAGAGGTCTACACATGGGGATGGAAAGAATGTGTTCCCTCTGGAAAGATCTTGGGTGATCTGTCTGTTGGGGCTGGCTATGAAAAGGATGTATTAGAAAGGCAGTCCTCTTCCGTGATAGATCAAGGTACTGCACGAACTTAGTTATCATAAGGGGATCTTCAAAGTTTTTCTCACTGCCCTTTCATGTTCTTTGTGGCAGCAAGTCCTCGTTTACAAGCTGCACGATCTACTGGTGGTGTTGTTTCCAATATTGAAGCTAGAGGTGGTGGAGCAGAAAGTACAAAGAGGAGACGGGTTTCATCGGCAAAGCTTGCAGCTGAGAGCTCGTCGTCAAGTGATGACACTCTCTCTGCACTTCCCTGTCTTGTCACTCTTAATCCTGGGGTGAGAATAACCTCTGTATCAGCTGGAGGGCGTCATACGCTAGCATTGTCAGGTAAGTCTGGTTTAGTATATATAAATTCTGTCCACTCGTCCCCCTCATGTATTCGAACTCAATTTGGTCCAAACTTTTCCTAGCTGATTCTATTTGATCCACTTAAGTTGTATTTTGGAGTCATAAAAAATTAATTGGTCAAGGAACTTGGAATACTTTATTAGAATAACATGAAATACAAAGCATATAATGCACCCTAATGTCTTCAAAGTTTCAGATATGGGACAGGTCTGGGGTTGGGGCTATGGTGGAGAAGGACAGCTAGGTTTGGGTTCCCGCATACGTATGGTTTCCTCTCCACATCCTATACCTTGCATCGAGTCGCCTTCTTTTGGCAAAGATAGAGCCATGGCTCTTGCTCGAGGAAGTGCAAGTTTAGAGGGTCACGGTAGTAGAATTCCAGGAAGCTATGTGAAGGGAATTGCTTGTGGAGGACGTCATAGTGCAGCAGTTACAGGTTTTGTGATGTTTCTTTTCCTGACATAAAGTAGCTGCATAAACTTTCTGTTGCTTCATCTGTCGCTGTATCCTTACGAAATATGATGCTGGATTAACCTATACATCTATGTTTGTCATATTGTCCACTTTTAAGTGATAAGCTTCATGTATTTGATTTTTTATGCCACAGATGCTGGAGCGCTGCTAACATTCGGTTGGGGACTGTATGGACAGGTGAATTTATCATGTTAATCACGTGCTTCATTTCGTTTTAGTACTTTCCTTCTGCCGTCTTCATTCCATTCCATCACTTTTCATTGTGAGAATTTCCTTTTTGTTACATGATCATGCGTACTTCATTTGCGGTAAGACAATATGTGGGCATCTTTCTTGTGCTGGTTGTTCATGCCTTAGCCTTTTCCACCGTGAAGTACGCTATTACAATTTGGTGTGCTAGACATGTTCTATTCATTAATTTCTTTTTCTGTTCTTTTTCACTTATTACCTAATAGCCATGTCTATTTCATTTGCAAGTTAAATAGTTTGATCCTTTATACGACCCAACATCAGCTGGAGTTTAATATTTTGACAATTGATCAATCTTCAGAATCCATCTGTAGGTAAAGTAGAAAATGGTGGAGAAAAAGATACGTAGATCAAGATCAAGTTCAATTGAAAAGAGATAATTCTTTCTGTTCCTTTTCCTGGACTTTATCTCTACTTCTTGTGCTGCTGCTATATTTTTGGCTTAATTTATGTCTTACAGTGTGGGCAAGGGTGTACAGATGATGAGTTAAGTCCAACATGTGTATCCTCGTTACTCGGTATCCGGATCGAGAGTGTTGCTGCTGGACTGTGGCACACAGTCTGTATATCTGCTGATGGTGATGTATACTCATTTGGAGGAAATCAGTTTGGGCAGTTAGGAACAGGTGCTGATCAAGCTGAGGTATGCTTTACTAACCGCTTCAACTTGTCAGATCATGCCAGCAGGCATCCTCGATCAGATTTCTATGATAGTATGCATTCTAAAGCAGAACAAAGTAATTTATGGCTATGTCTTTTGTTTCCAACCATTCATTCAGACACTTCCAAGACTTCTAGATGCAGCAAGTGTGGAAAATGTAAACGCAAAGGTTGTATCGTGTGGGGCTCGTCATAGTGCTATAGTAACAGGTACTTCATTGTTTACTTGGTACTATTCTATGTGCTTTTTGATTCATAAGACCCAGTCTTTAATTTACTGGGATGAAAAAGTTCAAATTTCTGAACTTTAAATTAGAAGTGAGAAATTATAAGCAATAATGGTACAGAAGTCCAAAGCTTGTTGGTGCTTCCGGTGGGAATTCACAAAACTTTAGGAACAGACTAAAAGCTAGTCATCATCAAATATGAGATCCCACATCGGTTGGTGAGGGGAACAAAGCATTCCTTATAAGGGTGTGGAAATCAATCCATAGCAGTTGCGTTTTAAAACCTTGAGGGGAAGCTCGAAAGGGAAATCCCAAAGAGACAATATGTGCCATCGGTGGGTTTGGGCTGTATCAGATGGTATCATAGCCAGACACTGGGCGGTGTGTCAGCGAGGACGCTAGGCCCTCAAAGGGGGTGGATTGCGAGATCCCACGTCAGTTGGAGAGGGGAATTGGAAACTTCTCCCTTACATACGCATTTTAAAATCTTGAGGGGAAGCCCGAAAGGGAAAGTCCAAAGAGGACAATATCTGCTAATGGTGGGCTTGGGCTTGATGGCATTATTTGTTGGGGAGAGATAGACATTTTATGTTGGAACTTCATAGAAGATCTAGTCGATCTGTGTTTTTTTTCTTCTTTTAAACCTCTAGGTTCTGAAGAAATTGTCTGTTTAGAAGACATCTAGTAGAACGCAAGGAAGAAAGGAGGAAGATATACCTGTTTAAGTCGAAGGGTCACCAAAAACTTCTAAAGAACTATGTTATAACTGGACTTCTCTAAACTTTATGCACTATATTTGAAGAATTTGGATTGTTGGATACTCATTTTTGTGATATTCATTCTAACGTCTTCTTTCTCCAATTTCTAGACAATGGGAAAGTGTTCTGCTGGGGTTGGAACAAGTATGGCCAGGTATGTTGGTTTGATTCCTTGTTTTCTTGTTCCTTAAAAATACTGTCACAAATATTCTGCAGTTTTTCATGTCCTCTTCATAAATGCATGTTTATAAGTTGTTTTCTTAGAAGTTTCCATTTACACACTGCAGCTGGGTTTGGGTGATGTAATTGACCGTAATATCCCTGTTGAAGTCCCGATCGAAAATTGCACTCCTACGAACGTTGCCTGTGGATGGTGGCACACCCTGCTTCTGGCCGAATCACCCACCTGAATTCCGACCCTCTTTCCGACATTGGACAAAGTTTTGTTAGTTAGCTGCCCCTCCTTTCAAAATGTTAGATTCAATTGTAAATGCATAGACAATAGCTTTCATCCATGTGCATGTACATTTATGTATGTACTCATTCTTTAATGGTCAGAGGCTATTAGGAAGAAATCCTATAAAGTAGTAATGGGGACAGTAGATAGCAGTTCCTGATTGAGGTAGATTATATTTATACCACATCTTATAAGTTAGAACACTTTCTCTTATATTCAAGTGTTTTAGGCTTATAAATGGTGATTTGAAGGATCTTGATGTAATATCATAACTATCACTATAAAGTTTTCTTTTGGTGGATAATATGTTAGACGAGTTTGTTGGTTTTGGAGTAAAATATGTTTCGTCCTCAATATGCTGCATTGACCTTTCTTTTTTCTTTCTTTTTTCTGCTTATATTTGGGATGATGGTCTCGATTCATGCATTACCATAGGCGAATAATATGTTTGACATCTTACAGTCAAGAGTTCCATTGCCATATCAAATATATTTAAGATAATGTACTATTTCTAGTTCGGTTAAATAATTTTTCTTTAACTGATTTTTTATTGGTTTGTAGGGCGAATGAATGAATTGCACTAGTTCTATTGGTTGAATTAAAACAAAGTATTATGTAGAACGTGTAAAGTATTATAGAAGTTATTGTAGAGATCCAGCACCTGTTTGAGAGAGATTCGGGATCATGAACGATAACGGAAGGATGGCTGATGAATTTGAGGTGGGGGATTACGAACCTGAGTTTACGGAGAGTTGGGTGAATGAAAGAATTCTTAGATAATGTGGCCCTGTTGGTATCATGGATGAGCTTCAGGCAATCAGAAAGGCGATGGGTTGGCGTGTTACCTCCGAAGGATCCCATGCGAGCTGTAGGATACTGATCGGGGGAAAACGCCTCCTGCGTGCGTGAAGATTTCTGGACATCTTAAGCACAGTTTCTTCAGCTCATTCCTGAAAATGAGAATCAGGTAAACACAGGCTAATGTCCATCTCCAGAGGCCAAGAAAGCATCAAACTAATGCATACTTCGGTATAAAGAGAATGTGACATAGCATCATTGCAGAACTAGAGATTGTGCAACAATTCATCATACTCATCAATTATCATTAACGCATTCAATCACTCTGAAAAGATTTTGCTGTAGTGCCGCCATTGCTGTTTATATGCATTTGTTCTGATATCTACAATAAAATTGTGGGCCAGTTTGCGCTTATGACCTTTTGAAGGTAGATCACTAAAAATGTCCTAAAACTTCAGGTGCAATTGAAGGGCATTACTTGAAATCTATTTTCTATTGACATGTTTCGAGTCGATGATCAACTGAAAGGGTTTAAACCAACAAGATAGGAACAGAAATTAAAGACAAATGAAAACCAGAGGGCCACAATGCTAATGTGAGACAACGAGAAAGTAAATGATGGAATCCACGAATAGGCCATTTGCTGTAATTGTTTAACTCGCAAGTTAAATTAAATGCCAATGCTAGAAATTCTATACCCCATCTAGTCATACTTGGTCTTTAACCTCGATGGAGGAGACAGAATAAAGGTATAGATTAACAGAAAAATGGGGTATCATTACAAGCAATGTCTCTCAACTAAAAATGGGATATTAATGGCTTGAGTGACCTCCCTATCAAACCCCAGCTGTGTAAGCACAAAGAAATGCAACGAAAAGGATAATGTAACAGAGAATGGCCATGTGGGGAGCAATTGAGCTTTCTTAGCCAAGTATGTGTACAAAAGCAAAGGTCAAACAATGTAGTTCACAGTACCTGTCTCTGAAATCTTGGCCTCCACTTTTGCTGGCCTTGACCATTAGAGCTCCTCGAGGGTTTTGAGGGCTCCCCCACTTTCGAACTGTTAGGATTGCTCACACGTACGCCATTCGGGGGTTTGTGTTGAACTGATGGGCGAGACTGTGTGGTTCCAGTATGGGGTACCTGTGCGTTGATTGAGGGGGAGTTTCCCATAGTGAACCTTGGGGCATTGTTTTGGAACTGATGTTGAATATATGGGCGGGAGTGTGTAACTCTGGCTTGGTGAAACTGTGGACGAATTGGGGGGTAATTACCAATATTAAACGCTGGGACACTAGCAGATCCAGATGACTTAATGATCAATTGCGATACATGAGGTCGGGCTAAATCATTTAGGATATAATTTGGATGCAGATGAGCTGAGGTGAGCCTAAAATGGGTGCTCTGAAATGCTTCAGAAATCTTCATCAATTGCCTCGCATTAATACCCCTGGCTGTATTTTCTGGTTGCTCAAATGGATCTTCAATCTGTACAGCCATCCCGAACCCCACCACAACATCAGAGCATAGGCAAATGAAATGCCGCTTATGTTAAGCATGAGATGACATAAAGAGAGGGAGAGAGACATTACAAATATCGTATATGTTTTTGGCAACCATCTCATATTGCTTTCTATTTCCAACCATTGTCCCGTGTAAGGACAAATTCCTAGCTCCGATGCCTTTGAACTTAAATCTGAAAACTGCACAAGACAAAGCAATAACAATGAAAGATTGTGATAGTTACAGAGACAACAAACATGACTAGCTAGCTAATTATCATCACAAAATCAGGTGCCAAAACAATATAATTATTGCATGCTCTATTTAACTAGAAGCTGAAATGGATCATTTTACAAAAGTATAGAGATTATAATTGAACAAATGTTAAAACTAACAAGATGCAAGAACAATAATTTAACTAAGATATTACCTTTGCAAGGAATGAAATGAAAAGGTCAGACAAAGAACTTTTGTTGACTGTTCTTGATTTGAACCTGGCTATGTTGGCTGCACATGTCTGTGCAATTTCTTGCTCAACTTCAGCCCTCACACCTGGTTAAATACATACATGCCACATTACTTCGTATTTCAATTCATAAACTAATATTTTAGACTTATTGATCGGTCTCATTTCTTTTATGCACAACACCTCGACTAATACACACGAGTATTCCTTTGAGTTACAAATGTATTTGCACAAGTTCTAAGTACATAATTGACCTTAGCATAGCTTAATTGATTAAAGGATTAGAAACACCTATCATTCGAATGTTCATAAGCATTCCTCATCCTTGCCAGATAAAGCAATTAAGAATGCACAAGACAACAAATTCTAAGCAAAAGTACCTTTGAGATTGTCGGCAACATTTCCTGGATATATGTCTTTAAGAGGAGGAAAGATGGCCGGGGAGCATGTCTGCAAAAAACTTCAAGTAAGCTAGTGAAGGAAGAAAAAAAAAAGCAGAAATCGAAGATCGCCCAAGAAGGGCATGAACAATGGATTCAAGTATGTCATAGCAGATATGTACTAAGCTCAAGCAATCTAAGATGTAAGGTTCATAAATTTTAGCATTTGACAAAACAGCATTGGAAGAAAAACCACCTGCAAATGAAAGATCACAAGCAAACTGAGAGAGTATGAATTGAAAGTCCCCTGTTTTGGATTGTTGATGTCATGTGCTTTTGCCCATTCTTTGACCTACACAAAGCTAGAGAGGATAATTACTACATTGAAGCACTTTTTGGAAAGGGAGTTGACAAGTTCGACAATGCCAAAAGAACATACAAGCATAACCATATCATGGAAGCGCCCATCTATGTCATTAAGCCACAACAAAATTTTAGACTTGATTTGCCCCACAAGATTATCAATGGAAATATCACAAGAAATGTTGTGCTGAATATTTTCGATCTTCAAAATGGGAACTCTTGCATGAGCGATTAATTGTAGCTTGTACCATCCACCTGCAGAAAGAAATTCTCAAGGAATAAGAAAACATAAATCCAAAAGAAATCGATCCTCCCGCGCAGCCAACACTCACCACACTCGGAGTAACCCGATTATAACTAGGCAGGCTGGTCCTGTAGCAAGGTGGCTAACACATTCTATTGCTAAAAAATAACCTATATTCATTATACACCAGGATACCAACCTCCTTTTCTATTTGTGGCAATGACTTGGGAACTCTATATGGTAAAAAGGAAACAATACTTCATGATGTAAAGAAAGATTTAACCTAAACGTTCCTAGCAATGTCTTACGAGTTCCTAAGTTAGCAAATTATGGGGAGAAAATGAAAGAAGTAAAATGTATTAGAAGAGCACCTTTTTTCCACAATGCTTTTTGAACATCTTTCAGTAAAGTCTGCTTAAGCTTCTTCCCCGCAGTTGAAACATAAGAACCATTGTGCAATTGAACAGAGATATCCAAGTCTCCCCAACGAGAAAATAGGTTAGATACAAAGGACCCAAACGGGTCAATTGTTGCACCTGATTTGACCAGATAACCAAAATCTCATATATGAAAAGCTAACAACCTCAAGTCACAATGTCATGTCATTGGTTGAACAAAGTTTGAAAAAAGTAACTCTGAAGATCACAAGAAGAACCTCGCAGAATTTCAACAGATTGCACGACATCCCGCAACTCGTTAATGATTTGAAACCGCGCTGCCCAATCATCTTGCAACGGCTCAACCGCAGTTAGTATATCCTTGATGACACGATCCAGCATGTAACCATTCATTTTGACTGTCTATAAATACAGACACAATCTCAAGGTGTCAACAAGCAACAATCTGCAAGAGAATCAGACGAAGTTAAAGCAAAATGCTAATCTCACAAAAATGAAAGCGTTATGAAATTGCAATTGTTGTTCTCCACCTCAAGTTCTCTGCATAATTTAGTGTCTTCCTCGAGTACTTCTACTTGCTCTAAATCGAAGTCGAATTCTGAAACAAGCATCCACAACTCAACAAATTCAAATAAAACCAGTTTCGGAGAATTCAGCTAATATGGGAATGATGAAGCATCTACAACTAAAAACCCCCCACAATCCCAAACACAATACACAAAGCAAGTAAGATTTAAAACACCCACTTTACGTAACAAAACCTGGTTGAATTTCAATCAGAACTCAAAAATTAAGAGAAATCAAGATAAACTCATCAGAAAAAAGGAAACAAGAAACGATTACCCAAAGCAAAAAGGCGAGAATCAAAGATGAAAAGGGTGAATACCCCGAAGCCTCTTGCGCTATTTAATGATCTTCTGGGTCAGCCAATGAAGATGGCCTTGCCTAACCACTTACTTTCTTTATAGTCAAATGGAGTTGAAGAGACAGTACCGAGAAGAGCTTTGCTTAGGTAGAAGGGTTTCGTTGGTTGTTGGGTACAGGGCCAGAGGTCAATTTAAGGTCGTCATTTATATTTTCTTTTTTTTTCTTTTTATTTTTTGTCCAATTTATCAGAATATATATATATATATATATATCAACTCGAATTTATTAAAATGTGATCTATGACGTCAAAGAACGGTTGAAGATTCCTAAGATCTCAAATCTAGAACACGATAACGTATAATCTCGTTAATCATGTGCACAACAATCGCGTGTCTAATTTCTGGATCGAGTATTACCTTTTTTGGATAAACTAAATTATCTGTTCCGTGATGACGCTCCACTATTATGATGATATTAAATATTGTTTTGTTTTTTTATCGATTTTTCTTTCCTTTTTCTTAAATGAATAACTAAATTTAAAACTAAAATAAAATATAAAGACCCAAATGAAATTTAAAACATAAAACAAATTTGATGAATATGGATGCAATCATGATGGGCACTCTCAGGCTCCAAGTGATATGTGCATACCAGGGTGCAGCCCAATGGCTGCTCATATTGGCCTTGGCCCATTCACAACCTAACACTTTTGTGCCACCATGGCTAACTTTTTTTTTTTATAAAAAATGTGTCGTTCCCCTCTCTAATTAAATAAAGAAATTTTGTAAGACTTTAAATGGTCGACAAACAACGCTCAATTTTGCTACTTCACTTTGTCACTAGTGTTGTTTATATCCAATCTCATGGCTATGTTCGTGGATGTCTAGTAATAAAAAGTTTTAATAACATGCTTAAACTAAAAAAGAAGTCTAAAAAATACTGTATTTTGTCACTTAACTTTTAACAGTGTTTCAAAAATACCCTTTCACTAATTCTCTTAAAAATTTAAAAAGTTCAAAAATACCCTTACCATTAATATTAAGCTAAAAAAATACCATAAAAATTTAAAAATAACATTAACTTCCTTCACAATCATAAAAAAAATGTTCAAAACAATCATTATCGTCAACTTATGGACGAAAAATGTATATTAACATCTTAGATTATCTCAAAATTTTTTAATATTACTTTTAAAAGTTGACGGATAAAAATATTTTTGAATTTTTTTTTTAAAGAAATACGTGCTGTTATCCAAAAAGTAAAATCAAGTGAACCAAACATGGAAGACAGTGTTGTAGCCATATATATAGAGAGAGAGAGACAAAGAAATTAGAACAAAAAAAAGAAAAAGGTAAGTTCACGTGAGAAACCAATAAATAATATAAATAATATAAATAAATAAATAAAAGCAAAAGGGTTTACAAATCCCAAAACAAAGGCTAATACAACGAAAGCTTCAGACCCCAAAAAAAGAAAACCCCATAAATGAGAATGAGAGAAAAAGAAGAAGAAGAAGAAGAAGAAGAAAAGAAAGGTGGTGAGCATTTATTCCCCGCAACCTGTTCGACGAAATTCCCCAATGAACCTTCCAAGCAAAACAGCTCCATAAATATGGCGCATAGGCATCACTGCAACAGCCAAAATAGGCATATAGCATATCAATCAAGCCCAGCCTCGGCCATGTGCAATCTCTGAGACCCTTCTTTCTCTTTTCACCTCTTTCAAATATCTCTTACACACACCAGGCAATTCTGAGCCTCTTCCTCTAAATTCTCTCCCATTCTTATGTCAAAGTGACTCCACTACTTTGAAAATTCCCTCTATGTACACCAATGCTCTCTCCCCCTCACAAACCCATTTAACTCATAACTCATGTTTCCTCAATTTTCCTTATGGAGAACAAGTCAATGGAATGAACAACACTCCTTTCTTTTTTGCCTATATTATGCCCCCTCCTGTGTAATCCAAACCCACCTCCCTACCTCCCTACCTCCCTCTGTTGTTGTGTGAAATCCTCCCCACGTCGGTTGGAGTACGGGAATAAAACACTCTCATTAACAAACACATTTTAAAACTGTGAGGCTGATTGCGATACATAACGGGCCAAAGCATACAATATGTTACTATCGGTGAGCTTAGGCTGTTACAAATGATATCAGAGCTAGACATGGGGCAGTGTGTCAATAAAGATTGTGAGATCCTATATCGACTGGAAGGGAGCACAAAACATTCCTTATAAGGGTGTGGAAACCTCTCCCTAACAAACGCGTTTTAAAACTGAGGCTGACATCGATATGTAACGAGTCAAAGCAGACAATATCTGCTCGTACTGAGTTTGAACTGTTGCAAATGGTATCAGAGCTAGACACGGGACGGTGTGTCAATAAAGATGTTGGACCCCAAATGGGTGGATTGTGAGATCTCAACATCGATTGGAGGGGAGAACAAAACATTTCTTATAAGAGTGTGGAAACCTCTCCTTAACAAACGCATTTTAAAATCGTGAGGCTGACTTCGATACGTAATGGGCCAAAGCGGACAATATCTGCTCGCAGTGAGTTTGAACTGTTACAAAAGATATAAGAGCTAGACACGGGGCGGTGTGTAAGCAAGGACGCTGACATCATCGGTTAGGGAGAGGAACAAAACATTGGTTATAAAGGTGTAGAAACCTCTCCCTAATATACACGTTTTAAAACAGTAATTAACAGCAATACGTAACGGGTCAAAGCGGAGAGGTGGGCTTGACTATTACATGTTGTCTGTAAGGCCATATTCTTTAGGTTTGATCCATGGTTGAGACCAAAAAGACATTATCCAGAACCACAGGAGCTGTCGTAGGTTTAGAAAGACAAATCTAGTTCCTCAAACACAGAACAACGATAGCCAAAAAAGAAAACATTAACGTTTAACAACATCGAGAAAAGAGTTGAAAAGTAAGGTTACATGCACATGCCTACACCCAGCTATGGGATTAATGATTATCCACCTTAGTTTAAACAAAAAAATAAACAATAGGGTTGAATTCTAATGTTACATGCATAGGTATTGAATTTGAAAACCATAGGTTTGTTCGTATATATCAACAATATTGTGTATATATAAAGACATAGACCACATACACAGTATCTTAAAGCAACACAACCACAAAAAGGACGCGTAAATAGTGGCACTGATGGAGAGACAAGACTTTTTTGTTGTCTTTTTTACATAAACTAATCTTTCCACTTTTTAAATTGTTAATAACATACGGTTTGTAACCGCTCAAGTCCACTGCTAACAAATATTGTCCATTTCAACTCATTATGTATCGTCATCAGCTTCAACAGCGGAGAGGGTTTCATATTTTTATAGAGAATGTTTCGTTTCACTTGCATACATCTGCTTCTAATATCATTTGTAACGACTCAAGTTTAGTGTTAGTAAATATTGTCTGTTATGTATCGTTATTAGTCTCACAGTTTTAAAACACGTCTACTAGGGAGATGTTTCTACAGGGGAGGCTTCTTTGTTCTCATCTCCAACTAACATGGATCTCGGGCCTTAGTAGGTTATAATTTTACTTATTTTGAGAAGACATGTAGTGAGAGAAAAAGAAGGGAATTTATGGGGAATGAAAAGGAAAAAGAGAAGAAGATGGTAAGGTAATAAAACAGTTAAAAGGGTATTTCAAGGTGGTGAGGTATGTTCCTTACTATCAGTCATCTGGGGGATGTTAATGTAGCTGACTGTGACCTTTTAATATCAGAAGTTACTATCTATTTTATTTTATTATTATTATTTTTTTAAATCTTATTCTGATCCGTGTGTTAAATCCACTGCTACTCACTATGCCAACAGAAAACAAAAGAGCTCTCAAATCTCATCACAAAACCCTTCGCCTTCGCCTTCCATTTCTCCTCACTGTAAAATTCTCATTACTTTCAATGCTGTTTGCTGTTTTAGTATACATCACAGCCATCACACTTTTTTTACTCTCACTTTTTTACCCTACCAGATCATCTTCAATCTGGGTCGATCGAGTTTAACGAGAACTCAAATCGTAAACTTGTTTTTCTCTTCGAACCTCGTGAAATCTAGCTAAAATATGGGGTAATTTTTTTTTTTTTTACAAAATCAAGTTAAAATGTGTCACTTTTTTTACTTTTACTTTTTGTAGGGTTTCAATTAGGGTTTTGAGGATTTACTTTAACTAAAAAAATTAGTTATTTGAAACATTTTCTAAATTAGTAACTAAAAGAATTCTCGTGCATTTTAGGAATTTAAAAATGAATTAAATAAGTTTTGTTTGTTATTAAAACTCAACTTGTTCAATTAATACAAAATATTTAAAGAATCAATTTCAAACAAATGATTAATTGAAAAAATCCAAACGATTTAACATTAAATAAGAAAAATAAATCAATTATAAACTATTAAAAAAATTTCCCTCCAAAAAATATAATTAATTCCCTATCATTTTATACCATAAATAACCTAAAAAAAAAAATAGTCTATTCGAGAAACTTGTTTATATTAACATAATCGTTCTTACTCGCGATTGCATGCATTTCAAGATATATTCGAATTCGATGAAGAGATTAAATATTCAAATTTTCGGTCGTAAAACAAATTTTTTTTATATATAAGTTAGTTTAAAATAACTTTATGCTATTTTCGATTGTTTATCTCGTATTTATGACGTAATATTTTCGAGAAAGAAATAAAATTATCGAAAGAGATAAATGAACGAACGAACGAGATGTTTTCCATTGATAAATTCTTCGCTTCCATTCAGATATATTCAGTACTTAATTAAAAAAAGAGACGAGGGAAGATGGAAAAAAGAAAAAAAAAAATTAAAACTTTAGTAGCTAGCCATAGCCATGGCTATAGCTTGAGCTCAAGGTCAAGCTGCTCTTCAGAGACACAAACTTTGGCTCGTTTGAGACACGACCCAGAATCTGATCTGTTGTTTTTGGGACAAAAAGGGTGAGTTTGAAGATCGAGGGTGGGAGTTGGTTTGATGAGAAATGAACGGTTGGGATTGTTTTGGAGACGAGCACGGTCTCTTCGATGCACGTTCATGTGGCCACCGAGGGCCTGAGCTGACCGGAATTGTCTCATACAGAAGTTGCAGGAGTAGGACCTCGGCGGCCAGACGGCGGCGGCGGTGTCCTCGGCGAAGGCCTTCTCCTCCCAGGATGGCGACGGTTTGAAGGTGTTGGAGTAGTTGAGGATTTGTCTCCATAGATGATGAGTTTCTGCCATTGGAGAAGAATGGAGTTTTCTTTTTTGGGGGCAAAAATGCTATATATGGAGGAAAAAAGGGGTTTCTTTTTTTATTATTTTTAATTAATTTTTTTTTATAAAGGAATTAATTAATTCAACATATTAAAATATTATATTATTGAAGTTGTTAATATATTTTAAAATCTTTTATTTCCAATTAAATATTTAAACCAATGATTTTTTTTTTTAAATGGTGACGTGTATTAAATAAAATTTAAATTAATGTGCTTATAAATTTCAAACTTAACATTGAAATATGATTTATTTTTTATATAGTTTAAGAAAACACGTAAAAAAAGTCATGCTCGTTGACCTTTAATTATATTATTAAAACGTGAGAAAATTAATGTGTATTGTCTTTTTGTCATTTTGGTTGCCACCTAAAATGTCTTTACTATCAACCTATATTTAGATATATTATTTCATGTTTCCCTTCTTTGAATTAGGTTATTATTATTTGGGTAAGGTTGATTTTAATATTTTACGTGTCGAGGTTGGACATTTACACAACATATACGATACAGTTTTATAAATAGAAGAGACGATCTTCGCTTATGACCTGTCTTGAATTAAGATCGTCTAGCTTTATCCTAGTTAACACATGGAAATCTAATTGAATTTGTACGATGACATTGATCAATTACACGTGCAATTATCTTTATATCGATTGAACACGTGCAATCGAATCATGTTAAAACATGGGTCTCGTAATAGTCTTGCAATATATTTGAATGATGTGTAGAATTATTGATTATCATAGACCAATCATGTGCATACGTTATTGTTCTTTACCTTGGTCAAATTTTAAGCAAAAACTTCTCGTCCACTCCCAATCTCCATTTAACGAGAGGTATTTGCCCAATTCCAACCAATTGAATTGGACCTGCGCGGCTCTCTGGCTCCTAATGTTGTTTTCTCAAGCAATTTCTTTTAATTTGAATAACGTTTATGTGTAAGGAACACGATAACATGAATTCAAATGAGCGATTTGTGAAGTATACTAATCGGAGGAGGTGACAATGTTGATTATTGTTTGCGGCTAAAGAAAAACAAAAACCTTACATTTGAATCATCACACGTGAATTCAAAGGTAAAGTCATACGAATTTGTGAAGATAAACTAATTTAACGTCTCAGATCCATCAATCGGTGGCATGAGTTGATGAAATTAGATGATGACGAATGAAAAACAAAACAAAACCATGACGACACTCGGAAGTTTAAAATTTTAATATATTTTTTTAAAAAAATTATATTAATTTTTTTTAGTGAGTGAAATAAAAACTTAAATTTTCTTATGTATTTAAATAAATATGGGTTCATAGATTAAAGAAAATTAGTAAAATTCAATAAAAGTTTTAAGAAAAATGAAAATGAAAATGAAATAGTAAATTCATAAAGTTTCAACTTACTGAACTTTTTTTTTTTTCTCTCAAATTTTCTTTCCTCTTCTTCACAACCTCCCTCCTCCAGTCGCAAGGAGATCCCCCACCCCTCGCCGGCCGTCGCCTCCCTAACGGCTTCCCGCCGTTCGACTACCGTCGCTCCGGTAAATTCAGCTCCGACGCCGCCTCTGTATCATTTCGATTTCGAATTTGTTCTGGTCTAGGTAATTCTTGTTTCCCTGGGATGCGTGCTAATTTTAACGATTTCTAGTTTATGCAATATTTCTTGTTTACTGGCCATTTCGTTTTGATTTGCACCAAGGCTATGGATGGTAGATCGAGTGCGCAATGCCAAAATGAAGCTCTTTAATCTCTCCCTAGATCTCTTGTTCCCGCATATGTTGACCGCCTTTGCTCCTCTTCGTATCTCAAGTAATTCGTTGCTTTCTAGATCTTTGGTCGTCATTTCTGTGTTTCATTTTCACATACACATTTCCTTGTATATCTCTGTGCCTAGAGTGATCGAGTAGGATCTTGTTTCTCCCTCCTTCATTTTCGTTTGTTTGGTTGCGTAGGAAGCTTCGATAGCGTACTATATTCCATGAGGAACAACCCCGCCTGTAATCGACACGGCCGTAAGTTAACATTTTCTTTGTGAGGGGCTTAACTATGAAAATTCAGTGTGTTCGAGGTTGCGATTGTTGAATTTCTCGACATTGTGAAGAATTTGGATCCAAAAACAACGTCGAATACCCTTCCCTTTTCCTCGTTGTAGAAATAATACTCATAATTTAGCTTTTAAAACCGTTCTTGTTTTGAATTTGAAATAGAATTTTGGAGAGCGAAAATGAAGGTGGGTATTTCAAAGGTTCGTCAGATTCGAGAACGCATTTCGAATTTGGGCGCTATTTTTCTCTCTCTCCGTTGTCCATTCTTATACTTTTGTTTGTGCTTCCTGCCATGTCAAGAGGGCTATAGTTATCGTAACGGTGGTGCTGCGGCTATTGACACCAAAGAATTCTTCATCGATGCACTTTGCCTAGTGTAAATGACAAAAATTTTCAAAGTGAAGTTTCCTATATAATAAGTAGTTTTTTTTTCCTATTTCAGTAGTTACATTTCTTTGCGATCTTCTCATCCCCACTCTAGCCCATCCCTTACTTGCTTCAATCTTCACGAATTGCACGCGGAGAGAAATATTCCTTATTAAGCAGTTCTGGTGTCCTATGTAAAATATATTATTACTTCGACAATGTCCTTGGGCGTGTAGAGATTGTTATTTCTCTAATAAGTTGGTGGGCACAGCATTTTCAATGTTTTTGCCTTCTCTCATTCCAAAAGAATATGGATTTGGGGGGCTAGAGTATTCCTTCTTGCTTTGATCCTTTTCTGCAATATACCCTTGTGCATATTTAGGTTTTTTCTTCCAGATCCTCCTGTTCAAACCTTGCTTTCTTTTTAAAGAAAAAGATGCAACGGTCCAAACTTTATGTTCCACACTCTATTAGCTTATTGCTTGAGATCTCAACCAATTCACCCACCCAGTAATTTGCACTTACATGGATAAGCATGATCTCCAAATTTTTTCATGGTGTTAGAATTGATTCACGTTTCTAGTCATTTAGGATACTTTTGTTTAATCTGAAAGATACAATGCTGGTGCTGGAACTCAAGGTTGAAGCCTAATCAATACTCGTCCTGTCTCGTCTCCATTTACAGACTTTTCAGCTAGCTTGCTCGGAAAATCATTCTGGGTTTAGAATTGCAGGCTTTTGATAGTCGTATTTGGTTCTTTTTCATGGAATCACTGCCAACACGAACTTCTTTCTACAAACAATAAAATACAGTTTCAGACAACTACTTCCTTGGAATGAAGTGTCTTCTAGCATGATTTCTCCAGTCAGTCCTTTTGGGATGTAGTTTATTCATTGAATTAAGTAGGAACTTGAAATTTAGCTTTGGAGTGTTATCTAACTTTTCTATCATTTGTTAAAATTGATTAGAGGAGCTTTCTATTAGACACTGTGCTACTGCACCTTTTCTTTTTGGGAAAATTTTAGCTGGAGCTTTCATTCCCACTTTTTAACTGTTGAGCTCATTGAATTTAGTACTTCTAAATAAAAATGTCTCTTATCTGTGTATGTTGTGATTGTAGACATTAGGTAGGTTTCTGCTCATTCTTCTCACAGTACGTGGTAAACTTGAGTACTGTGAAGGGAACATATCCAAAGATGGGGCGCTTGAAGCTGCAAACTGGAATCAATTCCATTGAGGAAGAACCAGAGGAGTGTGATGTCACATATACGAATAAAACTGCTTTAGCATGCATGATTAATTCAGAAATTGGTGCTGTATTGGCAGTAATGAGAAGAAATGTTAGATGGGGAGGTCGTTATATGTCAGGTGATGATCAATTGGAACACTCTTTAATTCAATCACTGAAGTCATTAAGAAAGCAGATATATTCATGGCAACATCCATGGCATACAATCAACCCAGCTGTGTATCTTCAACCATTTTTAGATGTAATTCGATCAGATGAAACTGGGGCACCTATTACTGGGGTTGCTTTATCTTCTGTGTACAAGATTTTAACTCTTGACATGATTGATCAAAACACTGTTAATGCTGGAGATGCCGTTCACTTGATAGTTGATGCTGTTACCTGCTGTAGATTTGAGATAACAGATCCTGCATCAGAAGAAATGGTCCTGATGAAAATACTTCAGGTTCTTCTTGCTTGTATGAAAAGTAAGGCATCCATTATGTTGAGCAATCAGCATGTCTGCACCATTGTTAATACTTGTTTCCGCATAGTGCATCAGGCAGCCTCAAAGGGTGAGCTATTGCAACGGATAGCTCGCCACACAGTTTATGAGCTTGTTAGGTGTATCTTTTCACATCTTTCAGAAGTCAATACCACAGAACGTGCATTGGTCAATGGCAATAGTTCCAGCAAACAGGAGGTACTAATTTATTTTCTGTATTTCTCTGTAGCTAATTTCTAGAGATTACTAAGATGGGTGTTGAAGCTAAAATGAAAAGAAATTTATTCATTTTGTGCACGATAGTTTTACTTTACCTTATGGGAAGCATCTCTTTTCAGTCACACTTCCCCTGATACAGTTCAAATAATGGTAGTGATAGTAATGAAGCAAACGGGGTTAAAATTGCAACTCTTTTTATGGGATAATATCTTACATTATCAAAAGTTCTTCTTGGTAAAATGCTAGTTCTAAGTTCTTACCACTTTTTAAAGGACTTTTGAGGCTTACCTTTGGGGAGAGACAAATTTTTAGCCTCATGGCCTATGACTTCTTTGGTTTATTAGAGGCCTACTTGAGTTGTGAAACAAATTTTTAGCTTCATGCTTCTTTGGTTCGCAAGAGGCTTATGCCTCCATGGGAATGCACCAAGGTTTAAAGTCCTTATACGTCATGTAGTAGAAGAATAACATGAATTTATTGCCTTTTCTTCAAAATCGAAACTCCACTTGTTTCTCTATTGCTAAAGAAAAACACTGGAGACAAATGTTAACGAGTAAGGAAATCCTGTATGTCACGGTGGTGATGATGTTGAGAATGAGCTTTAGAATTTTTGTCGAATTTTGGAAATATCTTTTTGTTTTTTTATTTTTATTTAACAATAATTATTTTGTCCACAGTACATAGTTTTGCTTTTTTATGTTTTTATTAATATTTTTTACATTTAGAACGAGGCTTATGTGTCATTTCTTTTAGATAAAAATCGTGAAGAATGCTTTTAACCTTTTAAAACATTATCATTTTATTTATATTGAAACTGTTAAGTTGCTCTTTGCCAAAAATTAAAAAGAAAATTGTTAAATTGATTTATGAATTATGTTCTCTTGTTCAGGCTGGTAGGGGGGCTAATGATGACTATGTGCTAGGAAGTAGACTGTTGGAGAATGGCAACCTGGGCCATGAATTTGATGGTCAATCGTCATCCAACAATTTCGATTCCAATTCTCCGTCAGGTTTGATGGCAACTGGGATGGAAGAAAATTTACTTGAGGATGGTAGTGTGAAGGATACGGTTCCATTTGACTTTCATCTTATGAAGGAACCTTATGGGGTCCCCTGCATGGTGGAAATTTTTCGATTTCTCTGTTCATTGTTAAATCTAGTCGAGCATATGGAGTTGGGTGCTAGATCAAATACCATGGCTTTTGATGAAGATGTTCCTCTTTTTGCCTTGGGATTGATAAATTCAGCAATAGAGTTGGGTGGCCCTTCCTTCCGCCATCACCCTAGGTTATTGAGTTTAATCCAAGATGAATTATTTCGAAACCTTATGCAATTTGGTCTGTCAACAAGCTCGCTGATCCTTTCAATGGTTTGTAGCATTGTTCTCAATCTATATCACCATCTGCGAACTGAGCTGAAGTTGCAGCTTGAGGCTTTCTTTTCATGTGTGATTTTGAGGCTTGCTCAAAGCAGGTATGGGGCTTCATACCAGCAGCAGGAGGTTGCCATGGAGGTTCTTGTTGATTTCTGCAGGCAGAAAACATTTATGGTCGAGATGTATGCAAACTTAGATTGTGACATAACTTGCAGTAATGTCTTTGAAGATCTTGCTAATCTTCTGTCCAAGAGTGCTTTTCCAGTTAATTGTCCTTTGTCCTCAATGCATATCCTTGCGTTGGATGGTCTTATTGCCGTTATTCAGGGAATGGCTGAGAGGATAGGTAATGGAACTGGCCTAGAAAATACTCCTGTGAACCTTGAGGAATATACTCCTTTCTGGCTGGTAAAGTGTGAAAATTACAGCGATCCTAATCAATGGGTTCCATTTGTGAGAAGGAAAAAGTACATCAAGAGACGTTTGATGATTGGAGCTGATCACTTTAACCGTGATCCCAAGAAAGGACTCGAATTCCTTCAAGGAACCCATCTCTTGCCTGATAAACTTGATCCGAAAAGTGTAGCCTGCTTTTTTAGGTACACTGCTGGTCTGGATAAAAATCTGGTTGGGGACTTCCTTGGAAATCATGATGAGTTTTGTGTCCAGGTTCTTCATGAATTTGCTTGGACTTTTGATTTTCAGGACATGAATTTGGATACTGCTTTGCGGCTGTTTTTGGAAACTTTCCGACTCCCTGGAGAGTCACAGAAGATACAAAGGGTGCTTGAGGCATTCTCGGAGAGATATTATGAACAGTCACCTCAAATTCTTGTGAATAAGGATGCTGCTCTTCTACTCTCATATTCACTTATAATGCTCAATACGGATCAGCACAATGTTCAAGTGAAAAAGAAGATGACGGAAGAAGATTTCATTCGGAACAGCAGGCACATAAATGGAGGCAATGATCTTCCGAGAGATTTCCTCTCTGAGTTGTATCACTCAATCTGTAAGAATGAGATTCGTACAACTCCAGAGCAAGGCAATGGTTTTCCGGAAATGAACCCTAGCCGATGGATAGACCTGATGCATAAATCCAAGAAATCCTCTCCATTCATTGTGTCTGATTCTAAAGCCTACCTTGATCGTGATATGTTTGCTATAATGTCAGGGCCAACAATTGCTGCTATATCTGTGGTATTTGATCATGCAGAACATGAAGAAGTCTATCAAACATGCATTGATGGGTTCTTAGCTGTTGCAAAGATCTCTGCATGCCATCATCTTGAAGACGTACTTGATGATCTTGTTGTGTCCCTCTGCAAGTTCACAACCCTCTTGAACCCATCATCTGTTGAGGAGCCCGTGCTGGCCTTTGGTGATGATACAAAAGCGAGGATGGCTACTATGACAGTGTTCACCATTGCCAACAGGTACAGTGACTTTTTTTTTTTTTTTTCCCTTGTAATTAGCTTTGGGGTTTCTTTGGTGGTCTTTTTATTATACAAAAGCGAGGGTGGTCTTTTTAATTTTTAGTTTTTTTTTTAATTTTTTGCATTACCCTTTTATGTTCTTTCATTTCTCTAATGAAAGCTTTGTTTCCGATTNAAAAAAAAAAAAAAAAAAAAAAAACAGGTATGGTGACTTCATTCGTACAGGTTGGAGAAACATCCTTGATTGCATCTTACGGTTGCACAAGCTTGGTCTTTTACCAGCTCGTGTGGCCAGTGATGCAGCTGATGAATCAGAACTTTCTGCTGACACTGGGCATGGAAAGCCTCTTACGAGTTCTTTATCAGCTGCTCATATACAGTCAATTGGAACTCCCAAGAGATCTTCTGGATTGATGGGCCGGTTCAGTCAGCTCTTATCTCTTGACACTGAGGAGCCAAGATCACAGCCTACCGAACAACAACTTGCAGCTCATCAGCGCACCCTTCAGACTATTCAAAAGTGCAATATTGACAGCATTTTCACAGAGAGCAAGTTTCTTCAGGCTGAATCTCTATTACAGCTGGCACAAGCACTCATATGGGCTGCAGGACGACCCCAGAAAGGAAACAGTTCTCCTGAGGATGAAGATACAGCAGTCTTCTGTCTGGAATTGTTGATTGCCATTACCCTGAATAACCGAGATAGAATTGTGCTTTTGTGGCCTGGTGTTTATGATCATATATCTAATATTGTGCAGTCAACTGTCATGCCCTGCGCCCTGGTGGAGAAAGCTGTTTTTGGACTTCTCCGGATTTGCCAGCGGTTACTTCCTTATAAAGAGAACCTTGCCGATGAACTTTTGAGATCTCTGCAACTTGTCTTGAAGCTAGATGCTCGGGTTGCTGATGCTTACTGTGAGCAAATTACACAGGAAGTCAGTCGTCTAGTGAAAGCAAATGCTTCTCATATTAGATCCCCATCTGGATGGCGAACAATAACATCCTTACTCTCCATAACAGCTCGCCATCCAGAGGCTTCTGAGGCAGGATTTGATGCTCTACTATTTATTGTATCCGATGGTGCTCACTTGTTACCGGCAAATTATACCCTCTGCATTGATGCTTCTCGGCAATTTGCTGAGTCTCGTGTTGGACAGGCTGAACGCTCTTTGCGAGCATTGGATCTTATGGCTGGATCTGTTGATTGTTTAGCACGGTGGGCTAGGGAGGGTAAGGAAGCTGCAAGGGAGGAGGAAGCCATTAAGATGTCGCAAGATATTGGAGACATGTGGCTGAGGCTTGTGCAAGGGTTGAGAAAAGTTTGCTTGGATCAGAGAGAGGAGGTTAGAAACCAGGCTCTACTGTCATTGCAAAAGTGCTTGACAGGTGTTGACGAAGTTTACCTTCCACATGGTCTGTGGTTACAGTGTTTTGATCTTGTGATCTTCACAATGCTTGACGATTTATTGGAAATTGCACAAGGACACTCTCAGAAAGATTACAGAAACATGGAGGGGACGTTGATCCTTGCCATGAAACTCTTGTCCAAAGTGTTTCTACTGTTACTCCAGGATCTTTCTCAGTTAACAACCTTCTGCAAGCTATGGCTTGGCGTTCTCAGCCGAATGGAAAAGTATGCAAAAGCTAAAGTTAGAGGGAAAAGAAGTGAGAAGCTTCAGGAGCTAGTGCCTGAACTCCTCAAGAATACCCTGCTTGTTATGAAAACTAAGGGGGTGCNGAAAACTAAGGGAGTGTTAGTTCAGAGGAGTGCGCTAGGTGGAGATAGCTTGTGGGAACTCACATGGCTGCATGTAAATAACATTTCTCCCTCGTTGCAATCAGAAGTTTTCCCCGATCAAGATTCCGACCGCTTAGTTGGTCAGGGTGAAAAAGGTGGCCAAACTTCCAGTGAATCAAACTCTTCTTCAACTGAAAAGGTAGCGCCTGACAGTGTCGGAACTGGAGGGTAGGATCATTCAGTTGGAAATCTCAAGCTCTTTCTGCTAGGGATGTCGCTATGCATATACCTTGACCACCAGGATTAAATTTTTTTGTCTAGAATTAGTCTGTATCAATCCAGATAATCTTAAATTTACAGAACGGATCCTAGGGCACTTCATATCTATACCTGGAGTTTGCTTTGTTACAGATCTGTACAATTAGAGGGAGATAATGCAGTGAATTCGTGTTCCAGACCCCAGGTATGCTTAATGATCTTTTGGGCTTTCGTCTTTTCCGGAAAAGCGTTTCTTCTCTTTGCAATACCTGATCACGGAGTTCCCCGAGTTAAATTGGTTCATTCTAAACCATGCTGTTTGTTAGTGTTGTTATACGTACGGTACAAGTAGCCATAGATTTCAATCTTGTCTTTTTTGCTTTTTTGTCAGACATTCTGAATTCTGGAGGCATATTATCATTCATCTTTGAATGAAGCATGTACTTATTATTTTGTATTACCTTGCTGAGTAATGTACAGAATCAACCAGTTTGCTAGTAACCACATGGTATGTTATGTAGTAGTATGTTTCTTTAGATAAATGGCAGGAATTGAATTGGAGAGGTAAACATGGTTGGATGAGATGAGGAACCATCGTTATTAATTATTGACATTTTGTATCAGATAATTGTGTTTTTTTGTCTATTTTTCCCCTCTTGGGAGATTGAAGCTTCAACTCAAAAGAGTGTAATAGGTATTTTATCCATCGAGCTATCGGCAAGTTACTTTTAAATCGGGGTAAGAGCGTTTTGTTTATTCATAAACCAGGGTTTACAGTCAACATCTTAGTTTTTATGGTGTTAGAATCAGTATAGGACAGGTAGGGATTAGATTTTGACTTTGTTCATCTTGTTGGAATATCACATTTGTAAGCAAGCTTGAGAAGAGATGATGCTTATACATTACTAAGCCTAACACAAGGGATAACACTTATTATCTCTCTTTTGACTATGATCACTTTGTTTATATTTTCTTATGCTGAAATATTCTTTTAGGAGGTTAGCAAGCTGTAACTTTTTGAATAAGTTAGGAAATGGCTTAACCATCAAGCTGCACTTAATTTTATTTATTTTTAATAAAAAATAGATGTAAGTTTAATGTTTCTAATTCTATCTATGAGCGTTAGAGGAATCAAACTTTTGTTTCGGTGCACTCACTTTATATCTCCGACACACAAGGAAGGACGCGGTGGGAAGAAAGCAGATCTAGTCTCTATCCGATCGATCATTCTGTTGATATCTTGCATTCATGCTTTTTTGACTGCCCGATGTAGTTGTAGATACGCAAGTCTTAGTGGGTTGTTGACTCTACCTGTTATCTCCTTCTAGGACATGTTGTCGCCATATTCTACGTCTAATTCATAGAACCAAAGATTTTAAATCTATCTAACGAATATATAATTTTTTTTTGAAGTAGGTTAGGATTAACGCAATATGAAGTTGGAATTTTAAGAAAATAATTAGATATGAATTACGATTGAAAATATGGTTGGAAAAATTAATATTCATTTTTGGTTTTAGAAAAATATAGGGCAGGCAGGAAGGCATATTGACGTTGTCGGCAATTACTTTATGTGTCTACACTTTACAAACAAACTTCTCATCCGTTTCCGCTTTCCGAATTGGCTCAGCCTCTGTAACTTCCGATTTCCGATCTGCCGAGTTTTGCCGGAAAATTTTGAGCAAAGGAGTCGCCAGAAGGTCAGCGTGAACTTTTCTCAGTCTTTCGTGAGAGTTTAGTCAAGATGAGTGAGGTTTTCGAAGGGTACGAGCGCCAGTATTGTGAACTCTCCGCGAATGTTTCTCGGAAATACAACTCTTTCTCCGCCTCCGATTCAGGTACTTTCGGAGTGTTTTCTTTGTTCAATTTTACTTATGTGAGGGTTAACCTAGGCTTTTACCGCTACGATTTTCTATGTTTCGTTCCTAATTTGAAGGAAGAGATTTGTTTCTGATGTTAGAGTTTGGAAGAAATTTCTTGAAATTGTGGTTGGAGATCTCGAGTTGAATGAGCAGATTCTGAAGTTTCGAAATCTTTGGAGATGAATGAAGGGATGTGAACCTGGGATGAGGAATTTGTAGCTGATGGGATCGAATTACGCATATGGGGAATTTTAGCGTTCCTTACTAATTCGTTAGAGTTTGGTTGTAAAATGACTTGCATATGCTGAATTGGATTTCTTTTTGGAAATGAATTGAATAGGAAGTTGAGATGTTCATCGTTTGAATGAATGTTAAAGAGACTCTTCTTTTTTGAGGTGAGCGATTGGAAGGGTTGCTAATTTTAGCTTAACATGAATTGCAGAGCAGAAACAGCAATGGCTTTCGGAAATCAAAGTTAGTTTAGATGAGGCCGATGTTTTGGTACGTTTGAAGAGCCTTCTTTTGGTTCTTTTCTTCTGTTTTTTAGGTTGGTTAGATTCTTAATTATATGAATACAATGTTGTATCTTTTACGATTTCTAGATCCGGAAAATGGACCTTGAGGCCAGAAGTTTGCAGCCAGGGGTAAAGGCTATGCTACTTGCTAAGCTACGGGAGTACAAAGCTGATCTTGGGAAACTGAAAAAGGAACTGAAGAGGTTTACATCACCAAACGCTAATCAAGCTGCCCGTGAAGAGCTGTTGGAGTCTGGAATGGCGGATACACATCTGGTAGATCTTGATAATTCAATTTTTACAGTTACCTTCAAATTTAAGCATCGCTACTACCTCCTCAGTAATACTCCAGTCATGAGTTGGGTTCTTAGTCTGAAATCCAATTTTGGGAACATACTAATTCAATTGAAATAACGTCAATTTGTATTACTTACAAAGAACTTGGAGGAAATGATTTCTATCATGTTAGCTATGTGCCTAGAATTTAGTAACATATAAGTTTTCTTTACAACCTAATCTAATATGTTTAGATTAGTCGAGATGTTTGTAAGTTGGCCCAATCACAAACAGATATTATAATTTTTTTTAATGTACCTATAGTTCTATACAAAATGTCCAAAGTTTTTGGTAATTTTAGTGTTGTATATTCTAAGCTCTTGTTAAAAGAAGTTACTGTTCCAGGTACTTCATCGGTTGCAATATGAACTTTCTATTCAGTCCATGTTTGTTTTTTCAGCCTCTCTTGTCGCTGAAGGGATGATATTTTCTAAGTTGTGTTGATAGTCCCATCTTTTCCCCTTCAGTTTCTTTTGCAATGGTTGTTGGCTTTTAAGTCCCAATAACTTAAACATGTTCGTGGAGTTGAGTTGCTGGGCACACCTTCTACAGCCAGTTCGATTCACATCATAGGATCAGTCTCATATCTTTCATATAGCCATAGGCCAAACGGATCTCATCATTGGAACATCTGCTCTAATTTTGATAATTGGAAGATATTTGTCTTGCACAGGTTTAATTCATCGTTTTTGTTACCTTTTCCGCGTTCTTACAGGCATCAGCTGATCAAAGGGAGAGGCTGACAATGTCCATAGAGAGAATAAATCAGTCTGGTGAAAGAATCACAGAGAGTAGAAGAACCATGCTGGAGACCGAGGAGCTCGGTGTCTCAATTCTCCAGGATTTACATCAACAGCGTGAAACTCTCCTTCACTCCCATAAGAGAGTAAGTTTTTTCTTGATATTATGTTCTGGCAGACTAGTAAGTAAGTTCTTAGCCACTCACCAATTACTCTGAATAAATCTCATCTTTGATGCCATTAAAATCCTTCAACTTCAACTCACTAATTTTAATTGCTAGCTCTTTTTCCATCCTTGGGATAATCGTTAACAATATGCTTCATGTTGCAGCTTTACGGGGTAGATGATGCCATTGATAAGAGTAAAAAGGTTCTGGTCACGATGTCTCGAAGAATCAGTCGAAACAAATGGATTGTCGGGTCAGTAATCGGAGTTCTAGTACTCGTTATAATCCTTATAATATATCTTAAGCTTTAAGATCAGGAAGAGATCTCTCCTTGATCATGAAAGGAGTTGCACTCTTATCATTTGATTTTTCCAATTGTACGATTGGTTGTCGATCATATGTTTGATGTATTTTATTACCGATACCTCATGTTCATGTCTGTAATCGGACCAAATCTTGTAACTCAATAGCATGTTAACTAATCAATACCAGATAGTAGGCAGCTCTTGATTGTGTATATAATGGTTAATTACTTTCTGTACATGCACTTTAGGAAGTCAGGAGCCATCGTCCATTGATGATTTCCATTTTTTCAATTTTTTTGTACTGAAACTTACTATGATATAGTAATTGCACTAGATAGCATAGAGTTAAGGTTTAATTATAGAAGAACTCCTGAAGTATTGGTCCTCGTTTTAATAAAAATGTTCGGAGAAAACATTAAAGTTTCGTTAATATCCTTTTCCTTTCATTTTTTTTTTAAAAAAATATTATTACCAGAAATTGTTTTTCCTATACGTAAATTCTTCCATGTGTTTATGAACTATAAATTTTCTCGCTAGTTTCTTATATTGAAGCTTCAACGCGACTTTTGTTTCATCTTTTAATGCCTCTGACTTCGATTTTGTTGATTTAGCATTCATTGTTATTTTTTCCATAAGCTTTTTCTAAATTTATTTTAGTCAAATTAAATGATATTGGCAAGATAATCAACCATTAGATTAATTAATCTTTTAAATTAGACAAAAATTACTTTCTTCGAAAAAAGAATGTATATACAGGATAGGACTAGTTGTCATTAGTTGTCATTATTTATAACTCAAAATCTTTTCTCTAACCCCGCTGTGTCGCTGAAATGCAATTTTGACGTAGCTCGCTGTTTTACACTCAACACAGAAGAGAGCCTGCAAACAATTTAGTGTATATTTTTTTAAAAGACTTCGAGGACTACGACATTGAGTAATTTTTTTAGTGTGTAGAGGGCCATATTTGTAAAATTGAACCAAAATACTCCAGAGATCTTGTGTCCCGAAAATGACTGTGTTGAACCTGAAACATTCCAGAAAGGGAAAAAGGCCCAAAATGACCAAAATTGGGGGGTTGTGGTGGGGGGCCTCCCTTCCACTCCAAATCCAAGACTTCAAAAACTTTTGGGCCCCTTTCGATGCCTTTGTCGGTTGTCTCAGACTGTGACCTCTTGCCCATTCTTCTCCTTCTTCCCCTCCAAATCACAGCCCTACACGTACCCTTTTCCCCATAATCAATCCCCATAAACTTGCCGCCCAAGACCGAAGATAGCTGCCCTTCACTTCAACTTGAGAGAGAAAAAAACAGAGCAGCGCAGAGCAGAGCAGAGCTGCTGAACTGCTTTAACATTGATTCTACAGTGATTACTGTCAAAGATCTTATCGTACAACTTAATGCTTCAAAAAATTAACCCCTCTCCTTAGTCCCTCTCTTCTTCAAACCAAAAACTTCATCTGCTCAGATTGAGCATGCGCATCAGCAGAAGCAGAACCTCTTGGGGGTCTTTGTACTAATTTTTCTGACTGACCCTCTTGAGTACATTAAAAGATAGGTACAATTTCTGGGCCAGCTCTCTTGTGTACTTATTTCCTCAATCGAGACCCACCCCCACGTTGTTTTCTTTGTCTGCTCTCCATTGCAATCGAGAAAATGATGGGGTTTCTTCTTCTTCTTCTTTAAAGGAAGTTCCCTTTTCCAATTTGACTTTGTTTCTCCATTTGGTGCTCTGATTTAATTCCTCATCGTTTTGGGTTTCTGTGAACACGTGTTGGTGTCGCCTTCTCGGGTTTTGTTTTTTGAACTATTGGAACAGGTTAGATCATTTTCTTGCAGATATCGATCTGGGTTTTGTTCTTTTGAAGGTGAAAAAGAAGAAGGAAGCTTCAATTGCTTAAGGGGTTAGCTGGTTTTCACTTGCGTAGTCGTTTTTTTCTCGTCGTTATTCATTTAGAGAGAGAGAGAGAGAGAGAGGGGGGGATTATTGAATAGAGAGAGAAAGTGTGGGGAAAGGGGAATAAAAGGTAAGTAAGATAGAAACTTCTTTTGCCCCGCCCCCATTGGATTCCTTCTTTGGTTTTGTGTATATATTTGCATTGGGGTTTCTTTTGTGTGTTTTAATAATCAAAAGCTGAAGAAGAAATGGCAAGTCGATGGTGGGCTGAAAATATACCCACCACCACAGATAGCAGCACCACCAACCCTTATTCGACTCCATTAAAGCAAAGCTTAGAAGCTGCGGATGAAGAAAACAACTCCGGCAGCTATGAGAGAGCTGAACCAGGCACCGGCTCCACCACGCGCCGCCCACGTGGTCGGCCGCCGGGATCCAAAAACAAGATGAAGCCTCCGGTGGTAGTCACCAAGGAGAGCCCCGATGCTCTCCGGAGCCACGTTTTAGAAATCGGCAGCGGCAGCGACATCGTCGAAAGCATCTCGAACTTCGCTCAACGTCGCCAGCGAGGGGTTTCTGTCCTCAGTGGAAATGGGGTTGTCGCCAATGTCACTCTAAGGCATCCGGCCGCCCCTGGCAACGTTATTACTCTACAGGGACGGTTTGATATATTGTCGCTCTCCGGTGCCTTTTTGCCTTCCCCTGCTCCACCAGGGGCTACCGGACTAACAGTCTACTTGGCTGGCGGGCAGGGGCAGGTAGTTGGTGGCATTGTCGTCGGTGCTCTCATCGCAACCGGTCCGGTTATTGTCATCGCTGCTACCTTCACCAATGCCACATACGAGCGGCTACCGCTTGAGGATGAGGAGGCAGCTGCCGGAGACAAGTCCGGAAATAGCCAAAACAATTCAACTTCTCAGAGCATGGGGGATCAGCAACAGCAGCAGCCTTCAATGGGAAATTACAATATGACTTCAAATTTGGTGCCAAATGGTCAGGTTTCTTCTCATGATGTGTTTTGGAGTCCTCCTCGAGCCCCACCTCCATTCTAACAGAGATATACAGAAATATAGAGGGAGAGAATGTGATAGAGGATTGATAAGTTAATTAGGTGCTAGTTTTGTTTGAACTTTTAAGAACTGATTAAATTTCTTTTTTCTGCAAAGCATCTTGGCATATTATCTGTAAGCATATAAAATATCTATGATCTTATGGGATTACTTCTTTCTATATGCATTGCTCTAATTCTCATCTTTGTCAGAATCAATGAATCTATATAGTTTTGTGGGTGAACAAATCAAATTCGAGTTTGGAGCCACAATATTCCCTGATCAGGTACATGCTTTTCCCTGTTTTTTTCAAGTGTTCTATGATGATTTTGAGAAGCATTTATCATTTCATATCTTCTACCATTGAGAAATATATTTGTGCATGACAATCTTCATCAACTTAGACATCTAAAACTCGTTCTTATTCTCGTTCTTCGTTAGGCGTCATAGTTTCGATATTCTCAAACTATCAACTAGCTAAACGAAGGCCCTTCTACAGAACTTGTAGTGAAGGAGGAAGCCTCATCTAGATAGCTTCGGTTAGACGTTTGGTTTGAATGGTGAAAATGATAAGATCTTTAGATCAACATGTATGGAAAATGACAAAATTGATAGGTTTGATTTGGTCATCTACGTGGGGTTATTATCCAATTGTGTGTTTGAATTTTTTTCAACTACTCCCCACTTGTCTATAAATTGTCGTTTAGAATATAATGTTTTGTGCGGCTCTTTATATAAAGCTCATACGCCATTTTGTTTTCGGTTTTCCCGAAAAGTCTCGTACCAATGGAGACAGTGTTCATTACTTATGTACTTATAATCAGGCCCTTAGTTAGCCCATGAGGGAGATTCCTATGAAGCATGGACATGGACATCGAAATACAGAAAATATTGTATATTTTTTGAAATCTAGGACATAGATATCAAACGAAAAACAATATATTCTAGGACATAACTAATAGAACATTCATTTTTATACTAGAAAGAGCGTTAAAGTCAATAGGTTTAAACGCATTATTGATGCGTTCTTTCTCGGGCGAAGTGTCAAGATGTCTACATTGTCTTCTGATTCGGTGTCGTGTTGAATGGTCTAGGAGTTTTAGCTGTTCAAGACAGATTCATTTCTGCTGTAGTTCTTCATTATACCATCATAAACTTGCATATTTATGAATGTGAACTTTTTCATTGATAAATTGGGAAGTCAGTGGAGGTTGGTTTCCGTGGTAGGAAAGGTGTTCCAAGATGGTGGCTCTTAGAGTTGAAAAATATGTCCGTAGATGGAAAGAAATTGCTTCTTTGTTTCCCTTAAAAGCTATCCTTTTGACTTAAAGCTGTAGATGTTTCTCTTAGAACACTGAATTTGATTTCAACCAAAACCCATGTAGATCGCCCATTACAATGCTCTACACAAGGTTGGTGGATTGAATTTTCAACTCACATCTCCATATAGGAGGTAATTTTTTTTTTACCATGATGCATTGTCGAAAGTGAAAAGTACGATGAGTAGATGTCGAGGTTAATGTTGTTCTATTCGAGAAGCATGCTTCGGTTGTTGCTCGAGTTTGATAGATGTAGGGAGATAGGACCTCTTGTCCTTGAATTAATGAAGTTTGAACTTGGAATCATTTAGAGCTCATTTTGAGTCATCTGTGCCTGTACTGCCCGCTTTCATCTTCTTTTGGTTGTCATGACTACTTAGAACATAATCTTCTATGCTTCCGCAGGTGGTTTGCGATAGTTTGTCAGTATGGTCGACTTCGACGTTCAAGCTTTTCAACCAGAATAGAGAGAGTTCGTAATATCGGGGTCGTGTTGGCGAGGCTGTGGAGCTGCCATGAAAGAATGGATGTGATCTTGGTTTAAAAGCACCCAGTGCTATGTTTTGTATACTTCTCTTAACTTTATTTCTCTACAATCCATTCGTTCATGTCTCAAATGGCTTTTCTTTTAGTGCTTTGAACTTGTTGGAGTAAATTAACAAATAATGGTTTTGGTAGCATGATGACTTGTTTTAGCCTTTAGAGGACTCGTTAGATAATCTTATAGTCGATTATATTTGGATTGAAAATCATTCAATTTTTTAGATTTCGTCGTTTTAAACGAAGAAAAATCCAAACAAAATGGATACATCAAGATCAACTACCATAGATAAGCAAAGTTTTCATCAACGGATACATCAAAGGCTGAATTCTCCATAGCGTTATTTGGGTTGCACCCGAAAAACCCTTCTTCTTCCCCGATACAAAACAATGGAGATATCATTTGAGCATCATTAGTTTCGACTTCATCAAAAGTCGGTAGTTGAGAGAGCAACTCGTTTTGATAATCATTTGTGTTCATCACCAAATCATTCAACTGTTTCGAGACTTGAAGCTCTATACATGGATTCTCGACCACTGCAACGTTGTCCATATCGGCAGTGAAGTTGGCAATTTGGCTCCCTAACATATCTATCTCTTCTTGCAAACTCACGATCTACAAGAAAAATATTTGACAGGCTAAGAAAGCATTAATCATCGACTTTAAGTTTTAAAGTTTTAGAACAACCTCTTGTTGCAACGCGAAGATATGTGCAACACAACCATAAGTAGGATCTCGCATGCGCTCGAGAGCTTCATAAGCAACAGTAATCGCAGCGTGGCTTCGGATGTGCATGGGGAGGTGCAAGAGAAGCTTGGAGACATTACTAGCACCAAACACTTTATGAACAGCAGCAAAGTGGGAAGTAGCTTCATCATAGGTGAAGAAAGGAGCAAAAACACAGTGATTACTACATTTTCGTCTAAGAAACTTGCAGGCACCGCAAGAAGAAGAAGAAGAAGAAGAAGAAGAAGAGGTAAGCCCTGTCATTGTCTGAATTATATGATAAAAGTAAGTAAGTACTTAAAAAAGGAAGCAAAAGTTTGATCAAATTAAGAAGAGATGTTGGTCTTTATAACCCATCATTTGCCTTCTTTTTTTCCTTTTCAGCTAAAGTTATGCGTATGTGCTTTCCTTTTTGGGGTCTCCTTGGTGGCCTACAATGTCAGTCTCACATTGGGGCAATGCCTTTCCTAATTTGTGCCTTAAAAGACCCTATTTTTCGAAAGATTCTTCATCTAAATTATGAGACTCGTTCTTATCCGAATATGATCATGAGGCTCAAACACCCAACTTGATGAAGCGTGTTTAGTTATTTGATCTAATATCAGTATTATTTTGTAGAGAGTATCAAATTTTTGTCGGTTTCTGAAATTCCACGTAGTTTGTATGAATACATTAAGAAACTCAAATTTGGTCAAGTCCTCAAAATGGTAAGCATACTTCATCAGTTTCGAACGTTACTCTCACCCATGTAAATCTTCGAGTTCATAGCTCACTTAAAATTAAGATTGAATAGGATAATCTAATAGATATATAAAAACGGATTAAATATTATGTGGTTTAGTCTTATACAAACTCATTGTATATGATCCCCATTTATATGGCTCTATACCAATAATTTTACGAATAATTTTGATCAAATCATTTGTAACAATTACAAAATATGATATATTAATTGATAATTTCAAATTCGTATAATTATGAAGATTTAAACTTCTAGATTAACTATTTTCATTGTACTTCTTTATCTATAATTTTTTTAAAACATGTGAAAAAGATTAAAATTATAATAATACCTATTAAATTCATAGATAGATGAAATTAAAATTATAGTAAACAAATGATTTTTTTTATTTTTTTTATTTTATGAATTAAAAAATATATTTATTTATTATTTTTTAAAAAACCCCTCAAGTAAATTTCAATTTCCCGACCTCCTTTCATTATTATAATGCTTTATAGTCAAAATCAATAGATGGGTAGGTGCAACATTTCATAGCATTTNAAAAAAAAAAAAAAAAAAAAAAAAACCTTTTTTTTGTGCAATTTTTTGAAAAAAAAAAAAAACAGTGTCGGATGTCTCAGTCATGCTTGTCCAAGATGTGTTGTTCACGTACTCAATTCAAACACCTTTTAATTGGTTTCATGTTAGATAAACATTTATTATTGTTGTTGTGTCGATATATATTGACCTGTTACTAAAATCATGTCTACAAGAGCTAAAATGCTCTCTAATGTATTATGGAGAGATGTGAGTAGTTGTCAATTCTTCCTACTTAAGTTATATGTTATCAAAGTCATTGTTGTTGCGTATTCGTTTTTAGCTTATAATATTATTTTTTTAAAAAAATTTGTTTTCAACATATTTTCTCACTCACATTTTCTAAAACATTTCTCTCAAATGTGACCCAAGACTTAAGCATACGTCGATATTGTCCATAAAATATAAATTTCACACGACCAACTTATTCGTCGAATTAGAATAAGTGTCACACAATCGTTATCCGAATGCTACAAAAATACACCCGATAAGAAAATTAGTTAATAATTAATTAAGAAAATTGTGTAAATATTTTAATCTTAAAAACTAATAGGGTTTGGGTTTGGGTTTGGCTGTTGGCCACTTAATTATTTTCTTTTTTATTTTCCCAATGCAACGCAAAGGCTCAAAGCAGCATAAGTAACAGTGTTTTCCAATAATAAACGCATCCAACTTTACCCGTAATTTTAAAAGTTAGAATTTTCGTAAATAATTTCTCGAGTAAATACTACTTTTGAGTATTTTATTAAATAAATAGGAACGAATGTTAAAGATTTAAATTCTAACTTTCTCTGAACCACGTAAAGTAAATTTATAATTCAAGACGATATTTTTTCTGATGATAAAAACAAAAATGTTTAAGCATTATTTTAAAAAAAAAAATTAAAAAAAATTGTGATTACATTGACTTTGTGTCAAATCTTTGGATGATTTGATTTTGGTAATATAAAAAGATAGATGCATGGGAAAAATAGTTAGAGGATGGTGGAGGTTGGCTTATTGGTTTTCGAGTTTAACTATAATGTTTTTTTCTTTAATTATTCAATGTTTTGGTCATAGTGCTCTAAATTCTCCTATACTTATAATATATAGTTTTAAAATGTAGGGTGTCAATCAACCCAACTTGCAGACAACGACACACACCCTAATGAAACGACTCTCGATTGATTGATTGAAACAATTTTTATTTACGTTTTAATCCTTTTTACTCGACAATGATTGATATATACTACTTGTTTCGTTAAATTTTATATAGTTATAAGTAGTAACAACGTTCTTTAGACATGGAAGAACGTTAAACTAATGGTGTATATGTTATTTGTAAGATCTCACCTTGGTTGTAGAGGGAAACGAATCATTTCTGATAAAATTGTGAAAACCTCTGCATACGAGGAAAATTCTAAAAGAAAAAAAAAATCTAAAGAGAACTGTATATGTTAGCGGTGGGTTTGAGTTGTTACATTACCTATGAAAGTCATGTCGGGATTGTATTTTAGGGTTTGAATGGGTCGAGAAGAAAAGGGGTTGCCCTAACAATTCACTTGATGCGAGAAATATTTATATACACATAGTAGATACATGAAAAAAAAAATGTGGGTATAATTTTAATTTATTCATTGAGCTATGTTCAAATTGGATATTTATTCACTATGTTATATTTAAATTTTTTTTTAAGAAAAAAAATAAATAAATATGGTACGTTATCTATATAAGAATAAAAGATATGGATGAGATATATTAATATTTTAAAACGTCCATTACTAACTTAGAAGAGGTCGAGTGTGGCTCGTGCGCTCGACCCCATTGTGGGGCCGAGGACTAAACCGAGGGACAAAATAGTAGAGAGTAGAAAGAAAATGAAATGGAATAGAATAGAATGGGTTAGGCTAATGAAGAAGGAAGGCTGAAAATGAACCTATCCTTATCCCTTCTTCTTCACCTCTTATTTGCCTCAACATGCAATCACACTTCAATTATTTGGTGTACCTCCAAAATTGGTATGCACAAATGGGCCTCCCATACAACTTGTGATTCAAATCGTCTCGTAACTCTTTTACTTTTTACACACTCATTTGGGGTCTAACGTCCTTGCTGGAACATCACAAACCTATTATTAACAGATATTGTTCTCTTTAGGCTTTCACTCTCGAGTTTCCTCTCAAGGTTTTTAAAACACGTCCACTATGGAGAAATGCTTTGTTTCCTTCTTCAACCAACGTGGGATCTCACAATAAACATAATGATTTGCTCGGGTAACAACATGCACATAATAACGTTAAAAAAGAAAAAAAAAACATGTAAAATGGACCAATGGGTGAGCTTGGTTTAACTTAGGGTGTTGTGGGTGTTATGATAATTATGAAATACCCAAATTTGTTTATGGAGAAGAAAGTCCCTTTAAAGCCAACCACTAAGGTTCTTCGAAGATCAATTTACAAACCTTGTCCTGCTGCCACGTGTCCTCTCAGCTCATCTTCACTGTGTGGCTGCTGACACTTCTTGAAACTCATGGTTAGGCCATCATTCTTGAATGCAATGAAGCCTTCATCCATGCTTCTATAAAGCCTCCCTCACTGCCCTCTGCCGTTTCTCGTCCAAACATCCTTCTCCAAATTCAGCCTTCTTCTCAACTTTACTCTCCCGTCACTCGTCGAGTTCGATGGCTGCCTCCGCTGCCTCCGTCGGAGTCATCAACCATGCACCCGTGAGTCGTTCTTACCCTTCTCCGATCTCGATTCCCATTTCGCGCTTCTCTTTAGCTTAACTTGATAGAAATATTAATGTAAGAGGAAATGACATGGTTTAATCTTGATGTTGATGTGTGTGTTTCAGCTAAGCTTGAATGGCTCTAGCTCGGCGACTTCAGTTCCGAGCTCAGTGTTCTTCGGAAGCAGCTTGAAGAAAGTGGTGAATTCGAGAATTGCCAGCCCAAAGGCCTCGCCAGGCAGCTTCAAGGTGGTGGCATCGGACGCCCCCGCCGACGAAGATCTCGACAAGCAGACATCGAAAGACAGGTGGAGAGGGCTTGCCTATGACATATCCGATGACCAACAAGATATCACAAGAGGAAAGGGAATGGTTGACACCCTTTTCCAAGCTCCCATGCAAAGTGGAACCCATAATGCTATTATGAGCTCTTACGAGTATCTTAGTACTGGACTTAAAACGTACGTATGACCGAGTTTGTTTTTACAATACTAGTGTTCGTGTTTTGTGGTCTTGTTTTATGAGGTCTTGTTTTTATAGATACGAGGGATTGGACAATTTATTGGATGGCTTCTACATTGCTCCCGCTTTCATGGACAAGTTGGTCGTGCACATCACCAAGAACTTTATGTCCCTTCCCAACATCAAGGTTTTTAAATTCTCCATCTATTTTTATGAAAATTTCGTGCTTCACTCGTGACTCTAACGAACGGTCGATTTTGGTTAGGTTCCTCTCATTTTGGGTATTTGGGGAGGCAAAGGACAAGGAAAATCCTTCCAATGTGAGCTTGTTTTTGCCAAGATGGGTATCACGTGAGTCAAGATCACACTTTGAGCTTGCAAATTTCATAGTTGTATAACAAAATTTTGCTCCAACACTAGTGTTTGATCTTCTTACAGCCCAATCATGATGAGTGCCGGAGAATTGGAAAGTGGCAACGCCGGAGAGCCGGCGAAGTTGATCCGTCAAAGGTACCGTGAGGCGGCTGACATTATCAAGAAAGGAAAAATGTCCTGTCTCTTCATCAACGATCTCGACGCCGGTGCTGGTCGTCTTGGTGGCACCACGCAGTACACCGTCAACAACCAGATGGTTAACGCTACCCTCATGAACATCGCTGATAACCCAACAAACGTCCAGCTTCCTGGTATGTACAACAAGGAGGACAACCCTCGTGTTCCGATCATCGTCACTGGTAATGATTTCTCAACCCTTTATGCTCCCCTCATCCGTGATGGTCGTATGGAGAAATTCTACTGGGCTCCCACTAGGGAGGATCGTATTGGTGTTTGCAAAGGTATCTTTAGGACAGACAATGTCCCTGATGAGGACGTCGTCAAGCTGGTCGACACTTTCCCCGGCCAATCTATTGGTTAGTTCCTCGTAACTCAAAAGTTTAAACCGATCACATATTTTCTCATCACTCCTGATTTCAAATAACCTGATTTTCAGACTTCTTCGGTGCACTGAGGGCAAGAGTATACGACGACGAAGTAAGGAAGTGGATCATCGGAGTTGGAGTCGACACGGTGGGGAAGAAGTTGGTGAACTCGAAAGACCCACCACCGAAGTTCGAGCAGCCAAAGATGACAGTGGAGAAGCTGTTGGAGTATGGTAACATGCTGGTGCAAGAGCAAGAGAATGTGAAGAGGGTGCAATTGGCTGACAAGTACTTGAATGAAGCTGCTCTTGGCAATGCCAATGAAGATGCCATTAACAGAGGAGCTTTTTAAGAAACCCCTTCTCATCTGAACTCATACAGTGTTGCAGACATCAAATGGAGATGATGGGGTTTATCTGATCTAAAATTTTCAGGCCTTTTTGTGTTCTTTCTTCTTTTGTGGCACCAAAATCACATATCAATATAAAGAATATATTGTTGCGTTTGCTACTCATTTATGCCAAGAACAAGACAAACCCAATCATAAACAACCAGAAAAATGGTCTCTGCTAAATCAATCAATCCTTATACAAGAGGAAAAACAAAACTCTGATAAGAAAGAACAAAGATGAAGAATCAAAATCTGATACATAATGATAAAAAGAAGAACAAAAGAAGAACTCCAACAGCTAATATTTGTACAAACCATGATCTGATGATCATCATAACCACATCCCATTAAAGAACTCGTTTCCCACCCATATTTTTACACCCTAAAACAAAACTCAAATACTAAACTTCTTATCTCATCAGTTTAGGGGCAGAGCCATCAGAGCTTTGTTCATCTGTCCCTCAATCTCTTCAAACCTTCTTCACTTTCTCTATACTCCCAGATTATAAAATGTACAGCCAACAGTTCTTTTTTGTGTTTTTGTTTTTGTTTTTAGCTTTTTTCTACCTTTTTTTTTTCTTATTTCAAGTCAGCTTCTATCTGAATCACATAGATACAGCCGCTATTACTTACTAGACAGATGTTCGACGAAGCGGAAACAGACACTGCGCTTTGTGCTATCCTCAGTTAGCTGTACAACTTCCCTGTTTTCCTAACCCACCATTTGTGCTGGCTTCGGAGTCAGAATGCTAATCCTCCTCTCTGTCATACAATTTAAGATCGTTTTAGATACCGCAACGTTGAAGTAATGGTATAATATCAATCAAGATCGATCGTTGTTATCAAAAATGTAGATCAAGTATTCATGCCACTACTTCAGCTAGCTGTCCTGTTTTATTCTCACTTGTTATTTGTTTCCATTTCGGTCATTTACCGAGTGTATCTATCAAATTCTAGGCGATGTTCTACCTTGTGCAAAAGTAAACGAAAAAGAAACAGTAAATAATCGGTAGACCGAGAGAATGTACCTCCAGCAGCGACGAGTTTCTCCACACGAGCGACTATGTGCTTACCATAGGTATACTTCTTCAAAGCATTTAGATGAACTTTTATCCTGTTAAGAATTAGTTCAAGTTGCTGGTCATCACAAGTTTCCAGCACTTTCTGTACAACGTAGTTTGCAAACTGATCCTTCATCATAACCTGGATTCAAAAACAGAATAAAGCACGTTAAGATTTTGTTGGGTTTTTCGTTCTCAAAAGAAAACATATGTCGTTGCCATCCAATCATCCGAATTGGAGGCAAAGAGATTCAACAACAGAATGAAGCACGTTAAGATTTGTCGGGTTTTTCGTTTTCATAAGAATAATGTCATCGCCATCCAATCATCTGAATTGGAGGCAAAGAAAATGAAGACGCATTTGAATAGACCGATCATCCTTCGAAAAAAAATAGTTTCGTGAAATATAAATAGGATGTTCCAAGGTTTAAATTCCACATTAACTTGGAAGGATTAGAATCTACAGCACAACAATGACGAAACTGAAGAAAATAAAAGTTCATGCTCAGAATAAAAACGTACAGTGGCGGTAGGGGGCGGGACAATCTGTTGATCATATAAAAAAAATGCAGGGAGATAGTAGAAAAACACCTGAAGGGGCTCGTTTTCATCAGTGGTACCGAGCATCTCGTTCACCAAGGCCTGGCGTTCAGCAGAAGTTCCAAAGGTTAGGCATTTCTCAATGACATTCGAGGCAAATTTCTGTTGACTCATTTGAACTATCTGCCCAGTTAACTTCTTAATAATAGCAGAACGTTCGTGTGGCTTCCCGTGCTCCAGGACATGCTGAAAGAACAGGGACAACAACTTAGTAAATTAATGTGCTTCAGCGACAAAAGATCCGAAAACGTTGTACAATTAAAAGAGCGCCTTCGTTAATAACAAACCTGCACAACATAGTTTCCATACTGATCTTGAGCCAACATGCAGACATTCAGAAAAATCTCATCCATCATTATATGCTGTGTTTTTGGGTTGTGGCAGTGCTCAAGAACTCTCTGGGGGGGAAAGTTTTTGTACGATTTTAGCATGATTATCATAGAAAGTTTCATATAATGACAATTTTTAGTCAAAAAACCAGAGAATACAACCATACCTGAATAACACGACAACCATACGGATGAGTCGACAATGTCACGACTTGGTCATAAAATGTTGAGACAATGAACTGAATTGCGTCCTCAGGAATGCATTCGATACACTTCTGCACAACATGGTTCCCATTTTGGTCACGAACACAACGCATGATATGACCATCTAGTTCTGTAACCATTTTAGTCTGCTGGTCGACGTTGACGACTTCAATTGCCTGAAATGACGTTTTAGAGACCATAATATTTCAGTTACAGTGTAAAAATGAAACGAAACTTCATCTCGAACACCAATATGTCAACGAGCGAAAGGGAATTTAATATCATTGGGATGGGGAGATGTTCCAAGGAAAACAGGCAGGCAATACAGACCTTTTGAATCACTCGGCAACCGTACATTTGAAGGCTGAGTGCTAGCACGTGTCCGTTGAGTTGATCAGCTAGTTCCCTTATTTGAGATGCAGTTCCGTGCTCAAAAAACTGGATCCCAAAAGACAATAAACAACTCGACACTCATCATTAAAACCGAAAAATTATTAGGAAAGTGCATACATGTGAAAGTTAGAAGCAAAACAATACCTTCTGAACGACATAATTACCGAAAACGTCGGTCATTAAGGAAAGAGCTTGTGGCATAATTTCATGGAAAACCATGTCTTTCTCTTCCTCAGAAGCAGTTTCAAGTTTCTGTTGAATGAAACGACTACCATATTGATCGGAGCTGTTTAGAAGGAAAACAAAAGCATTCAAATTCAAGACAGGCTGCATTTCGTAACAGCATAGAAATATAAATCGTCCAACGGCAAATACCTGAACTCGAAAACATGCCCAGCAATTTCTGAAAGTTCAAAGCATCTGCTTTTATTGTTTTTAAACTCATCCAGCAAAGAAGACACAAAACCTCCATTCATATTGCCACCAGCTTCAGAATGCCAACCTCCCATGCCACCTCCAGCTAAATTTCTCATTCCCGAAGAGAAGCGCAAGGCCTTACCGATGTGGTTGATAGCATTACCAGACCCAACAGGAGAGCCAGGAAGAAGGGATCCAGCTAACGGACTTCCAGGATACGACATGCCAAGACCGAATCCGGGGTTGCCATAGTAGTTTTGATTTAAACTTCCAGATTTACCATAATAGGGAAGAACATATTGAGAATTTTGAGATGAAAGCAATGCTCCCAGGTAGGCTTTCTGGACTCCCAATAAATCCATATATCCATTACCCATCAAGCTTTCACCATCCAAAGGGGGGTCACTAATCCCGGCCACCTGAGCTGCAGCAGCAGCAGCAGCAGCGTAATCGTTTGATCCCAAATATTGAATGTAAGATGGATCCAATGCAGGTAACTGCATAGCATTCATTGCATTATGATTTTCCAACCTGTTGTTCTTTTGAAATTCGTTGGCTGTCTCTAACATATTTGATCCTAAAGCTAATCCACTGAATGCTCTAGTATTCATGCCACTCATTCCCATTGCTGATGCAGCAGCAGCGTTCTCATACAGCGGTGGTAAATTACCACTGCCAAGATGGGTCGTCCCAACAATGGAGGAAACTGGGGGATGAGTCGTATAGCCACCGAATCCATAATTCAAGAAAGAAGAATTAGCATTATCGATATTCTGATTGTGAGATGGCGAACCTCGTGCGTTATCAAGTGTTTGTTTATATGGCCCCTTCATATACGAAGTAGGCGAAGAAACAGCTTGCTTATTGAATTCCGCATGATCGACACCCAACACGAGAGAATTGTTCTGATGAGACCCTCTAGTTGACTGAGAAGGTGAATGCATATGAAACTTCCCAGATTCCGAGTTCTTATGACTTAAATACATTTTCATATCATTTTGTTCACTTTGCAGGTTGAAGAAGTTACGATGATCATCGATCTCCTGCTGAATATCCGACTGCAAGTGGCTTTCATCACCTAGAATACCATTTGATGACAAATTCATGCCAGAAAAAGAAGACACCAGGTCTGGAGATTCGCTCCCCTTCAGTGAAACACCATTGAAAGAATTCGGACCGCAAGCATTTCTTTTATCCACAGTGCCGGATACCCTCCCACCACCTACTGGAGGAATACGAGGACTCAGAGCTCTTGCTACGAGTTGAGGGTCGGGAGTTGCAGTTCTTGACAAGGAGGCTCCTACAGCTGATGCATAAGTATGAGGGTGAGAGGTTTGGACTGCAGACATCCCCTGTTTGTTCCCACCCATTGTTGCCATATCTTGATGTAAGTAACCAAATTGGCTTTCTGAAGCTTCGAGCGTGTCGTCAAATGCATTGCGGCTAGTCGGACGAGAAGGGTGTCGGGAGATGGATATTCCATTGCTTAAATCATCCTGCCACAAAAAACAAAATTAAAACATGTAGCAGAGACTTAAATCAACAAAGTTTCTATTAGCCTCGAAGCAGTATGCATGATAAGTATCAGTAATGTTAGAATCATCTGAGTTAGCACAAAGAATTTGATCAAGTTCACAACTACTTAAGGGAAAAAAGACATCTTACAAGAACATAAATGAACAAAAGAACACATAATCTAGATTATTATCCAGAGCCTCATATAAAACAATCAAAAGCGTGATCACCTGAAGGATCTCAGCAATGCTTTTCTTCCTACTCCCAAGTCCCAGCCCCGGCAGCCCAATAAGGCCATCGCCGGTCCAATCGCCACCGACCCGCCTAGATTCAATACCAGAATCCTCATTGGTTCCAACTCCAGGCTGCAACATGAAAAGTGAGCCATTCCCATTAACCCCTTCATCACCACCACCACCGCCACCACCACCAACAACTCTACCACCTTCCCACCTATCTCCAATTCCTCCCAATCCCCCAGTGCCTCCGCCGTGCAACCGCTGCGCAAACCGCCAATCCTCCTTGGACAGCAGCGGCGGCGGAAGGCGAGGGTTCAGATTCACATTAGAATAGTAATAGTTAACATAAGCAGGATCAGAACGAAGCTCTTCATCAGAGATAAAACCTTTCCCAGTACTTTTGTTGAATCCCAATAAGTCGTAAGCATTAAACATACCTCCGACGGCATTTAAAGAGCCCTCCACGGTCGGCGGTGCAGAGCCACTCCGGCAAAGGCTGAGCTCCTTCTCTCTGTCACTCATAGCTTCATGCTGTTGCCTTTGCTGCCGCATCAACATCCCCAAATCTTCACCATAATCGCCACTTTTCAGCGCCGATCGCAGTGAAATATCGGTACCCAATTTATTATAAGTATCGGTGACCATAACTAAAATCAGATAACAAAACGAAATACAGAACAGCCTTAAAAAGCTCCCAACTTTGAGCTAAAAACGAGCTCAAAATCGATCGAACACTCAAACAACCGATTCACAGCTTCAAAAATTACAATCTCATAGCTTCATTACAAGAATCCAAACAAAAGGCATAAGAACCAAAAAAGGGGGGAAATGGAAATATCTCCGTGCGTAAAATTTAGTGTTTCTTTTAAGTTATTGATTAGAATTTAGATTACAGTAATATGAGCATCAGATTGGGTGTAGAGAGAAAAAATGATCAAAGAAGAAGAAGGGGTTAGCCATTTTTGTTGTTCGCTCTTTTCACAGAGGAGAAGAAGAAGAACGCGAAGAAAAGAGACAGTGAAGTGAAGAAAGGAATGATAAGCAAGTGGTGGAACGATCAAAACCGTTCAATACAATAATGAACGGTCAGGATTGATTCTAGTGAACGAGATATCTTTTAGGGTTTTATTTCAGTGATTAATGCAAAATGATTTTGCCTATTTTGGAATTATTTTATTTTATTTTATTTTATGAAAAATAAAATATAAATAAAAGGAATTAAATGGAAGGATATAAAAAAAATGTTTTGTTGGAATTTATTCAGATTTTTCACTTTCTAAATTTTGGAAAATTTTCTCTTTTTAGAAATAAATTTACACATCATTTCTGAAAATTAATAAAATTTTTATAAAGTTTTATTTAGATCGAAACACAATAAAATTAGAATTTATAGAAAATAAAATATTCTACAAAAAAAAAAAAAAAAAAAAAAAAAAAAAAAAAAAAAAAAAAAAAAAAAAAAAAAAAAAAAAAA